>NC_054476.1:97038714-97338714 GCF_017639515.1 Carcharodon carcharias | reverse complement strand
CATTTCAGAATGTGGAGAGGGGAAAGAGGCAACGTTTTTAGTGTGGAGAGGAGAAAGTGGCAACGTTTCACAATGTGCAGAGGGGAAAGCAGTAACATTTCACAGTGTGGAGAGGGGAAAGTGGCAACGTTCCAGAGGGTGGAGGCGGAAAGCAGTAGTGTTTCAGAGTGTGGAGAGGTGAAAGCAGTAACATTTCACAGTGTGGAGAGAGCAAAGGGGCAACGTTTCACAGTGTGGAGAGGGAAAAGCAGTAACGTTTTACAGTGTGGAGAGGAGAAAGTGGCAACGTTTCACAGTGTGGGGAGGGGAAAGCAGTAGTGTTTCAGAGTGTGGAGAGGGGAAAGCAGTAACGTTTCATAGAGTGGGGAGGGTAAAGTGGCAACGTTTCACAGTATGGACAGGGGAAAGCGGTAAGGTTTCAGTGTGGAGAGGGGAAAGCAGTAGTGTTTCACAGTGTGGAGAGCCGAAAGCAATAGTGTTTCACAGTGTAGAGAGGGGAAAGTGGCAACGTTTGACAGTGTGGAGAGGGGAAAGCGGTAACGTTTCAAAGTGTGGAGGGGGAAAGCCGTAAAGATTCAGGGTGGAGAGGGGAAAGCAGGAACGTTTCACAGTGTGGAGGGGGGAAAGCAGTAGTGTTTCACAGTGTGCAGAGGGGAAAGTGGCAACGTTTCACAGTGTGGAGAGGGGAAAGCCGTACCGTTTCAGTGTGGTTGGGGAAAGGAAAACCGTTTCACAGCGTGGAGCAGGGAAAGCCGAAACGTTTCACGGTGTGGAGAGGGGAAAGAGGCAACGTTTCACAGTGTGGAGAGGGGAAAGTGGCAACGTTTCACAGTGTGGAGAAGGGAAAGCCGAAACTTTTCAGTGTGGAGAGGACAAAGTGGCAACGTTTCAGTGTGGAGAGGGGAAAGCCGTACCGTTCCAGTGTGGTTGGGGAAAGGCGAAACGTTTCACAGTGTGGAGAGGGGAAAGCAGTAGTGTTTCACAGTGTGCAGAGGGGAAAGTGGCAACGTTTCACAGTGTGGAGAGGGGAAAGCCTTACCGTTTCAGTGTGGTTGGGGAAAGGAAAACCGTTTCACAGTGTGGAGCAGGGAAAGCCGAAACGTTTCACAGTGTGGAGAGGGGAAAGAGGCAACGTTTCACAATGTGGAGAGGGGAAAGAGGCAACGTTTCACAATGTGGAGAGGGGAAAGAGGCAACGTTTTACAGTGTGGAGAGGGGAAAGAGGGAACGTTTCACAGTGTGGAGAGGGGAAAGAGGCAACGTTTCACAGTGTGGAGAGGGGAAAGAGGCAACGTTTCACAGTGTGGAGAGGGGAAAGTGGCAACGTTTCAGTGTGGAGAGGGGAAAGTGACAACGTTTCTGTGTGGAGGGGGAAAGTGGCAACGGTTCACAGTGTGGAGAGGGTAAAGTGGCAACGTGTCAGTGTGGAGAGGGAAAGTGGCAACGTTTCAGTGTGGAGAGGGAAAGTGGCAACGTTTCAGTGTGGAGCGGGAAAGTGGCAACGTTTCAGTGTGGAGAGGGGAAAGTGGCAACGTTTTAGTGTGGAGAGGGAAAAGGGGCAACGTTTCAGTGTGGAGAGGGGAAAGGGGAAACGTTTTAGTGTGGAAAGGGAAAAGGGGCAACGTTTCAGTGTGGAGAGGGGAAAGGGGCAACGATTCACAGTGCGGAGAGGGGAAAGCGGCAACGTTTCACAGAGTGGGGAGGGTAAAGTGGCAACGTTTCACAGTATGGACAGGGGAAAGCGGTAAGGCTTCAGCGTGGAGAGAGGAAAGCAGTAGTGTTTCACAGTGTGGAGAGGGGAAAGAAATAGTGTTTCACAGTGTAGAGAGGGGAAAGTGGCAACGTTTCACAGTGTGGAGAGGGGAAAGCAGTAACGTTTCACAGTGCGGAAAGGGGAAAGTGGCAACGTGTCAGTGTGGAGAGGGGAAAGTGGCAACGTTTCAGTGTGGAGAGGGGAAAGTGGCAACGTTTCAGAGTGTGGGGAGGGGAAAGCAGTAGTGTTTCAGAGTGTGAAGAGGGGAAAGCAGTAACGTTTCATAGAGTGGGGAGGGTAAAGTGGCAACGTTTCACAGTGTGGACAGGGGAAAGCGGTATCGTTTCAGCGTGGAGAGGGGAAAGCAGTAGTGTTTCACAGTGTGGAGAGGGGAAAGCAATAGTGTGTCACAGCGTAGAGGGGGGAAAGTGGCAACGTTTCACAGTGTGGAGAGGGGAAAGGAGAAACGTTTCACAGTGTGGAAAGGGGAAAGTGGCAACGTTTCACAGTGTGGAGAGGCGAAAGTGGCAACGTTTCACAGTGTGGAAGGGGAAAGTGGCAACCTGTCAGTGTGGAGAGGAGAAAGCAATAACGTTTCAAAGTGTGGAGAGGGGAAAGCCGTAAGGTTTCAGTGTGGAGAGGGGAAAGCAGTAATGTTTCACAGTGTGGAGAAGGGAAAGCAGTAACGTTTCACAGTGTGGAGAAGGGAAAGCGGTAACGGTTCAGTGTGGAGAGGGGAAAGAAGTAATGTTTCACAGTGTGGAGAGGGGAAAGTGGCAACGTTTCAGTGTGGAGGGGGAAAGTGGCAACGTTTCACAGTGTGGAGAGGGGAAAGCCGTACCGCTCCAGTGTGGTTGGGGAAAGGCGAAACGTTTCACAGTGTGGAGAAGGGAAAGTAGCAACGTTTCAGTGTGGAGAGGGAAAGTGGGAACGTTTCAGTGTGGAGAGGGAAACTGGCAACGTTTCAGTGTGGAGAGGGAAACTGGCAACGTTTCAGTGTGGAGCGGGAAAGTGGCAACGTTTCAGTGTGGAAAGGGGAAAGTGGTAACGTTTCACAGTGTGGAGAGGGGAAAGTTGCAACGTTTCAGTGTGGAGAGGGAAAGTGGCAACGTTTCAGTGCGGAGAGGGAAAGTGGCAACGTTTCAGTATGGAGAGGGGAAAGTGGTAACGTTTCAGTGCCGAGATGGGAAAGTGACAACGTTTCACAGTGTGGAGAGGGGAAAGCAGTAACGTTTCACAGTGTGGAGAGGGGAAAGCGGTAACGGTTCAGTGTGGAGAGGGGAAAGAAGTAATGTTTCACAGTGTGGAGAGAGAAAGTGGCAACGTTTCAGTGTGGAGGGGGAAAGTGGCAACTTTTCACAGTGTGGAGAGGGGAAAGCAGTAACGTTTCACAATGTAGAGAGAGGAAAGTGGCAACGTTTCACAGTGTGGAGAGGGGAAATTGGCAACGTTTCAGTGTGGAGAGAGGAAAGTGGCAGCGTTTCAGTGTGGAGGGGGAAAGTGGCAACGGTTCACAGTGTGGAGAGGGGAAAGCCGTACCGCTCCAGTGTGGTTGGGGAAAGGCGAAACGTTTCACAGTGTGAAGGGAAAGGCGAAACGTTTCACAGTGTGGAGAAGGGAAAGGCGAAACGTTTCACAGTGTGGAGAAGGGAAAGTGGCAACGTTTCAGTGTGGAGAGGGAAAGTGGGAACGTTTCAGTGTGGAGAGGGGAAAGTGGCAACGTTTTAGAGTGGAAAGGGAAAAGGGGCAACGTTTCAGTGTGGAGAGGGGAAAGGGGCAACGATTCACAGTGTGGAGAGGGGAAAGCGACAACGTTTCACAGAGTGGAGAGGGGAAAGTGATAACGTTTCTGTGTGGAGGAGGAAAGTGGCAACGGTTCACAGTGTAGAGAGGGGAAAGTGGCAACGTTTCAGTGTGGAGGGGGAAAGTGGCAACGTTTCAGTGTGGAGAGGGAAAGTGGCAACGTTTCAGTGTGGAGAGGGAAAGTGGCAACGTTTCAGTGTGGAGCGGGAAAGTGGCAACGTTTCAGTGCGGAGAGGGGAAAGTGGCAACGTTTTAGTGTGGAGAGGGAAAAGGGGCAACGTTTCAGTGTGGAGAGGGGAAAAGGGCAACGTTGCAGTGTGGAGAGGGAAACTGGCAACGTTTCACTGTGGAGCGGGAAATTGGCAACGTTTCAGTGTGGAGAGGGGAAAGTGGCAACGCTTTAGTGTGGAGAGGGAAAAGGGGCAACGTTTCAGTGTGGAGAGGGGAAAGGGGCAAAGTTTCACAGCGTGGAGAGGGGAAAGCAGCAACATTTCAGAATGTGGAGAGGGGAAAGCGGCAACGTTTTTAGTGTGGAGAGGAAAAAGTGGCAACGTTTCACAAGGTGCAGAGGGGAAAGCAGTAACATTTCACAGTGTGGAGAGGGGAAAGTGGCAACGTTCCAGAGGGTGGAGGCGGAAAGCAGTAGTGTTTCAGAGTGTGGAGAGGTGAAAGCAGTAAAGTTTCACAGTGTGGAGAGAGCAAAGGGGCAACGTTTCACAGTGTGGAGAGGGAAAAGCAGTAACGTTTTACAGTGTGGAGAGGGGAAAGTGGCAACGTTTCACAGTGTGGAGAGGGGAAAGTGGCAACGTTTCACAGTGTGGAGAGGGGAAAGCAGTAGTGTTTCAGAGTGTGGAGAGGGGAAAGCAGTAACGTTTCATAGAGTGGGGAGGGTAAAGTGGCAACGTTTCACAGTATGGACAGGGGAAAGCGGTAAGGTTTCAGCGTGGAGAGGGGAAAGCAGTAGTGTTTCACAGTGTGGAGAGGGGAAAGTGGCAACGTTTCAGTGTGGAGGGGGAAAGTGGCAACGTTTCACAGTGTGGAGAGGGGAAAGCAGTAACGTTTCACAATGTAGAGAGAGGAAAGTGGCAACGTTTCACAGTGTGGAGAGGGGAAATTGGCAACGTTTCAGTGTGGAGAGAGGAAAGTGGCAGCGTTTCACAGTGTGGAGGGGGAAAGTGGCAACGTTTCACAGTGTGGAGAGGGGAAAGCCGTACCGCTCCAGTGTGGTTGGGGAAAGGCGAAGCGTTTCACAGTGTGGAGAAGGGAAAGTAGCAACGTTTCAGTGTGGAGAGGGAAAGTGGGAACGTTTCAGTGTGGAGAGGGAAAGTGGGAACGTTTCAGTGTGGAGAGGGGAAAGCGGCAACGTTTTAGTGTGGAAAGGGAAAAGGGGCAATGTTTCAGTGTGGAGAGGGGAAAGGGGCAACGTTTCACAGTGCGGAGAGGTGAAAGCGGCAACGTTTCACAGTGTGGAGAGGGGAAAGTGGCAACGTTTCTGTGTGGAGGGGGAAAGTGGCAACGGTTCACAATGTGGAAAGGGGAAAGTTGCAACGTTTCAGTGTGGAGAGGGAAAGTGGCAACGTTTCAGTGTGGAGAGGGAAACTGGCAACGTTTCAGTGTGGAGCGGGAAAGTGGCAACGTTTCAGTGTGGAGAGGGGAAAGTGGCAACGTTTTAGTGTGGAGAGGGGAAAGTGGCAACGTTTTAGTGTGGAGAGGGAAAAGGGGCAACGTTTCAGTGTGGAGAGGGGAAAGTGGCAACGTTTTAGTGTGGAAAGGGAAAAGGGGCAACGTTTCAGTGTGGAGAGGGGAAAGGGGCAACGATTCACAGTGCGGAGAGGGGAAAGCGGCAACGTTTCACAGAGTGGAGAGGGGAAAGAAGTAACGTTTCACAGTGTGGAGAGGGGAAAGTGGCAACGTTTCAGTGTGGAGGTGGTAAGTGGCAACGTTTCACAGTGTGGAGAGGGGAAATTGGCAACGTTTCAGTGTGGAGAGAGGAAAGTGGCAGCGTTTCACAGTGTGGAGGGGGAAAGTGGCAACGTTTCACAGTGTGGAGAGGGGAAAGCCGTACCGCTCCAGTGTGGTTGGGGAAAGGCGAAACGTTTCACAGTGTGGAGAAGGGAAAGGCGAAACGTTTCACAGTCTGGAGAAGGGAAAGGCGAAACGTTTCAGTGTGGAGAGGGAAAGTGGGAACGTTTCAGTGTGGAGAGGGAAAGTGGGAACGTTTCAGTGTGGAGAGGGGAAAGTGGCAACGTTTAGTGTGGAGAGGGGAAAGTGGCAATGTTTTAGTGTGGAAAAGGGAAAAGGGGCAACGTTTCAGTGTGGAGAGGGGAAAGGGGCAACGATTCACAGTGCGGAGAGGGGAAAGCGGCAACGTTTCACAGAGTGGAGAGGGGAAAGTGACAACGTTTCTGTGTGGAGGGGGAAAGTGGCAACGGTCCACAGTGTGGAGAGGGGAAAGTGGCAACGTTTCAGTGTGGAGAGGGAAAGTGGCAACGTTTCAGTGTGGAGAGGGAAAGTGGCAACGTTTCAGTGTGGAGAGGGAAAGTGGCAACGTTTCAGTGTGGAGAGGGAAAGTGGCAACGTTTCAGTGTGGAGCGGGAAAGTGGCAACGTTTCAGTGTGGAGAGGGGAAAGTGGCAGCGTTTCAGTGCGGAGAGAGAAAGTGGCAACGTTTCAGTGTGGAGCGGGAAAGTGGCAACTTTTCAGAGTGGAGAGGGGAAAGTGGTAACGTTTCAGTGCCGAGAAGGGAAAGTGACAACGTTTCACAGTGTGGAGAGGGGAAAGCAGTAACGTTTCACAGTGTGGAGAGGGGAAAGCGGTAACGGTTCAGTGTGGAGAGGGGAAAGAAGTAATGTTTCACAGTGTGGAGAGGGGAAAGTGGCAACGTTTCAGTGTGGAGAGGGAAAAGTGGCAACGTTTTAGTGTGGAGAGGGAAAAGGGGCAACGTTTCAGTGTGGAGAGGGGAAAGGGGCAACGTTTCAGTGTGGAGAGGGGAAAGGGGCAACGTTTCACAGTGTGGAGAGGGGAAAGTGGCAACGTTCCAGAGGGTGGAGGCGGAAAGCAGTAGTGTTTCAGAGTGTGGAGAGGTGAAAGCAGTAACATTTCACAGTGTGGAGAGAGCAAAGGGGCAACTTTTCACAGTGTGGAGAGGGGAAAGCAGTAACGTTTCACAATGTAGAGAGAGAGGAAAGTGGCAACGTTTCACAGTGTGGAGAAGGGAAAGCCGTACCGTTCCAGTGTGGTTGGGGAAAGGCGAAACGTTTCACAGTGTGGAGAGGGGAAAGCAGTAGTGTTTCACAGTGTGGAGAGGACAAAGTGGCAACGTTTCAGTGTGGAGAGGGGAAAGCCGTACCGTTCCAGTGTGGTTGGGGAAAGGCGAAACGTTTCACAGTGTGGAGAGGGGAAAGCAGTAGTGTTTCACAGTGTGCAGAGAGGAAAGTGGCAACGTTTCACAGTGTGGAGAGGGGAAAGCCGTACCGTTTCAGTGTGGTTGGGGAAAGGAAAACCGTTTCACAGTGTGGAGCAGGGAAAGCCGAAACGTTTCACAGTGTGGAGAGGGGAAAGAGGCAACGTTTCACAATGTGGAGAGGGGAAAGAGGCAACGTTTCACAGTGTGGAGAGGGGAAAGAGGCAACGTTTCACAGTGTGGAGAGGGGAAAGAGGCAACGTTTCACAGTGTGGAGAGGGGAAAGTGGCAACGTTTCACAGTGTGGAGAGGGGAAAGAGGCAACGTTTCAGTGTGGAGAGAGGAAAGTGGCAGCGTTTCACAGTGTGGAGGGGGAAAGTGGCAACGTTTCACAGTGTGGAGAGGGGAAAGCCGTACCGCTCCAGTGGGGTTGGGGAAAGGCGAAACGTTTCACAGTGTGGAGAAGGGAAAGGCGAAACGTTTCAGTGTGGAGAGGGAAAGTGGGAACGTTTCAGTGTGGAGAGGGGAAAGCGGCAACGTTTTAGTGTGGAAAGGGAAAAGGGGCAACGTTTCAGTGTGGAGAGGGGAAAGGGGCAACAATTCACAGTGCGGAGAGGGGGAAAGCGGCAACGTTTCACAGTGTGGAGTGGGGAAACTGGCAACGTTTCAGTGTGGAGAGGGGAAAGTGACAACGTTTCTGTGTGGAGGGGCAAAGTGGCAACGGTTCACAGTGTGGAGAGGGGAAAGTGGCAACGTTTCAGTGTGGAGAGGGAAAGTGGCAACGTTTCAGTGTGGAGAGGGAAAGTGGCAACGTTTCAGTGTGGAGCGGGAAAGTGGCAATGTTTCAGTGTGGAGAGGGGGAAAGTGGCAACGTTTCAGTGTGGAGAGGGAAAAGGGGCAACGTTTCAGTGTGGAGAGGGGAAAGGGGCAACGATTCACAGTGCGGAGAGGCGAAAGCGGCAACGTTTCACAGTGTGGAGAGGGGAAAGTGACAACATTTCTGTGTGGAGGGGGAAAGTGGCAACGGTTCACAGTCTGGAGAGGGGAAAGTGGCAACGTTAAAATGTGGAGAGGGAAAGTGGCAACGTTTCAGTGTGGAGAGGGAAAGTGGCAACGTTTCAGTGTGGAGCGGGAAAGTGGCAACGTTTCAGTGTGGAGAGGGGAAAGTGGCAACGTTTTAGTGTGGAGAGGGAAAAGGGGCAACGTTTCAGTGTGGAGAGGGGAAAGTGGCAACGTTTCACAGTGTGTAGAGGGGAAAGCAGTAACATTTCATAGAGCGGAGAGGGGAAAGTGGCAACGTTTCAGTGTGGGGAGGGAAAGTGGCAACGTTTCAGTGTGGAGCGGGAAAGTGGCAACGTTTCAGTGTGGAGAGGGGAAAGTGGCAACGTTTTAGTGTGGAGAGGGAAAAGGGTCAACGTTTTAGTGTGGAGAGGGGAAAGGGGCAACGTTTCAGTGTGGAGGGGGAAAGTGGCAACGTTTCACAGTGTGGAGAGGGGAAAGCAGTAATGTTTCACAATGTAGAGACAGGAAAGCGGCAACGTTTCACAGTGTGGAGAGGGGAAAGCGGCAACATTTCAGAATGTGGAGAGGGGAAAGCGGCAAGGTTTTTAGTGTGGAGAGGAGAAAGTGGCAACGTTTCACAAGGTGGAGAGGGGAAAGCAGTAACATTTCACAGTGAGGAGAGGGGAAAGCGGTAACGGTTCAGTGTGGAAAGGGGAAAGCAGTAATGTTTCACAGTGTGGAGAGGGGAAAGTGGCAACGTTTCAGTGTGGAGGGGGAAAGTGGCAACGTTTCACAGTGTGGAGAGGGGAAAGCAGTAACGTTTCACAATGTAGAGAGAGGAAAGTGGCAACGTTTCACAGTGTGGAGAGGGGAAATTGGCGACATTTCAGTGTGGAGAGAGGAAAGTGGCAGCGATTCACAGTGTGGAGGGGGAAAGTGGCAACGTTTCACAGTGTGGAGAGGGGAAAGCCGTACCGCTCCAGTGTGGTAGGGGAAAGGCGAAACGTTTCACAGTGTGGAGAAGGGAAAGTAGCAACGTTTCAGTGTGGAGAGGGAAAGTGGGAACGTTTCAGTGTGGAGAGGGGAAAGCGGCAACGTTTTAGTGTGGAAAGGGAAAAGGGGCAATGTTTCAGTGTGGAGAGGGGAAAGGGGCAACGTTTCACAGTGCGGAGAGGGGAAAGCGGCAACGTTTCACAGAGTGGAGAGAGGAAAGTGACAACGTTTCTGTGTGGAGGGAGAAGGTGGCAACGGTTCACAGTGTGGAAAGGGGGAAAGTTGCAACGTTTCACTGTGGAGAGGGAAAGTGGCAACGTTTCAGTGTGGAGAGGGAAACTGGCAACGTTTCAGTGTGGAGCGGGAAAGTGGCAACGTTTCAGTGTGGAAAGGGGGAAGTGGTAACGTTTCACAGTGTGGAAAGGGGAAAGTTGCAACGTTTCAGTGCGGAGAGGGGAAAGCGGTAACGGTTCAGTGTGGAGAGGGGAAAGAAGTAATGTTTCACAGTGTGGAGAGAGAAAGTGGCAACGTTTCAGTGTGGAGGGGGAAAGTGGCAACTTTTCACAGTGTGGAGAGGGGAAAGCAGTAACGTTTCACAATGTAGAGAGAGGAAAGTGGCAACGTTTCACAGTGTGGAGAAGGGAAAGCCGTACCGTTCCAGTGTGGTTGGGGAAAGGCGAAACGTTTCACAGTGTGGAGAGGGGAAAGCAGTAGTGTTTCACAGTGTGCAGAGGGGAAAGTGGCAACGTTTCACAGCGTGGAGAGGGGAAAGCCGTACCGTTCCAGTGTGGTTGGGGAAAGGAAAACCGTTTCACAGTGTGGAGCAGGGAAAGCCGAAACGTTTCACAGTGTGGAGAGGGGAAAGAGGCAATGTTTCACAATGTGGAGAGGGGAAAGAGGCAACGTTTCACAGTGTGGAGAGGGGAAAGAGGCAACGTTTCACAGTGTGGAGAGGGGAAAGAGGCAAAGTTTCACAGTGTGGAGAGGGGAAAGTGGCAACGTTTCACAGTGTGGAGAGGGGAAAGAGGCAACGTTTCAGTGTGGAGAGAGGAAAGTGGCAACGTTTCACAGTGTGGAGGGGGAAAGTGGCAACGTTTCATAGTGTGGAGAGGGGAAAGCCGTACCGCTCCAGTGGGGTTGGGGAAAGGCGAAACGTTTCACAGTGTGGAGAAGGGAAAGGCGAAACGTTTCACAGTGTGGAGAAGGGAAAGGCGAAACGTTTCTCAGTGTGGAGAAGGGAAAGGCGAAGCGTTTCACAGTGTGGAGAAGGGAAAGGCGAAGCGTTTCAGTGTGGAGAGGGAAAGTGGGAACGTTTCAGTGTGGAGAGGGGAAAGCGGCAACGTTTTAGTGTGGAAAGGGAAAAGGGGCAACGTTTCAGTGTGGAGAGGGGAAAGGGGCAACAATTCACAGTGCGGAGAGGAGAAAGCGGCAACGGTTCACAGTGTGGAGAGGGGAAAGTGGCAACGTTTCAGTGTGGAGAGGGAAAGTGGCAACGTTTCAGTGTGGAGAGGGAAAGTGGCAACGTTTCAGTGTGGAGCGGGAAAGTGGCAATGTTTCACAGTGTGGAGATGGGAAAGCGGCAACATTTCAGAATGTGGAGAGGGGAGAGCGGCAACGTTTTTAGTGTGGAGAGGAGAAAGTGGCAACGTTTCACAAGGTGGAGAGGGGAAAGCAGTAACATTTCACAGTGTGGAGAGGGGAAAGTGGCAACGTTCCAGAGGGTGGAGGCGGAAAGCAGTAGTGTTTCAGAGTGTGGAGAGGTGAAAGCAGTAAAGTTTCACAGTGTGGAGAGAGCAAAGGGGCAACGTTTCACAGTGTGGAGAGGGAAAAGCAGTAACGTTTTACAGTGTGGAGAGGGGAAAGTGGCAACGTTTCACAGTGTGGAGAGGGGAAAGTGGCAACGTTTCACAGTGTGGAGAGGGGAAAGCAGTAGTGTTTCAGAGTGTGGAGAGGGGAAAGCAGTAACGTTTCATAGAGTGGGGAGGGTAAAGTGGCAACGTTTCACAGTATGGACAGGGGAAAGCGGTAAGGTTTCAGCGTGGAGAGGGGAAAGCAGTAGTGTTTCACAGTGTGGAGAGGGGAAAGTGGCAACGTTTCAGTGTGGAGGGGGAAAGTGGCAACGTTTCACAGTGTGGAGAGGGGAAAGCAGTAACGTTTCACAATGTAGAGAGAGGAAAGTGGCAACGTTTCACAGTGTGGAGAGGGGAAATTGGCAACGTTTCAGTGTGGAGAGAGGAAAGTGGCAGCGTTTCACAGTGTGGAGGGGGAAAGTGGCAACGTTTCACAGTGTGGAGAGGGGAAAGCCGTACCGCTCCAGTGTGGTTGGGGAAAGGCGAAGCGTTTCACAGTGTGGAGAAGGGAAAGTAGCAACGTTTCAGTGTGGAGAGGGAAAGTGGGAACGTTTCAGTGTGGAGAGGGAAAGTGGGAACGTTTCAGTGTGGAGAGGGGAAAGCGGCAACGTTTTAGTGTGGAAAGGGAAAAGGGGCAATGTTTCAGTGTGGAGAGGGGAAAGGGGCAACGTTTCACAGTGGGGAGAGGGGAAAGCGGCAACGTTTCACAGTGTGGAGAGGGGAAAGTGGCAACGTTTCTGTGTGGAGGGGGAAAGTGGCAACGGTTCACAATGTGGAAAGGGGAAAGTTGCAACGTTTCAGTGTGGAGAGGGAAAGTGGCAACGTTTCAGTGTGGAGAGGGAAACTGGCAACGTTTCAGTGTGGAGCGGGAAAGTGGCAACGTTTCAGTGTGGAGCGGGAAAGTGGCAACGTTTCAGTGTGGAGAGGGGAAAGTGGCAACGTTTTAGTGTGGAGAGGGAAAAGGGGCAACGTTTCAGTGTGGAGAGGGGAAAGTGGCAACGTTTTAGTGTGGAAAGGGAAAAGGGGCAACGTTTCAGTGTGGAGAGGGGAAAGGGGCAACGATTCACAGTGCGGAGAGGGGAAAGCGGCAACGTTTCACAGAGTGGAGAGGGGAAAGAAGTAACGTTTCACAGTGTGGAGAGGGGAAAGTGGCAACGTTTCAGTGTGGAGGTGGTAAGTGGCAACGTTTCACAGTGTGGAGAGGGGAAATTGGCAACGTTTCAGTGTGGAGAGAGGAAAGTGGCAGCGTTTCACAGTGTGGAGGGGGAAAGTGGCAACGTTTCACAGTGTGGAGAGGGGAAAGCCGTACCGCTCCAGTGTGGTTGGGGAAAGGCGAAACGTTTCACAGTGTGGAGAAGGGAAAGGCGAAACGTTTCACAGTCTGGAGAAGGGAAAGGCGAAACGTTTCAGTGTGGAGAGGGAAAGTGGGAACGTTTCAGTGTGGAGAGGGAAAGTGGGAACGTTTCAGTGTGGAGAGGGGAAAGTGGCAACGTTTTAGTGTGGAGAGGGGAAAGTGGCAATGTTTTAGTGTGGAAAAGGGAAAAGGGGCAACGTTTCAGTGTGGAGAGGGGAAAGGGGCAACGATTCACAGTGCGGAGAGGGGAAAGCGGCAACGTTTCACAGAGTGGAGAGGGGAAAGTGACAACGTTTCTGTGTGGAGGGGGAAAGTGGCAACGGTCCACAGTGTGGAGAGGGGAAAGTGGCAACGTTTCAGTGTGGAGAGGGAAAGTGGCAACGTTTCAGTGTGGAGAGGGAAAGTGGCAACGTTTCAGTGTGGAGAGGGAAAGTGGCAACGTTTCAGTGTGGAGAGGGAAAGTGGCAACGTTTCAGTGTGGAGCGGGAAAGTGGCAACGTTTCAGTGTGGAGAGGGGAAAGTGGCAGCGTTTCAGTGCGGAGAGAGAAAGTGGCAACGTTTCAGTGTGGAGCGGGAAAGTGGCAACTTTTCAGAGTGGAGAGGGGAAAGTGGTAACGTTTCAGTGCCGAGAAGGGAAAGTGACAACGTTTCACAGTGTGGAGAGGGGAAAGCAGTAACGTTTCACAGTGTGGAGAGGGGAAAGCGGTAACGGTTCAGTGTGGAGAGGGGAAAGAAGTAATGTTTCACAGTGTGGAGAGGGGAAAGTGGCAACGTTTCAGTGTGGAGAGGGAAAAGTGGCAACGTTTTAGTGTGGAGAGGGAAAAGGGGCAACGTTTCAGTGTGGAGAGGGGAAAGGGGCAACAATTCACAGTGCGGAGAGGAGAAAGCGGCAACGGTTCACAGTGTGGAGAGGGGAAAGTGGCAACGTTTCAGTGTGGAGAGGGAAAGTGGCAACGTTTCAGTGTGGAGAGGGAAAGTGGCAACGTTTCAGTGTGGAGCGGGAAAGTGGCAATGTTTCACAGTGTGGAGATGGGAAAGCGGCAACATTTCAGAATGTGGAGAGGGGAGAGCGGCAACGTTTTTAGTGTGGAGAGGAGAAAGTGGCAACGTTTCACAAGGTGGAGAGGGGAAAGCAGTAACATTTCACAGTGTGGAGAGGGGAAAGTGGCAACGTTTCAGTGTGGAGAGGGAAAAGGGGCAACGTTTCAGTGTGGAGAGGGGAAAGGGGCAACGATTCACAGTGCGGAGAGGCGAAAGCGGCAACGTTTCACAGTGTGGAGAGGGGAAAGTGACAACATTTCTGTGTGGAGGGGGAAAGTGGCAACGGTTCACAGTCTGGAGAGGGGAAAGTGGCAACGTTAAAATGTGGAGAGGGAAAGTGGCAACGTTTCAGTGTGGAGAGGGAAAGTGGCAACGTTTCAGTGTGGAGCGGGAAAGTGGCAACGTTTCAGTGTGGAGAGGGGAAAGTGGCAACGTTTTAGTGTGGAGAGGGAAAAGGGGCAACGTTTCAGTGTGGAGAGGGGAAAGTGGCAACGTTTTAGTGTGGAAAGGGAAAAGGGGCAACGTTTCAGTGTGGAGAGGGGAAAGGGGCAACGATTCACAGTGCGGAGAGGGGAAAGCGGCAACGTTTCACAGAGTGGAGAGGGGAAAGTGGCATCGTTTCACAGTGTGTAGAGGGGAAAGCAGTAACATTTCATAGAGCGGAGAGGGGAAAGTGGCAACGTTTCAGTGTGGGGAGGGAAAGTGGCAACGTTTCAGTGTGGAGCGGGGAAAGTGGCAACGTTTCAGTGTGGAGAGGGGAAAGTGGCAACGTTTTAGTGTGGAGAGGGAAAAGGGTCAACGTTTTAGTGTGGAGAGGGGAAAGGGGCAACGTTTCAGTGTGGAGGGGGAAAGTGGCAACGTTTCACAGTGTGGAGAGGGGAAAGCAGTAATGTTTCACAATGTAGAGACAGGAAAGCGGCAACGTTTCACAGTGTGGAGAGGGGAAAGCGGCAACATTTCAGAATGTGGAGAGGGGAAAGCGGCAAGGTTTTTAGTGTGGAGAGGAGAAAGTGGCAACGTTTCACAAGGTGGAGAGGGGAAAGCAGTAACATTTCACAGTGAGGAGAGGGGAAAGCGGTAACGGTTCAGTGTGGAAAGGGGAAAGCAGTAATGTTTCACAGTGTGGAGAGGGGAAAGTGGCAACGTTTCAGTGTGGAGGGGGAAAGTGGCAACGTTTCACAGTGTGGAGAGGGGAAAGCAGTAACGTTTCACAATGTAGAGAGAGGAAAGTGGCAACGTTTCACAGTGTGGAGAGGGGAAATTGGCGACATTTCAGTGTGGAGAGAGGAAAGTGGCAGCGATTCACAGTGTGGAGGGGGAAAGTGGCAACGTTTCACAGTGTGGAGAGGGGAAAGCCGTACCGCTCCAGTGTGGTAGGGGAAAGGCGAAACGTTTCACAGTGTGGAGAAGGGAAAGTAGCAACGTTTCAGTGTGGAGAGGGAAAGTGGGAACGTTTCAGTGTGGAGAGGGGAAAGCGGCAACGTTTTAGTGTGGAAAGGGAAAAGGGGCAATGTTTCAGTGTGGAGAGGGGAAAGGGGCAACGTTTCACAGTGCGGAGAGGGGAAAGCGGCAACGTTTCACAGAGTGGAGAGAGGAAAGTGACAACGTTTCTGTGTGGAGGGAGAAGGTGGCAACGGTTCACAGTGTGGAAAGGGGAAAGTTGCAACGTTTCACTGTGGAGAGGGAAAGTGGCAACGTTTCAGTGTGGAGAGGGAAACTGGCAACGTTTCAGTGTGGAGCGGGAAAGTGGCAACGTTTCAGTGTGGAAAGGGGGAAGTGGTAACGTTTCACAGTGTGGAAAGGGGAAAGTTGCAACGTTTCAGTGCGGAGAGGGGAAAGCGGTAACGGTTCAGTGTGGAGAGGGGAAAGAAGTAATGTTTCACAGTGTGGAGAGAGAAAGTGGCAACGTTTCAGTGTGGAGGGGGAAAGTGGCAACTTTTCACAGTGTGGAGAGGGGAAAGCAGTAACGTTTCACAATGTAGAGAGAGGAAAGTGGCAACGTTTCACAGTGTGGAGAAGGGAAAGCCGTACCGTTCCAGTGTGGTTGGGGAAAGGCGAAACGTTTCACAGTGTGGAGAGGGGAAAGCAGTAGTGTTTCACAGTGTGCAGAGGGGAAAGTGGCAACGTTTCACAGCGTGGAGAGGGGAAAGCCGTACCGTTCCAGTGTGGTTGGGGAAAGGAAAACCGTTTCACAGTGTGGAGCAGGGAAAGCCGAAACGTTTCACAGTGTGGAGAGGGGAAAGAGGCAATGTTTCACAATGTGGAGAGGGGAAAGAGGCAACGTTTCACAGTGTGGAGAGGGGAAAGAGGCAACGTTTCACAGTGTGGAGAGGGGAAAGAGGCAAAGTTTCACAGTGTGGAGAGGGGAAAGTGGCAACGTTTCACAGTGTGGAGAGGGGAAAGAGGCAACGTTTCAGTGTGGAGAGAGGAAAGTGGCAACGTTTCACAGTGTGGAGGGGGAAAGTGGCAACGTTTCATAGTGTGGAGAGGGGAAAGCCGTACCGCTCCAGTGGGGTTGGGGAAAGGCGAAACGTTTCACAGTGTGGAGAAGGGAAAGGCGAAACGTTTCACAGTGTGGAGAAGGGAAAGGCGAAACGTTTCTCAGTGTGGAGAAGGGAAAGGCGAAGCGTTTCACAGTGTGGAGAAGGGAAAGGCGAAGCGTTTCAGTGTGGAGAGGGAAAGTGGGAACGTTTCAGTGTGGAGAGGGGAAAGCGGCAACGTTTTAGTGTGGAAAGGGAAAAGGGGCAACGTTTCAGTGTGGAGAGGGGAAAGGGGCAACAATTCACAGTGCGGAGAGGAGAAAGCGGCAACGGTTCACAGTGTGGAGAGGGGAAAGTGGCAACGTTTCAGTGTGGAGAGGGAAAGTGGCAACGTTTCAGTGTGGAGAGGGAAAGTGGCAACGTTTCAGTGTGGAGCGGGAAAGTGGCAATGTTTCACAGTGTGGAGATGGGAAAGCGGCAACATTTCAGAATGTGGAGAGGGGAGAGCGGCAACGTTTTTAGTGTGGAGAGGAGAAAGTGGCAACGTTTCACAAGGTGGAGAGGGGAAAGCAGTAACATTTCACAGTGTGGAGAGGGGAAAGTGGCAACGTTCCAGAGGGTGGAGGCGGAAAGCAGTAGTGTTTCAGAGTGTGGAGAGGTGAAAGCAGTAAAGTTTCACAGTGTGGAGAGAGCAAAGGGGCAACGTTTCACAGTGTGGAGAGGGAAAAGCAGTAACGTTTTACAGTGTGGAGAGGGGAAAGTGGCAACGTTTCACAGTGTGGAGAGGGGAAAGTGGCAACGTTTCACAGTGTGGAGAGGGGAAAGCAGTAGTGTTTCAGAGTGTGGAGAGGGGAAAGCAGTAACGTTTCATAGAGTGGGGAGGGTAAAGTGGCAACGTTTCACAGTATGGACAGGGGAAAGCGGTAAGGTTTCAGCGTGGAGAGGGGAAAGCAGTAGTGTTTCACAGTGTGGAGAGGGGAAAGTGGCAACGTTTCAGTGTGGAGGGGGAAAGTGGCAACGTTTCACAGTGTGGAGAGGGGAAAGCAGTAACGTTTCACAATGTAGAGAGAGGAAAGTGGCAACGTTTCACAGTGTGGAGAGGGGAAATTGGCAACGTTTCAGTGTGGAGAGAGGAAAGTGGCAGCGTTTCACAGTGTGGAGGGGGAAAGTGGCAACGTTTCACAGTGTGGAGAGGGGAAAGCCGTACCGCTCCAGTGTGGTTGGGGAAAGGCGAAGCGTTTCACAGTGTGGAGAAGGGAAAGTAGCAACGTTTCAGTGTGGAGAGGGAAAGTGGGAACGTTTCAGTGTGGAGAGGGAAAGTGGGAACGTTTCAGTGTGGAGAGGGGAAAGCGGCAACGTTTTAGTGTGGAAAGGGAAAAGGGGCAATGTTTCAGTGTGGAGAGGGGAAAGGGGCAACGTTTCACAGTGGGGAGAGGGGAAAGCGGCAACGTTTCACAGTGTGGAGAGGGGAAAGTGGCAACGTTTCTGTGTGGAGGGGGAAAGTGGCAACGGTTCACAATGTGGAAAGGGGAAAGTTGCAACGTTTCAGTGTGGAGAGGGAAAGTGGCAACGTTTCAGTGTGGAGAGGGAAACTGGCAACGTTTCAGTGTGGAGCGGGAAAGTGGCAACGTTTCAGTGTGGAGCGGGAAAGTGGCAACGTTTCAGTGTGGAGAGGGGAAAGTGGCAACGTTTTAGTGTGGAGAGGGAAAAGGGGCAACGTTTCAGTGTGGAGAGGGGAAAGTGGCAACGTTTTAGTGTGGAAAGGGAAAAGGGGCAACGTTTCAGTGTGGAGAGGGGAAAGGGGCAACGATTCACAGTGCGGAGAGGGGAAAGCGGCAACGTTTCACAGAGTGGAGAGGGGAAAGAAGTAACGTTTCACAGTGTGGAGAGGGGAAAGTGGCAACGTTTCAGTGTGGAGGTGGTAAGTGGCAACGTTTCACAGTGTGGAGAGGGGAAATTGGCAACGTTTCAGTGTGGAGAGAGGAAAGTGGCAGCGTTTCACAGTGTGGAGGGGGAAAGTGGCAACGTTTCACAGTGTGGAGAGGGGAAAGCCGTACCGCTCCAGTGTGGTTGGGGAAAGGCGAAACGTTTCACAGTGTGGAGAAGGGAAAGGCGAAACGTTTCACAGTCTGGAGAAGGGAAAGGCGAAACGTTTCAGTGTGGAGAGGGAAAGTGGGAACGTTTCAGTGTGGAGAGGGAAAGTGGGAACGTTTCAGTGTGGAGAGGGGAAAGTGGCAACGTTTTAGTGTGGAGAGGGGAAAGTGGCAATGTTTTAGTGTGGAAAAGGGAAAAGGGGCAACGTTTCAGTGTGGAGAGGGGAAAGGGGCAACGATTCACAGTGCGGAGAGGGGAAAGCGGCAACGTTTCACAGAGTGGAGAGGGGAAAGTGACAACGTTTCTGTGTGGAGGGGGAAAGTGGCAACGGTCCACAGTGTGGAGAGGGGAAAGTGGCAACGTTTCAGTGTGGAGAGGGAAAGTGGCAACGTTTCAGTGTGGAGAGGGAAAGTGGCAACGTTTCAGTGTGGAGAGGGAAAGTGGCAACGTTTCAGTGTGGAGAGGGAAAGTGGCAACGTTTCAGTGTGGAGCGGGAAAGTGGCAACGTTTCAGTGTGGAGAGGGGAAAGTGGCAGCGTTTCAGTGCGGAGAGAGAAAGTGGCAACGTTTCAGTGTGGAGCGGGAAAGTGGCAACTTTTCAGAGTGGAGAGGGGAAAGTGGTAACGTTTCAGTGCCGAGAAGGGAAAGTGACAACGTTTCACAGTGTGGAGAGGGGAAAGCAGTAACGTTTCACAGTGTGGAGAGGGGAAAGCGGTAACGGTTCAGTGTGGAGAGGGGAAAGAAGTAATGTTTCACAGTGTGGAGAGGGGAAAGTGGCAACGTTTCAGTGTGGAGAGGGAAAAGTGGCAACGTTTTAGTGTGGAGAGGGAAAAGGGGCAACGTTTCAGTGTGGAGAGGGGAAAGGGGCAACGTTTCAGTGTGGAGAGGGGAAAGGGGCAACGTTTCACAGTGTGGAGAGGGGAAAGTGGCAACGTTCCAGAGGGTGGAGGCGGAAAGCAGTAGTGTTTCAGAGTGTGGAGAGGTGAAAGCAGTAACATTTCACAGTGTGGAGAGAGCAAAGGGGCAACTTTTCACAGTGTGGAGAGGGGAAAGCAGTAACGTTTCACAATGTAGAGAGAGAGGAAAGTGGCAACGTTTCACAGTGTGGAGAAGGGAAAGCCGTACCGTTCCAGTGTGGTTGGGGAAAGGCGAAACGTTTCACAGTGTGGAGAGGGGAAAGCAGTAGTGTTTCACAGTGTGGAGAGGACAAAGTGGCAACGTTTCAGTGTGGAGAGGGGAAAGCCGTACCGTTCCAGTGTGGTTGGGGAAAGGCGAAACGTTTCACAGTGTGGAGAGGGGAAAGCAGTAGTGTTTCACAGTGTGCAGAGAGGAAAGTGGCAACGTTTCACAGTGTGGAGAGGGGAAAGCCGTACCGTTTCAGTGTGGTTGGGGAAAGGAAAACCGTTTCACAGTGTGGAGCAGGGAAAGCCGAAACGTTTCACAGTGTGGAGAGGGGAAAGAGGCAACGTTTCACAATGTGGAGAGGGGAAAGAGGCAACGTTTCACAGTGTGGAGAGGGGAAAGAGGCAACGTTTCACAGTGTGGAGAGGGGAAAGAGGCAACGTTTCACAGTGTGGAGAGGGGAAAGTGGCAACGTTTCACAGTGTGGAGAGGGGAAAGAGGCAACGTTTCAGTGCGGAGAGAGGAAAGTGGCAGCGTTTCACAGTGTGGAGGGGGAAAGTGGCAACGTTTCACAGTGTGGAGAGGGGAAAGCCGTACCGCTCCAGTGGGGTTGGGGAAAGGCGAAACGTTTCACAGTGTGGAGAAGGGAAAGGCGAAACGTTTCAGTGTGGAGAGGGAAAGTGGGAACGTTTCAGTGTGGAGAGGGGAAAGCGGCAACGTTTTAGTGTGGAAAGGGAAAAGGGGCAACGTTTCAGTGTGGAGAGGGGAAAGGGGCAACAATTCACAGTGCGGAGAGGGGAAAGCGGCAACGTTTCACAGTGTGGAGTGGGGAAACTGGCAACGTTTCAGTGTGGAGAGGGGAAAGTGACAACGTTTCTGTGTGGAGGGGGAAAGTGGCAACGGTTCACAGTGTGGAGAGGGGAAAGTGGCAACGTTTCAGTGTGGAGAGGGAAAGTGGCAACGTTTCAGTGTGGAGAGGGAAAGTGGCAACGTTTCAGTGTGGAGCGGGAAAGTGGCAATGTTTCAGTGTGGAGAGGGGAAAGTGGCAACGTTTCAGTGTGGAGAGGGAAAAGGGGCAACGTTTCAGTGTGGAGAGGGGAAAGGGGCAACGATTCACAGTGCGGAGAGGCGAAAGCGGCAACGTTTCACAGTGTGGAGAGGGGAAAGTGACAACATTTCTGTGTGGAGGGGGAAAGTGGCAACGGTTCACAGTCTGGAGAGGGGGAAAGTGGCAACGTTAAAATGTGGAGAGGGAAAGTGGCAACGTTTCAGTGTGGAGAGGGAAAGTGGCAACGTTTCAGTGTGGAGCGGGAAAGTGGCAACGTTTCAGTGTGGAGAGGGGAAAGTGGCAACGTTTTAGTGTGGAGAGGGAAAAGGGGCAACGTTTCAGTGTGGAGAGGGGAAAGTGGCAACGTTTTAGTGTGGAAAGGGAAAAGGGGCAACGTTTCAGTGTGGAGAGGGGAAAGGGGCAACGATTCACAGTGCGGAGAGGGGAAAGCGGCAACGTTTCACAGAGTGGAGAGGGGAAAGTGGCAACGTTTCACAGTGTGTAGAGGGGAAAGCAGTAACATTTCATAGAGCGGAGAGGGGAAAGTGGCAACGTTTCAGTGTGGGGAGGGAAAGTGGCAACGTTTCAGTGTGGAGCGGGAAAGTGGCAACGTTTCAGTGTGGAGAGGGGAAAGTGGCAACGTTTTAGTGTGGAGAGGGAAAAGGGTCAACGTTTTAGTGTGGAGAGGGGAAAGGGGCAACGTTTCAGTGTGGAGGGGGAAAGTGGCAACGTTTCACAGTGTGGAGAGGGGAAAGCAGTAATGTTTCACAATGTAGAGACAGGAAAGCGGCAACGTTTCACAGTGTGGAGAGGGGAAAGCGGCAACATTTCAGAATGTGGAGAGGGGAAAGCGGCAAGGTTTTTAGTGTGGAGAGGAGAAAGTGGCAACGTTTCACAAGGTGGAGAGGGGAAAGCAGTAACATTTCACAGTGAGGAGAGGGGAAAGCGGTAACGGTTCAGTGTGGAAAGGGGAAAGCAGTAATGTTTCACAGTGTGGAGAGGGGAAAGTGGCAACGTTTCAGTGTGGAGGGGGAAAGTGGCAACGTTTCACAGTGTGGAGAGGGGAAAGCAGTAACGTTTCACAATGTAGAGAGAGGAAAGTGGCAACGTTTCACAGTGTGGAGAGGGGAAATTGGCGACATTTCAGTGTGGAGAGAGGAAAGTGGCAGCGATTCACAGTGTGGAGGGGGAAAGTGGCAACGTTTCACAGTGTGGAGAGGGGAAAGCCGTACCGCTCCAGTGTGGTAGGGGAAAGGCGAAACGTTTCACAGTGTGGAGAAGGGAAAGTAGCAACGTTTCAGTGTGGAGAGGGAAAGTGGGAACGTTTCAGTGTGGAGAGGGGAAAGCGGCAACGTTTTAGTGTGGAAAGGGAAAAGGGGCAATGTTTCAGTGTGGAGAGGGGAAAGGGGCAACGTTTCACAGTGCGGAGAGGGGAAAGCGGCAACGTTTCACAGAGTGGAGAGAGGAAAGTGACAACGTTTCTGTGTGGAGGGAGAAGGTGGCAACGGTTCACAGTGTGGAAAGGGGAAAGTTGCAACGTTTCACTGTGGAGAGGGAAAGTGGCAACGTTTCAGTGTGGAGAGGGAAACTGGCAACGTTTCAGTGTGGAGCGGGAAAGTGGCAACGTTTCAGTGTGGAAAGGGGGAAGTGGTAACGTTTCACAGTGTGGAAAGGGGAAAGTTGCAACGTTTCAGTGCGGAGAGGGGAAAGCGGTAACGGTTCAGTGTGGAGAGGGGAAAGAAGTAATGTTTCACAGTGTGGAGAGAGAAAGTGGCAACGTTTCAGTGTGGAGGGGGAAAGTGGCAACTTTTCACAGTGTGGAGAGGGGAAAGCAGTAACGTTTCACAATGTAGAGAGAGGAAAGTGGCAACGTTTCACAGTGTGGAGAAGGGAAAGCCGTACCGTTCCAGTGTGGTTGGGGAAAGGCGAAACGTTTCACAGTGTGGAGAGGGGAAAGCAGTAGTGTTTCACAGTGTGCAGAGGGGAAAGTGGCAACGTTTCACAGCGTGGAGAGGGGAAAGCCGTACCGTTCCAGTGTGGTTGGGGAAAGGAAAACCGTTTCACAGTGTGGAGCAGGGAAAGCCGAAACGTTTCACAGTGTGGAGAGGGGAAAGAGGCAATGTTTCACAATGTGGAGAGGGGAAAGAGGCAACGTTTCACAGTGTGGAGAGGGGAAAGAGGCAACGTTTCACAGTGTGGAGAGGGGAAAGAGGCAAAGTTTCACAGTGTGGAGAGGGGAAAGTGGCAACGTTTCACAGTGTGGAGAGGGGAAAGAGGCAACGTTTCAGTGTGGAGAGAGGAAAGTGGCAACGTTTCACAGTGTGGAGGGGGAAAGTGGCAACGTTTCATAGTGTGGAGAGGGGAAAGCCGTACCGCTCCAGTGGGGTTGGGGAAAGGCGAAACGTTTCACAGTGTGGAGAAGGGAAAGGCGAAACGTTTCACAGTGTGGAGAAGGGAAAGGCGAAACGTTTCTCAGTGTGGAGAAGGGAAAGGCGAAGCGTTTCACAGTGTGGAGAAGGGAAAGGCGAAGCGTTTCAGTGTGGAGAGGGAAAGTGGGAACGTTTCAGTGTGGAGAGGGGAAAGCGGCAACGTTTTAGTGTGGAAAGGGAAAAGGGGCAACGTTTCAGTGTGGAGAGGGGAAAGGGGCAACAATTCACAGTGCGGAGAGGAGAAAGCGGCAACGGTTCACAGTGTGGAGAGGGGAAAGTGGCAACGTTTCAGTGTGGAGAGGGAAAGTGGCAACGTTTCAGTGTGGAGAGGGAAAGTGGCAACGTTTCAGTGTGGAGCGGGAAAGTGGCAATGTTTCACAGTGTGGAGATGGGAAAGCGGCAACATTTCAGAATGTGGAGAGGGGAGAGCGGCAACGTTTTTAGTGTGGAGAGGAGAAAGTGGCAACGTTTCACAAGGTGGAGAGGGGAAAGCAGTAACATTTCACAGTGAGGTGAGGGGAAAGCGGTAACGGTTCAGTGTGGAGAGGGGAAAGCAGTAATGTTTCACAGTGTGGAGAGGGGAAAGTGGCAACGTTTCAGTGTGGAGGGGGAAAGTGGCAACGTTTCACAGTGTGGAGAGGGGAAAGCAGTAACGTTTCACAATGTAGAGAGAGGAAAGTGGCAACGTTTCACAGTGTGGAGAGGGGAAATTGGCGACATTTCAGTGTGGAGAGAGGAAAGTGGCAGCGATTCACAGTGTGGAGGGGGAAAGTGGCAACGTTTCACAGTGTGGAGAGGGGAAAGCCGTACCGCTCCAGTGTGGTAGGGGAAAGGCGAAACGTTTCACAGTGTGGAGAAGGGAAAGTAGCAACGTTTCAGTGTGGAGAGGGAAAGTGGGAACGTTTCAGTGTGGAGAGGGGAAAGCGGCAACGTTTTAGTGTGGAAAGGGAAAAGGGGCAATGTTTCAGTGTGGAGAGGGGAAAGCGGCAACGTTTCACAGTGCGG
Source organism: Carcharodon carcharias (assembly GCF_017639515.1). Taxonomy (NCBI): domain Eukaryota; kingdom Metazoa; phylum Chordata; class Chondrichthyes; order Lamniformes; family Lamnidae; genus Carcharodon; species Carcharodon carcharias. The sequence continues at coordinate 97,315,339 of NC_054476.1, read as the reverse complement.
AGAGGGGAAAGCGGCAACGTTTCACAGAGTGGAGAGAGGAAAGTGACAACGTTTCTGTGTGGAGGGAGAAGGTGGCAACGGTTCACAGTGTGGAAAGGGGAAAGTTGCAACGTTTCACTGTGGAGAGGGAAAGTGGCAACGTTTCAGTGTGGAGAGGGAAACTGGCAACGTTTCAGTGTGGAGCGGGAAAGTGGCAACGTTTCAGTGTGGAAAGGGGGAAGTGGTAACGTTTCACAGTGTGGAAAGGGGAAAGTTGCAACGTTTCAGTGCGGAGAGGGGAAAGCGGTAACGGTTCAGTGTGGAGAGGGGAAAGAAGTAATGTTTCACAGTGTGGAGAGAGAAAGTGGCAACGTTTCAGTGTGGAGGGGGAAAGTGGCAACTTTTCACAGTGTGGAGAGGGGAAAGCAGTAACGTTTCACAATGTAGAGAGAGGAAAGTGGCAACGTTTCACAGTGTGGAGAAGGGAAAGCCGTACCGTTCCAGTGTGGTTGGGGAAAGGCGAAACGTTTCACAGTGTGGAGAGGGGAAAGCAGTAGTGTTTCACAGTGTGCAGAGGGGAAAGTGGCAACGTTTCACAGCGTGGAGAGGGGAAAGCCGTACCGTTCCAGTGTGGTTGGGGAAAGGAAAACCGTTTCACAGTGTGGAGCAGGGAAAGCCGAAACGTTTCACAGTGTGGAGAGGGGAAAGAGGCAATGTTTCACAATGTGGAGAGGGGAAAGAGGCAACGTTTCACAGTGTGGAGAGGGGAAAGAGGCAACGTTTCACAGTGTGGAGAGGGGAAAGAGGCAAAGTTTCACAGTGTGGAGAGGGGAAAGTGGCAACGTTTCACAGTGTGGAGAGGGGAAAGAGGCAACGTTTCAGTGTGGAGAGAGGAAAGTGGCAACGTTTCACAGTGTGGAGGGGGAAAGTGGCAACGTTTCATAGTGTGGAGAGGGGAAAGCCGTACCGCTCCAGTGGGGTTGGGGAAAGGCGAAACGTTTCACAGTGTGGAGAAGGGAAAGGCGAAACGTTTCACAGTGTGGAGAAGGGAAAGGCGAAACGTTTCTCAGTGTGGAGAAGGGAAAGGCGAAGCGTTTCACAGTGTGGAGAAGGGAAAGGCGAAGCGTTTCAGTGTGGAGAGGGAAAGTGGGAACGTTTCAGTGTGGAGAGGGGAAAGCGGCAACGTTTTAGTGTGGAAAGGGAAAAGGGGCAACGTTTCAGTGTGGAGAGGGGAAAGGGGCAACAATTCACAGTGCGGAGAGGAGAAAGCGGCAACGGTTCACAGTGTGGAGAGGGGAAAGTGGCAACGTTTCAGTGTGGAGAGGGAAAGTGGCAACGTTTCAGTGTGGAGAGGGAAAGTGGCAACGTTTCAGTGTGGAGCGGGAAAGTGGCAATGTTTCACAGTGTGGAGATGGGAAAGCGGCAACATTTCAGAATGTGGAGAGGGGAGAGCGGCAACGTTTTTAGTGTGGAGAGGAGAAAGTGGCAACGTTTCACAAGGTGGAGAGGGGAAAGCAGTAACATTTCACAGTGTGGAGAGGGGAAAGTGGCAACGTTCCAGAGGGTGGAGGCGGAAAGCAGTAGTGTTTCAGAGTGTGGAGAGGTGAAAGCAGTAACATTTCACAGTGTGGAGAGAGCAAAGGGGCAACTTTTCACAGTGTGGAGAGGGGAAAGCAGTAACGTTTCACAATGTAGAGAGAGAGGAAAGTGGCAACGTTTCACAGTGTGGAGAAGGGAAAGCCGTACCGTTCCAGTGTGGTTGGGGAAAGGCGAAACGTTTCACAGTGTGGAGAGGGGAAAGCAGTAGTGTTTCACAGTGTGGAGAGGACAAAGTGGCAACGTTTCAGTGTGGAGAGGGGAAAGCCGTACCGTTCCAGTGTGGTTGGGGAAAGGCGAAACGTTTCACAGTGTGGAGAGGGGAAAGCAGTAGTGTTTCACAGTGTGCAGAGAGGAAAGTGGCAACGTTTCACAGTGTGGAGAGGGGAAAGCCGTACCGTTTCAGTGTGGTTGGGGAAAGGAAAACCGTTTCACAGTGTGGAGCAGGGAAAGCCGAAACGTTTCACAGTGTGGAGAGGGGAAAGAGGCAACGTTTCACAATGTGGAGAGGGGAAAGAGGCAACGTTTCACAGTGTGGAGAGGGGAAAGAGGCAACGTTTCACAGTGTGGAGAGGGGAAAGAGGCAACGTTTCACAGTGTGGAGAGGGGAAAGTGGCAACGTTTCACAGTGTGGAGAGGGGAAAGAGGCAACGTTTCAGTGCGGAGAGAGGAAAGTGGCAGCGTTTCACAGTGTGGAGGGGGAAAGTGGCAACGTTTCACAGTGTGGAGAGGGGAAAGCCGTACCGCTCCAGTGGGGTTGGGGAAAGGCGAAACGTTTCACAGTGTGGAGAAGGGAAAGGCGAAACGTTTCAGTGTGGAGAGGGAAAGTGGGAACGTTTCAGTGTGGAGAGGGGAAAGCGGCAACGTTTTAGTGTGGAAAGGGAAAAGGGGCAACGTTTCAGTGTGGAGAGGGGAAAGGGGCAACAATTCACAGTGCGGAGAGGGGAAAGCGGCAACGTTTCACAGTGTGGAGTGGGGAAACTGGCAACGTTTCAGTGTGGAGAGGGGAAAGTGACAACGTTTCTGTGTGGAGGGGGAAAGTGGCAACGGTTCACAGTGTGGAGAGGGGAAAGTGGCAACGTTTCAGTGTGGAGAGGGAAAGTGGCAACGTTTCAGTGTGGAGAGGGAAAGTGGCAACGTTTCAGTGTGGAGCGGGAAAGTGGCAATGTTTCAGTGTGGAGAGGGGAAAGTGGCAACGTTTCAGTGTGGAGAGGGAAAAGGGGCAACGTTTCAGTGTGGAGAGGGGAAAGGGGCAACGATTCACAGTGCGGAGAGGCGAAAGCGGCAACGTTTCACAGTGTGGAGAGGGGAAAGTGACAACATTTCTGTGTGGAGGGGGAAAGTGGCAACGGTTCACAGTCTGGAGAGGGGAAAGTGGCAACGTTAAAATGTGGAGAGGGAAAGTGGCAACGTTTCAGTGTGGAGAGGGGAAAGTGGCAACGTTTTAGTGTGGAGAGGGAAAAGGGGCAACGTTTCAGTGTGGAGAGGGGAAAGTGGCAACGTTTTAGTGTGGAGAGGGAAAAGGGGCAACGTTTCAGTGTGGAGAGGGGAAAGTGGCAACGTTTTAGTGTGGAAAGGGAAAAGGGGCAACGTTTCAGTGTGGAGAGGGGAAAGGGGCAACGATTCACAGTGCGGAGAGGGGGAAAGCGGCAACGTTTCACAGAGTGGAGAGGGGAAAGTGGCAACGTTTCACAGTGTGTAGAGGGGAAAGCAGTAACATTTCATAGAGCGGAGAGGGGAAAGTGGCAACGTTTCAGTGTGGGGAGGGAAAGTGGCAACGTTTCAGTGTGGAGCGGGAAAGTGGCAACGTTTCAGTGTGGAGAGGGGAAAGTGGCAACGTTTTAGTGTGGAGAGGGAAAAGGGTCAACGTTTTAGTGTGGAGAGGGGAAAGGGGCAACGTTTCAGTGTGGAGGGGGAAAGTGGCAACGTTTCACAGTGTGTAGAGGGGAAAGCAGTAATGTTTCACAATGTAGAGACAGGAAAGCGGCAACGTTTCACAGTGTGGAGAGGGGAAAGCGGCAACATTTCAGAATGTGGAGAGGGGAAAGCGGCAAGGTTTTTAGTGTGGAGAGGAGAAAGTGGCAACGTTTCACAAGGTGGAGAGGGGAAAGCAGTAACATTTCACAGTGAGGAGAGGGGAAAGCGGTAACGGTTCAGTGTGGAAAGGGGAAAGCAGTAATGTTTCACAGTGTGGAGAGTGGAAAGTGGCAACGTTTCAGTGTGGAGGGGGAAAGTGGCAACGTTTCACAGTGTGGAGAGGGGAAAGCAGTAACGTTTCACAATGTAGAGAGAGGAAAGTGGCAACGTTTCACAGTGTGGAGAGGGGAAATTGGCGACATTTCAGTGTGGAGAGAGGAAAGTGGCAGCGATTCACAGTGTGGAGGGGGAAAGTGGCAACGTTTCACAGTGTGGAGAGGGGAAAGCCGTACCGCTCCAGTGTGGTAGGGGAAAGGCGAAACGTTTCACAGTGTGGAGAAGGGAAAGTAGCAACGTTTCAGTGTGGAGAGGGAAAGTGGGAACGTTTCAGTGTGGAGAGGGGAAAGCGGCAACGTTTTAGTGTGGAAAGGGAAAAGGGGCAATGTTTCAGTGTGGAGAGGGGAAAGGGGCAACGTTTCACAGTGCGGAGAGGGGAAAGCGGCAACGTTTCACAGAGTGGAGAGAGGAAAGTGACAACGTTTCTGTGTGGAGGGAGAAGGTGGCAACGGTTCACAGTGTGGAAAGGGGAAAGTTGCAACGTTTCACTGTGGAGAGGGAAAGTGGCAACGTTTCAGTGTGGAGAGGGAAACTGGCAACGTTTCAGTGTGGAGCGGGAAAGTGGCAACGTTTCAGTGTGGAAAGGGGGAAGTGGTAACGTTTCACAGTGTGGAAAGGGGAAAGTTGCAACGTTTCAGTGCGGAGAGGGGAAAGCGGTAACGGTTCAGTGTGGAGAGGGGAAAGAAGTAATGTTTCACAGTGTGGAGAGAGAAAGTGGCAACGTTTCAGTGTGGAGGGGGAAAGTGGCAACTTTTCACAGTGTGGAGAGGGGAAAGCAGTAACGTTTCACAATGTAGAGAGAGGAAAGTGGCAACGTTTCACAGTGTGGAGAAGGGAAAGCCGTACCGTTCCAGTGTGGTTGGGGAAAGGCGAAACGTTTCACAGTGTGGAGAGGGGAAAGCAGTAGTGTTTCACAGTGTGCAGAGGGGAAAGTGGCAACGTTTCACAGCGTGGAGAGGGGAAAGCCGTACCGTTCCAGTGTGGTTGGGGAAAGGAAAACCGTTTCACAGTGTGGAGCAGGGAAAGCCGAAACGTTTCACAGTGTGGAGAGGGGAAAGAGGCAATGTTTCACAATGTGGAGAGGGGAAAGAGGCAACGTTTCACAGTGTGGAGAGGGGAAAGAGGCAACGTTTCACAGTGTGGAGAGGGGAAAGAGGCAAAGTTTCACAGTGTGGAGAGGGGAAAGTGGCAACGTTTCACAGTGTGGAGAGGGGAAAGAGGCAACGTTTCAGTGTGGAGAGAGGAAAGTGGCAACGTTTCACAGTGTGGAGGGGGAAAGTGGCAACGTTTCATAGTGTGGAGAGGGGAAAGCCGTACCGCTCCAGTGGGGTTGGGGAAAGGCGAAACGTTTCACAGTGTGGAGAAGGGAAAGGCGAAACGTTTCACAGTGTGGAGAAGGGAAAGGCGAAACGTTTCTCAGTGTGGAGAAGGGAAAGGCGAAGCGTTTCACAGTGTGGAGAAGGGAAAGGCGAAGCGTTTCAGTGTGGAGAGGGAAAGTGGGAACGTTTCAGTGTGGAGAGGGGAAAGCGGCAACGTTTTAGTGTGGAAAGGGAAAAGGGGCAACGTTTCAGTGTGGAGAGGGGAAAGGGGCAACAATTCACAGTGCGGAGAGGAGAAAGCGGCAACGGTTCACAGTGTGGAGAGGGGAAAGTGGCAACGTTTCAGTGTGGAGAGGGAAAGTGGCAACGTTTCAGTGTGGAGAGGGAAAGTGGCAACGTTTCAGTGTGGAGCGGGAAAGTGGCAATGTTTCACAGTGTGGAGATGGGAAAGCGGCAACATTTCAGAATGTGGAGAGGGGAGAGCGGCAACGTTTTTAGTGTGGAGAGGAGAAAGTGGCAACGTTTCACAAGGTGGAGAGGGGAAAGCAGTAACATTTCACAGTGAGGTGAGGGGAAAGCGGTAACGGTTCAGTGTGGAGAGGGGAAAGCAGTAATGTTTCACAGTGTGGAGAGGGGAAAGTGGCAACGTTTCAGTGTGGAGGGGGAAAGTGGCAACGTTTCACAGTGTGGAGAGGGGAAAGCAGTAACGTTTCACAATGTAGAGAGAGGAAAGTGACAACGTTTCTGTGTGGAGGGGGAAAGTGGCAACGGTTCACAGTGTGGAGAGGGGAAAGTGGCAACGTTTCAGTGTGGAGAGGGAAAGTGGCAACGTTTCAGTGTGGAGAGGGAAAGTGGCAACGTTTCAGTGTGGAGAGGGAAAGTGGCAACGTTTCAGTGTGGAGAGGGAAAGTGGCAACGTTTCAGTGTGGAGAGGGAAAGTGGCAACGTTTCAGTGTGGAGCGGGAAAGTTGCAATGTTTCACAGTGTGGAGAGGGGAAAGCAGCAACATTTCAGAATGTGGAGAGGGGAGAGCGGCAACATTTTTAGTGTGGAGAGGAGAAAGTGGCAACGTTTCACAAGGTGGAGAGGTGAAAGCAGTAACATTTCACAGTGAGGTGAGGGGAATGCGGTAACGGTTCAGTGTGGAGAGGGGAAAGCAGTAATGTTTCACAGTGTGGAGAGGGGAAAGTGGCAACGTTTCAGTGTGGAGGGGGAAAGTGGCAACGTTTCACAGTGTGGAGAGGGGAAAGCAGTAACGTTTCACAATGTAGAGAGAGGAAAGTGGCAACGTTTCACAGTGTGGAGAGGGGAAATTGGCAACGTTTCAGTGTGGAGAGAGGAAAGTGGCAGCGTTTCACAGTGTGGAGGGGGAAAGTGGCAACGTTTCACAGTGTGTTCAGGGGCAAGCCGTACCGCTCCAGTGTGGTTGGGGAAAGGCGAAACGTTTCACAGTGTGGAGAAGGCAAAGTAGCAACGTTTCAGTGTGGAGAGGGAAAGTGGGAACGTTTCAGTGTGGAGAGGGGAAAGCGGCAACGTTTTAGTGTGGAAAGGGAAAAGGGGCAATGCTTCAGTGGGGAGAGGGGAAAGGGGCAACGTTTCACAGTGCGGAGAGGGGAAAGCGGCAACGTTTCACAGTGTGGAGAGGGGAAAGTGGCAACGTTTCTGTGTGGAGGGGGAAAGTGGCAACGGTTCACAATGTGGAGAGGGGAAAGCAGTAACGTTTCACAGTGTGGAGAGGGGAAAGCGGTAACGGTTCAGTGTGGAGAGGGGAAAGAAGTAATGTTTCACAGTGTGGAGAGGGGAAAGTGGCAACGTTTCAGTGTGGAGAGGGGAAAGTGGCAACGTTTTAGTGTGGAGAGGGAAAAGGGGCAATGTTTCAGTGTGGAGAGGGGAAAGGGGCAACGTTTCAGTGTGGAGAGGGGAAAGGGGCAACGTTTCACAGTGTGGAGAGGGGAAAGTGGCAACGTTCCAGAGGGTGGAGGCGGAAAGCAGTAGTGTTTCAGAGTGTGGAGAGGTGAAAGCAGTAACATTTCAGTGTGGAGAGAGCAAAGGGGCAACGTTTCACAGTGTGGAGAGGGAAAAGCAGTAACGTTTTACAGTGTGGAGAGGAGAAAGTGGCAACGTTTCACAGTGTGGGGAGGGGAAAGCAGTAGTGTTTCAGAGTGTGGAGAGGGGAAAGCAGTAACGTTTCATAGAGTGGGGAGGGTAAAGTGGCAACGTTTCACAGTATGGACAGGGGAAAGCGGTAAGGTTTCAGCGTGGAGAGGGGAAAGCAGTAGTGTTTCACAGTGTGGAGAGGGGAAAGCAATAGTGTTTCACAGTGTAGAGAGGGGAAAGTGGCAACGTTTGACAGTGTGGAGAGGGGAAAGCGGTAACGTTTCAAAGTGTGGAGGGGGAAAGCCGTAAAGATTCAGGGTGGAGAGGGGAAAGCAGGAACGTTTCACAGTGTGCAGAGGGGAAAGTGGCAACGTTTCACAGTGTGGAGAGGGGAAAGCCGTACCGTTTCAGTGTGGTTGGGGAAAGGAAAACCGTTTCACAGCGTGGAGCAGGGAAAGCCAAAACGTTTCACGGTGTGGAGAGGGGAAAGAGGCAACGTTTCACAGTGTGGAGAGGGGAAAGTGGCAACGTTTCAGTGTGGAGAGGGGAAAGTGACAACGTTTTAGTGTGGAGAGGGAAAAGGGTCAATGTTTCAGTGTGGAGAGGGGAAAGGGGCAGCGTTTCAGTGTGGAGGGGGAAAGTGGCAACGTTTCACAGTGTGGAGAGGGGAAAGCAGTAATGTTTCACAATGTAGAGAGAGGAAAGCGGCAACGTTTCACAGTGTGGAGAGGGGAAAGCGGCAACATTTCAGAATGTGGAGAGGGGAAAGCGGCAAGGTTTTTAGTGTGGAGAGGAGAAAGTGGCAATGCTTCACAAGGTGGAGAGGGGAAAGCAGTAACATTTCACAGTGAGGAGAGGGGAAAGCGGTAACGGTTCAGTGTGGAGAGGGGAAAGCAGTAATGTTTCACAGTGTGGAGAGGGGAAAGTGGCAACGTTTCAGTGTGGAGGGGGAAAGTGGCAACGTTTCACAGTGTGGAGAGGGGAAAGCAGTAACGTTTCACAATGTAGAGAGAGGAAAGTGGCAACGTTTCACAGTGTGGAGAGGGGAAATTGGCGACATTTCAGTGTGGAGAGGGGAAATTGGCGCCATTTCAGTGTGGAGAGAGGAAAGTGGCAGCGATTCAGTGTGGAGGGGGAAAGTGGCAACGTTTCACAGTGTGGAGAGGGGAAAGCCGTACCGCTCCAGTGTGGTTGGGGAAAGGCGAAACGTTTCACAGTGTGGAGAAGGGAAAGTAGCAACGTTTCAGTGTGGAGAGGGAAAGTGGGAACGTTTCAGTGTGGAGAGGGGAAAGCGGCAACGTTTTCGTGTGGAAAGGGAAAAGGGGCAATGTTTCAGTGTGGAGAGGGGAAAGGGGCAACGTTTCACACTGCGGAGAGGGGAAAGCGGCAACGTTTCACAGAGTGGAGAGAGGAAAGTGACAACGTTTCTGTGTGGAGGGGGAAGGTGGCAACGGTTCACAGTGTGGAAAGGGGAAAGTTGCAACGTTTCACTGTGGAGAGGGAAAGTGGCAACGTTTCAGTGTGGAGAGGGAAACTGGCAACGTTTCAGTGTGGAGCGGGAAACTGGCAACGTTTCAGTGTGGAGCGGGAAACTGGCAACGTTTCAGTGTGGAAAGGGGAAAGTGGTAACGTTTCACAGTGTGGAAAGGGGAAAGTTGCAATGTTTCAGTGCGGAGAGGGGAAAGCGGTAACGGTTCAGTGTGGAGAGGGGAAAGAAGTAATGTTTCACAGTGTGGAGAGAGAAAGTGGCAACGTTTCAGTGTGGAGGGGGAAAGTGGCAACTTTTCACAGTGTGGAGAGGGGAAAGCAGTAACGTTTCACAATGTAGAGAGAGAGGAAAGTGGCAACGTTTCACAGTGTGGAGAAGGGAAAGCCGTACCGTTCCAGTGTGGTTGGGGAAAGGCGAAACGTTTCACAGTGTGGAGAGGGGAAAGCAGTAGTGTTTCACAGTGTGGAGAGGACAAAGTGGCAACGTTTCAGTGTGGAGAGGGGGAAAGCCGTACCGTTCCAGTGTGGTTGGGGAAAGGCGAAACGTTTCACAGTGTGGAGAGGGGAAAGCAGTAGTGTTTCACAGTGTGCAGAGAGGAAAGTGGCAACGTTTCACAGTGTGGAGAGGGGAAAGCCGTACCGTTTCAGTGTGGTTGGGGAAAGGAAAACCGTTTCACAGTGTGGAGCAGGGAAAGCCGAAACGTTTCACAGTGTGGAGAGGGGAAAGAGGCAACGTTTCACAATGTGGAGAGGGGAAAGAGGCAACGTTTCACAATGTGGAGAGGGGAAAGAGGCAACGTTTCACAATGTGGAGAGGGGAAAGAGGCAACGTTTCACAGTGTGGAGAGGGGAAAGAGGCAACGTTTCACAGTGTGGAGAGGGGAAAGTGGCAACGTTTCACAGTGTGGAGAGGGGAAAGAGGCAACGTTTCAGTGTGGAGAGAGGAAAGTGGCAGCGTTTCTCAGTGTGGAGGGGGAAAGTGGCAACGTTTCACAGTGTGGAGAGGGGAAAGCCGTACCGCTCCAGTGGGGTTGGGGAAAGGCGAAACGTTTCACAGTGTGGAGAAGGGAAAGGCGAAACGTTTCACAGTGTGGAGAAGGGAAAGGCGAAACGTTTCTCAGTGTGGAGAAGGGAAAGGCGAAGCGTTTCAGTGTGGAGAGGGAAAGTGGGAACGTTTCAGTGTGGAGAGGGGAAAGCGGCAACGTTTTAGTGTGGAAAGGGAAAAGGGGCAACGTTTCAGTGTGGAGAGGGGAAAGGGGCAACAATTCACAGTGCGGAGAGGGGAAAGCGGCAACGTTTCACAGTGTGGAGTGGGGAAACTGGCAACGTTTCAGTGTGGAGAGGGGAAAGTGACAACGTTTCTGTGTGGAGGGGGAAAGTGGCAACGGTTCACAGTGTGGAGAGGGGAAAGTGGCAACGTTTCCGTGTGGAGAGGGAAAGTGGCAACGTTTCAGTGTGGAGAGGGAAAGTGGCAACGTTTCAGTGTGGAGCGGGAAAGTGGCAATGTTTCAGTGTGGAGAGGGGAAAGTGGCAACGTTTCAGTGTGGAGAGGGAAAAGGGGCAACGTTTCAGTGTGGAGAGGGGAAAGGGGCAACGATTCACAGTGCGGAGAGGCGAAAGCGGCAACGTTTCACAGTGTGGAGAGGGGAAAGTGACAACATTTCTGTGTGGAGGGGGAAAGTGGCAACGGTTCACAGTCTGGAGAGGGGAAAGTGGCAACGTTAAAATGTGGAGAGGGAAAGTGGCAACGTTTCAGTGTGGAGAGGGAAAGTGGCAACGTTTCAGTGTGGAGCGGGAAAGTGGCAACGTTTCAGTGTGGAGAGGGGAAAGTGGCAACGTTTTAGTGTGGAGAGGGAAAAGGGGCAACGTTTCAGTGTGGAGAGGGGAAAGTGGCAACGTTTTAGTGTGGAAAGGGAAAAGGGGCAACGTTTCAGTGTGGAGAGGGGAAAGGGGCAACGATTCACAGTGCGGAGAGGGGAAAGCGGCAACGTTTCACAGAGTGGAGAGGGGAAAGTGGCAACGTTTCACAGTGTGTAGAGGGGAAAGCAGTAACATTTCATAGAGCGGAGAGGGGAAAGTGGCAACGTTTCAGTGTGGAGAGGGAAAGTGGCAACGTTTCAGTGTGGAGCGGGAAAGTGGCAACGTTTCAGTGTGGAGAGGGGAAAGTGGCAACGTTTTAGTGTGGAGAGGGAAAAGGGTCAACGTTTTAGTGTGGAGAGGGGAAAGGGGCAACGTTTCAGTGTGGAGGGGGAAAGTGGCAACGTTTCACAGTGTGGAGAGGGGAAAGCAGTAATGTTTCACAATGTAGAGACAGGAAAGCGGCAACGTTTCACAGTGTGGAGAGGGGAAAGCGGCAACATTTCAGAATGTGGAGAGGGGAAAGCGGCAAGGTTTTTAGTGTGGAGAGGAGAAAGTGGCAACGTTTCACAAGGTGGAGAGGGGAAAGCAGTAACATTTCACAGTGAGGAGAGGGGAAAGCGGTAACGGTTCAGTGTGGAAAGGGGAAAGCAGTAATGTTTCACAGTGTGGAGAGGGGAAAGTGGCAACGTTTCAGTGTGGAGGGGGAAAGTGGCAACGTTTCACAGTGTGGAGAGGGGAAAGCAGTAACGTTTCACAATGTAGAGAGAGGAAAGTGGCAACGTTTCACAGTGTGGAGAGGGGAAATTGGCGACATTTCAGTGTGGAGAGAGGAAAGTGGCAGCGATTCACAGTGTGGAGGGGGAAAGTGGCAACGTTTCACAGTGTGGAGAGGGGAAAGCCGTACCGCTCCAGTGTGGTAGGGGAAAGGCGAAACGTTTCACAGTGTGGAGAAGGGAAAGTAGCAACGTTTCAGTGTGGAGAGGGAAAGTGGGAACGTTTCAGTGTGGAGAGGGGAAAGCGGCAACGTTTTAGTGTGGAAAGGGAAAAGGGGCAATGTTTCAGTGTGGAGAGGGGAAAGGGGCAACGTTTCACAGTGCGGAGAGGGGAAAGCGGCAACGTTTCACAGAGTGGAGAGAGGAAAGTGACAACGTTTCTGTGTGGAGGGAGAAGGTGGCAACGGTTCACAGTGTGGAAAGGGGAAAGTTGCAACGTTTCACTGTGGAGAGGGAAAGTGGCAACGTTTCAGTGTGGAGAGGGAAACTGGCAACGTTTCAGTGTGGAGCGGGAAAGTGGCAACGTTTCAGTGTGGAAAGGGGGAAGTGGTAACGTTTCACAGTGTGGAAAGGGGAAAGTTGCAACGTTTCAGTGCGGAGAGGGGAAAGCGGTAACGGTTCAGTGTGGAGAGGGGAAAGAAGTAATGTTTCACAGTGTGGAGAGAGAAAGTGGCAACGTTTCAGTGTGGAGGGGGAAAGTGGCAACTTTTCACAGTGTGGAGAGGGGAAAGCAGTAACGTTTCACAATGTAGAGAGAGGAAAGTGGCAACGTTTCACAGTGTGGAGAAGGGAAAGCCGTACCGTTCCAGTGTGGTTGGGGAAAGGCGAAACGTTTCACAGTGTGGAGAGGGGAAAGCAGTAGTGTTTCACAGTGTGCAGAGGGGAAAGTGGCAACGTTTCACAGCGTGGAGAGGGGAAAGCCGTACCGTTCCAGTGTGGTTGGGGAAAGGAAAACCGTTTCACAGTGTGGAGCAGGGAAAGCCGAAACGTTTCACAGTGTGGAGAGGGGAAAGAGGCAACGTTTCACAGTGTGGAGAGGGGAAAGAGGCAACGTTTCTGTGTGGAGGGGGAAAGTGGCAACGGTTCACAATGTGGAGAGGGGAAAGCAGTAACGTTTCACAGTGTGGAGAGGGGAAAGCGGTAACGGTTCAGTGTGGAGAGGGGAAAGAAGTAATGTTTCACAGTGTGGAGAGGGGTAAGTGGCAACGTTTCAGTGTGGAGAGGGGAAAGTGGCAACGTTTTAGTGTGGAGAGGGAAAAGGGGCAATGTTTCAGTGTGGAGAGGGGAAAGGGGCAACGTTTCAGTGTGGAGAGGGGAAAGGGGCAACGTTTCACAGTGTGGAGAAGGGAAAGGCGAAACGTTTCACAGTGTGGAGAAGGGAAAGGCGAAACGTTTCTCAGTGTGGAGAAGGGAAAGGCGAAGCGTTTCAGTGTGGAGAGGGAAAGTGGGAACGTTTCAGTGTGGAGAGGGGAAAGCGGCAACGTTTTAGTGTGGAAAGGGAAAAGGGGCAACGTTTCAGTGTGGAGAGGGGAAAGGGGCAACAATTCACAGTGCGGAGAGGGGAAAGCGGCAACGTTTCACAGTGTGGAGTGGGGAAACTGGCAACGTTTCAGTGTGGAGAGGGGAAAGTGACAACGTTTCTGTGTGGAGGGGGAAAGTGGCAACGGTTCACAGTGTGGAGAGGGGAAAGTGGCAACGTTTCCGTGTGGAGAGGGAAAGTGGCAACGTTTCAGTGTGGAGAGGGAAAGTGGCAACGTTTCAGTGTGGAGCGGGAAAGTGGCAATGTTTCAGTGTGGAGAGGGGAAAGTGGCAACGTTTCAGTGTGGAGAGGGAAAAGGGGCAACGTTTCAGTGTGGAGAGGGGAAAGGGGCAACGATTCACAGTGCGGAGAGGCGAAAGCGGCAACGTTTCACAGTGTGGAGAGGGGAAAGTGACAACATTTCTGTGTGGAGGGGGAAAGTGGCAACGGTTCACAGTCTGGAGAGGGGAAAGTGGCAACGTTAAAATGTGGAGAGGGAAAGTGGCAACGTTTCAGTGTGGAGAGGGAAAGTGGCAACGTTTCAGTGTGGAGCGGGAAAGTGGCAACGTTTCAGTGTGGAGAGGGGAAAGTGGCAACGTTTTAGTGTGGAGAGGGAAAAGGGGCAACGTTTCAGTGTGGAGAGGGGAAAGTGGCAACGTTTTAGTGTGGAAAGGGAAAAGGGGCAACGTTTCAGTGTGGAGAGGGGAAAGGGGCAACGATTCACAGTGCGGAGAGGGGAAAGCGGCAACGTTTCACAGAGTGGAGAGGGGAAAGTGGCAACGTTTCACAGTGTGTAGAGGGGAAAGCAGTAACATTTCATAGAGCGGAGAGGGGAAAGTGGCAACGTTTCAGTGTGGAGAGGGAAAGTGGCAACGTTTCAGTGTGGAGCGGGAAAGTGGCAACGTTTCAGTGTGGAGAGGGGAAAGTGGCAACGTTTTAGTGTGGAGAGGGAAAAGGGTCAACGTTTTAGTGTGGAGAGGGGAAAGGGGCAACGTTTCAGTGTGGAGGGGGAAAGTGGCAACGTTTCACAGTGTGGAGAGGGGAAAGCAGTAATGTTTCACAATGTAGAGACAGGAAAGCGGCAACGTTTCACAGTGTGGAGAGGGGAAAGCGGCAACATTTCAGAATGTGGAGAGGGGAAAGCGGCAAGGTTTTTAGTGTGGAGAGGAGAAAGTGGCAACGTTTCACAAGGTGGAGAGGGGAAAGCAGTAACATTTCACAGTGAGGAGAGGGGAAAGCGGTAACGGTTCAGTGTGGAAAGGGGAAAGCAGTAATGTTTCACAGTGTGGAGAGGGGAAAGTGGCAACGTTTCAGTGTGGAGGGGGAAAGTGGCAACGTTTCACAGTGTGGAGAGGGGAAAGCAGTAACGTTTCACAATGTAGAGAGAGGAAAGTGGCAACGTTTCACAGTGTGGAGAGGGGAAATTGGCGACATTTCAGTGTGGAGAGAGGAAAGTGGCAGCGATTCACAGTGTGGAGGGGGAAAGTGGCAACGTTTCACAGTGTGGAGAGGGGAAAGCCGTACCGCTCCAGTGTGGTAGGGGAAAGGCGAAACGTTTCACAGTGTGGAGAAGGGAAAGTAGCAACGTTTCAGTGTGGAGAGGGAAAGTGGGAACGTTTCAGTGTGGAGAGGGGAAAGCGGCAACGTTTTAGTGTGGAAAGGGAAAAGGGGCAATGTTTCAGTGTGGAGAGGGGAAAGGGGCAACGTTTCACAGTGCGGAGAGGGGAAAGCGGCAACGTTTCACAGAGTGGAGAGAGGAAAGTGACAACGTTTCTGTGTGGAGGGAGAAGGTGGCAACGGTTCACAGTGTGGAAAGGGGAAAGTTGCAACGTTTCACTGTGGAGAGGGAAAGTGGCAACGTTTCAGTGTGGAGAGGGAAACTGGCAACGTTTCAGTGTGGAGCGGGAAAGTGGCAACGTTTCAGTGTGGAAAGGGGGAAGTGGTAACGTTTCACAGTGTGGAAAGGGGAAAGTTGCAACGTTTCAGTGCGGAGAGGGGAAAGCGGTAACGGTTCAGTGTGGAGAGGGGAAAGAAGTAATGTTTCACAGTGTGGAGAGAGAAAGTGGCAACGTTTCAGTGTGGAGGGGGAAAGTGGCAACTTTTCACAGTGTGGAGAGGGGAAAGCAGTAACGTTTCACAATGTAGAGAGAGGAAAGTGGCAACGTTTCACAGTGTGGAGAAGGGAAAGCCGTACCGTTCCAGTGTGGTTGGGGAAAGGCGAAACGTTTCACAGTGTGGAGAGGGGAAAGCAGTAGTGTTTCACAGTGTGCAGAGGGGAAAGTGGCAACGTTTCACAGCGTGGAGAGGGGAAAGCCGTACCGTTCCAGTGTGGTTGGGGAAAGGAAAACCGTTTCACAGTGTGGAGCAGGGAAAGCCGAAACGTTTCACAGTGTGGAGAGGGGAAAGAGGCAATGTTTCACAATGTGGAGAGGGGAAAGAGGCAACGTTTCACAGTGTGGAGAGGGGAAAGAGGCAACGTTTCTGTGTGGAGGGGGAAAGTGGCAACGGTTCACAATGTGGAGAGGGGAAAGCAGTAACGTTTCACAGTGTGGAGAGGGGAAAGCGGTAACGGTTCAGTGTGGAGAGGGGAAAGAAGTAATGTTTCACAGTGTGGAGAGGGGTAAGTGGCAACGTTTCAGTGTGGAGAGGGGAAAGTGGCAACGTTTTAGTGTGGAGAGGGAAAAGGGGCAATGTTTCAGTGTGGAGAGGGGAAAGGGGCAACGTTTCAGTGTGGAGAGGGGAAAGGGGCAACGTTTCACAGTGTGGAGAGGGGAAAGGGGCAACGTTCCAGAGGGTGGAGGCGGAAAGCAGTAGTGTTTCAGAGTGTGGAGAGGTGAAAGCAGTAACATTTCAGTGTGGAGAGAGCAAAGGGGCAACGTTTCACAGTGTGGAGAGGGAAAAGCAGTAACGTTTTACAGTGTGGAGAGGAGAAAGTGGCAACGTTTCACAGTGTGGGGAGGGGAAAGCAGTAGTGTTTCAGAGTGTGGAGAGGGGAAAGCAGTAACGTTTCATAGAGTGGGGAGGGTAAAGTGGCAACGTTTCACAGTATGGACAGGGGAAAGCGGTAAGGTTTCAGCGTGGAGAGGGGAAAGCAGTAGTGTTTCACAGTGTGGAGAGGGGAAAGCAATAGTGTTTCACAGTGTAGAGAGGGGAAAGTGGCAACGTTTGACAGTGTGGAGAGGGGAAAGCGGTAACGTTTCAAAGTGTGGAGGGGGAAAGCCGTAAAGATTCAGGGTGGAGAGGGGAAAGCAGGAACGTTTCACAGTGTGCAGAGGGGAAAGTGGCAACGTTTCACAGTGTGGAGAGGGGAAAGCCGTACCGTTTCAGTGTGGTTGGGGAAAGGAAAACCGTTTCACAGCGTGGAGCAGGGAAAGCCAAAACGTTTCACGGTGTGGAGAGGGGAAAGAGGCAACGTTTCACAGTGTGGAGAAGGGAAAGCCGAAACTTTTCAGTGTGGAGAGGACAAAGTGGCAACGTTTCAGTGTGGAGAGGGGACAGCCGTACCGTTCCAGTGTGGTTGGGGAAAGGCGAAACGTTTCACAGTGTGGAGAGGGGAAAGCAGTAGTGTTTCACAGTGTGCAGAGGGGAAAGTGGCAACGTTTCACAGTGTGGAGAGGGGAAAGCCGTACCGTTTCAGTGTGGTTGGGGAAAGGAAAACCGTTTCACAGTGTGGAGCAGGGAAAGCCGAAACGTTTCACAGTGTGGAGAGGGGAAAGAGGCAACGTTTCACAATGTGGAGAGGGGAAAGAGGCAACGTTTCACAATGTGGAGAGGGGAAAGAGGCAACGTTTCACAATGTGGAGAGGGGAAAGAGGCAACGTTTTACAGTGTGGAGAGGGGAAAGAGGGAACGTTTCACAGTGTGGAGAGGGGAAAGAGGCAACGTTTCACAGTGTGGAGAGGGGAAAGTGGCAACGTTTCAGTGTGGAGAGGGGAAAGTGACAACGTTTTAGTGTGGAGAGGGAAAAGGGTCAATGTTTCAGTGTGGAGAGGGGAAAGGGGCAGCGTTTCAGTGTGGAGGGGGAAAGTGGCAACGTTTCACAGTGTGGAGAGGGGAAAGCAGTAATGTTTCACAATGTAGAGAGAGGAAAGCGGCAACGTTTCACAGTGTGCAGAGGGGAAAGCGGCAACATTTCAGAATGTGGAGAGGGGAAAGCGGCAAGGTTTTTAGTGTGGAGAGGAGAAAGTCGCAATGCTTCACAAGGTGGAGAGGGGAAAGCAGTAACATTTCACAGTGAGGAGAGGGGAAAGCGGTAACGGTTCAGTGTGGAGAGGGGAAAGCAGTAATGTTTCACAGTGTGGAGAGGGGAAAGTGGCAACGTTTCAGTGTGGAGGGGGAAAGTGGCAACGTTTCACAGTGTGGAGAGGGGAAAGCAGTAACGTTTCACAATGTAGAGAGAGGAAAGTGGCAACGTTTCACAGTGTGGAGAGGGGAAATTGGCGACATTTCAGTGTGGAGAGGGGAAATTGGCGCCATTTCAGTGTGGAGAGAGGAAAGTGGCAGCGATTCAGTGTGGAGGGGGAAAGTGGCAACGTTTCACAGTGTGGAGAGGGGAAAGCCGTACCGCTCCAGTGTGGTTGGGGAAAGGCGAAACGTTTCACAGTGTGGAGAAGGGAAAGTAGCAACGTTTCAGTGTGGAGAGGGAAAGTGGGAACGTTTCAGTGTGGAGAGGGGAAAGCGGCAACGTTTTCGTGTGGAAAGGGAAAAGGGGCAATGTTTCAGTGTGGAGAGGGGAAAGGGGCAACATTTCACACTGCGGAGAGGGGAAAGCGGCAACGTTTCACAGAGTGGAGAGAGGAAAGTGACAACGTTTCTGTGTGGAGGGGGAAGGTGGCAACGGTTCACAGTGTGGAAAGGGGAAAGTTGCAACGTTTCACTGTGGAGAGGGAAAGTGGCAACGTTTCAGTGTGGAGAGGGAAACTGGCAACGTTTCAGTGTGGAGCGGGAAACTGGCAACGTTTCAGTGTGGAAAGGGGAAAGTGGTAACGTTTCACAGTGTGGAAAGGGGAAAGTTGCAATGTTTCAGTGCGGAGAGGGGAAAGCGGTAACGGTTCAGTGTGGAGAGGGGAAAGAAGTAATGTTTCACAGTGTGGAGAGAGAAAGTGGCAACGTTTCAGTGTGGAGGGGGAAAGTGGCAACTTTTCACAGTGTGGAGAGGGGAAAGCAGTAACGTTTCACAATGTAGAGAGAGAGGAAAGTGGCAACGTTTCACAGTGTGGAGAAGGGAAAGCCGTACCGTTCCAGTGTGGTTGGGGAAAGGCGAAACGTTTCTCAGTGTGGAGAGGGGAAAGCAGTAGTGTTTCACAGTGTGGAGAGGACAAAGTGGCAACGTTTCAGTGTGGAGAGGGGAAAGCCGTACCGTTCCAGTGTGGTTGGGGAAAGGCGAAACGTTTCACAGTGTGGAGAGGGGAAAGCAGTAGTGTTTCACAGTGTGCAGAGAGGAAAGTGGCAACGTTTCACAGTGTGGAGAGGGGAAAGCCGTACCGTTTCAGTGTGGTTGGGGAAAGGAAAACCGTTTCACAGTGTGGAGCAGGGAAAGCCGAAACGTTTCACAGTGTGGAGAGGGGAAAGAGGCAACGTTTCACAATGTGGAGAGGGGAAAGAGGCAACGTTTCACAATGTGGAGAGGGGAAAGAGGCAACGTTTCACAGTGTGGAGAGGGGAAAGAGGCAACGTTTCACAGTGTGGAGAGGGGAAAGAGGCAACGTTTCACAGTGTGGAGAGGGGAAAGTGGCAACGTTTCACAGTGTGGAGAGGGGAAAGAGGCAACGTTTCAGTGTGGAGAGAGGAAAGTGGCAGCGTTTCACAGTGTGGAGGGGGAAAGTGGCAACGTTTCACAGTGTGGAGAGGGGAAAGCCGTACCGCTCCAGTGGGGTTGGGGAAAGGCGAAACGTTTCACAGTGTGGAGAAGGGAAAGGCGAAACGTTTCACAGTGTGGAGAAGGGAAAGGCGAAACGTTTCTCAGTGTGGAGAAGGGAAAGGCGAAGCGTTTCAGTGTGGAGAGGGAAAGTGGGAACGTTTCAGTGTGGAGAGGGGAAAGCGGCAACGTTTTAGTGTGGAAAGGGAAAAGGGGCAACGTTTCAGTGTGGAGAGGGGAAAGGGGCAACGATTCACAGTGCGGAGAGGCGAAAGCGGCAACGTTTCACAGTGTGGAGAGGGGAAAGTGACAACATTTCTGTGTGGAGGGGGAAAGTGGCAACGGTTCACAGTCTGGAGAGGGGAAAGTGGCAACGTTAAAATGTGGAGAGGGAAAGTGGCAACGTTTCAGTGTGGAGAGGGAAAGTGGCAACGTTTCAGTGTGGAGCGGGAAAGTGGCAACGTTTCAGTGTGGAGAGGGAAAAGGGGCAACGTTTCAGTGTGGAGAGGGGAAAGTGGCAACGTTTTAGTGTGGAAAGGGAAAAGGGGCAACGTTTCAGTGTGGAGAGGGGAAAGGGGCAACGATTCACAGTGCGGAGAGGGGATAGCGGCAACGTTTCACAGAGTGGAGAGGGGAAAGTGGCAACGTTTCACAGTGTGTAGAGGGGAAAGCAGTAACATTTCATAGAGCGGAGAGGGGAAAGTGGCAACGTTTCAGTGTGGAGAGGGAAAGTGGCAACGTTTCAGTGTGGAGCGGGAAAGTGGCAACGTTTCAGTGTGGAGAGGGGAAAGTGGCAACGTTTTAGTGTGGAGAGGGAAAAGGGTCAACGTTTTAGTGTGGAGAGGGGAAAGGGCCAACGTTTCAGTGTGGAGGGGGAAAGTGGCAACGTTTCACAGTGTGGAGAGGGGAAAGCAGTAATGTTTCACAATGTAGAGACAGGAAAGCGGCAACGTTTCACAGTGTGGAGAGGGGAAAGCGGCAACATTTCAGAATGTGGAGAGGGGAAAGCGGCAAGGTTTTTAGTGTGGAGAGGAGAAAGTGGCAACGTTTCACAAGGTGGAGAGGGGAAAGCAGTAACATTTCACAGTGAGGAGAGGGGAAAGCGGTAACGGTTCAGTGTGGAAAGGGGAAAGCAGTAATGTTTCACAGTGTGGAGAGGGGAAAGTGGCAACGTTTCAGTGTGGAGGGGGAAAGTGGCAACGTTTCACAGTGTGGAGAGGGGAAAGCAGTAACGTTTCACAATGTAGAGAGAGGAAAGTGGCAACGTTTCACAGTGTGGAGAGGGGAAATTGGCGACATTTCAGTGTGGAGAGAGGAAAGTGGCAGCGATTCACAGTGTGGAGGGGGAAAGTGGCAACGTTTCACAGTGTTGAGAGGGGAAAGCCGTACCGCTCCAGTGTGGTTGGGGAAAGGCGAAACGTTTCACAGTGTGGAGAAGGGAAAGTAGCAACGTTTCAGTGTGGAGAGGGAAAGTGGGAACGTTTCAGTGTGGAGAGGGGAAAGCGGCAACGTTTTAGTGTGGAAAGGGAAAAGGGGCAATGTTTCAGTGTGGAGAGGGGAAAGGGGCAACGTTTCACAGTGCGGAGAGGGGAAAGCGGCAACGTTTCACAGAGTGGAGAGAGGAAAGTGACAACGTTTCTGTGTGGAGGGGGAAGGTGGCAACGGTTCACAGTGTGGAAAGGGGAAAGTTGCAACGTTTCACTGTGGAGAGGGAAAGTGGCAACGTTTCAGTGTGGAGAGGGAAACTGGCAACGTTTCAGTGTGGAGCGGGAAAGTGGCAACGTTTCAGTGTGGAAAGGGGGAAGTGGTAACGTTTCACAGTGTGGAAAGGGGAAAGTTGCAACGTTTCAGTGCGGAGAGGGGAAAGCGGTAACGGTTCAGTGTGGAGAGGGGAAAGAAGTAATGTTTCACAGTGTGGAGAGAGAAAGTGGCAACGTTTCAGTGTGGAGGGGGAAAGTGGCAACTTTTCACAGTGTGGAGAGGGGAAAGCAGTAACGTTTCACAATGTAGAGAGAGGAAAGTGGCAACGTTTCACAGTGTGGAGAAGGGAAAGCCGTACCGTTCCAGTGTGGTTGGGGAAAGGCGAAACGTTTCACAGTGTGGAGAGGGGAAAGCAGTAGTGTTTCACAGTGTGCAGAGGGGAAAGTGGCAACGTTTCACAGCGTGGAGAGGGGAAAGCCGTACCGTTCCAGTGTGGTTGGGGAAAGGAAAACCGTTTCACAGTGTGGAGCAGGGAAAGCCGAAACGTTTCACAGTGTGGAGAGGGGAAAGAGGCAATGTTTCACAATGTGGAGAGGGGAAAGAGGCAACGTTTCACAGTGTGGAGAGGGGAAAGAGGCAACGTTTCACAGTGTGGAGAGGGGAAAGAGGCAACGTTTCACAGTGTGGAGAGGGGAAAGAGGCAACGTTTCACAGTGTGGAGAGGGGAAAGTGGCAACGTTTCACAGTGTGGAGAGGGGAAAGAGGCAACGTTTCAGTGTGGAGAGAGGAAAGTGGCAACGTTTCACAGTGTGGAGGGGGAAAGTGGCAACGTTTCACAGTGTGGAGAGGGGAAAGCCGTACCGCTCCAGTGGGGTTGGGGAAAGGCGAAACGTTTCACAGTGTGGAGAAGGGAAAGGCGAAACGTTTCACAGTGTGGAGAAGGGAAAGGCGAAACGTTTCTCAGTGTGGAGAAGGGAAAGGCGAAGCGTTTCACAGTGTGGAGAAGGGAAAGGCGAAGCGTTTCAGTGTGGAGAGGGAAAGTGGGAACGTTTCAGTGTGGAGAGGGGAAAGCGGCAACGTTTTAGTGTGGAAAGGGAAAAGGGGCAACGTTTCAGTGTGGAGAGGGGAAAGGGGCAACAATTCACAGTGCGGAGAGGAGAAAGCGGCAACGGTTCACAGTGTGGAGAGGGGAAAGTGGCAACGTTTCAGTGTGGAGAGGGAAAGTGGCAACGTTTCAGT
Source organism: Carcharodon carcharias (assembly GCF_017639515.1). NCBI lineage: Eukaryota > Metazoa > Chordata > Chondrichthyes > Lamniformes > Lamnidae > Carcharodon > Carcharodon carcharias. The sequence continues at coordinate 97,293,658 of NC_054476.1, read as the reverse complement.
GTGGAGAGGGAAAGTGGCAACGTTTCAGTGTGGAGCGGGAAAGTGGCAATGTTTCACAGTGTGGAGATGGGAAAGCGGCAACATTTCAGAATGTGGAGAGGGGAGAGCGGCAACGTTTTTAGTGTGGAGAGGAGAAAGTGGCAACGTTTCACAAGGTGGAGAGGGGAAAGCAGTAACATTTCACAGTGAGGTGAGGGGAAAGCGGTAACGGTTCAGTGTGGAGAGGGGAAAGCAGTAATGTTTCACAGTGTGGAGAGGGGAAAGTGGCAACGTTTCAGTGTGGAGGGGGAAAGTGGCAACGTTTCACAGTGTGGAGAGGGGAAAGCAGTAACGTTTCACAATGTAGAGAGAGGAAAGTGACAACGTTTCTGTGTGGAGGGGGGAAAGTGGCAACGGTTCACAGTGTGGAGAGGGGAAAGTGGCAACGTTTCAGTGTGGAGAGGGAAAGTGGCAACGTTTCAGTGTGGAGAGGGAAAGTGGCAACGTTTCAGTGTGGAGAGGGAAAGTGGCAACGTTTCAGTGTGGAGAGGGAAAGTGGCAACGTTTCAGTGTGGAGAGGGAAAGTGGCAACGTTTCAGTGTGGAGCGGGAAAGTGGCAATGTTTCACAGTGTGGAGAGGGGAAAGCAGCAACATTTCAGAATGTGGAGAGGGGAAAGCGGCAACATTTTTAGTGTGGAGAGGAGAAAGTGGCAACGTTTCACAAGGTGGAGAGGGGAAAGCAGTAACATTTCACAGTGAGGTGAGGGGAAAGCGGTAACGGTTCAGTGTGGAGAGGGGAAAGCAGTAATGTTTCACAGTGTGGAGAGGGGAAAGTGGCAACGTTTCAGTGTGGAGGGGGAAAGTGGCAACGTTTCACAGTGTGGAGAGGGGAAAGCAGTAACGTTTCACAATGTAGAGAGAGGAAAGTGGCAACGTTTCACAGTGTGGAGAGGGGAAATTGGCAACGTTTCAGTATGGAGAGAGGAAAGTGGCAGCGTTTCACAGTGTGGAAGGGGAAAGCGGCAACGTTTCACAGTGTGGAGAGGGGAAAGTGGCAACGTTTCTGTGTGGAGGGGGAAAGTGGCAACGGTTCACAATGTGGTGAGGGGAAAGCAGTAACGTTTCACAGTGTGGAGAGGGGAAAGCGGTAACGGTTCAGTGTGGAGAGGGGAAAGAAGTAATGTTTCACAGTGTGGAGAGGGGAAAGTGGCAACGTTTCAGTGTGGAGAGGGGAAAGTGGCAACGTTTTAGTGTGGAGAGGGAAAAGGGGCAATGTTTCAGTGTGGAGAGGGAAAAGGGGCAACGTTTCAGTGTGGAGAGGGGAAAGGGGCAACGTTTCACAGTGTGGAGAGGGGAAAGTGGCAACGTTCCAGAGGGTGGAGGCGGAAAGCAGTAGTGTTTCAGAGTGTGGAGAGGTGAAAGCAGTAACATTTCACAGTGTGGAGAGAGCAAAGGGGCAACGTTTCACAGTGTGGAGAGGGAAAAGCAGTAACGTTTTACAGTGTGGAGAGGAGAAAGTGGCAACGTTTCACAGTGTGGGGAGGGGAAAAGCAGTAGTGTTTCAGAGTGTGGAGAGGGGAAAGCAGTAACGTTTCATAGAGTGGGGAGGGTAAAGTGGCAACGTTTCACAGTATGGACAGGGGAAAGCGGTAAGGTTTCAGCGTGGAGAGGGGAAAGCAGTAGTGTTTCACAGTGTGGAGAGGGGAAAGCAATAGTGTTTCACAGTGTAGAGAGGGGAAAGTGGCAACGTTTGACAGTGTGGAGAGGGGAAAGCGGTAACGTTTCAAAGTGTGGAGGGGGAAAGCCGTAAAGATTCAGGGTGGAGAGGGGAAAGCAGGAACGTTTCACAGTGTGCAGAGGGGAAAGTGGCAACGTTTCACAGTGTGGAGAGGGGAAAGCCGTACCGTTTCAGTGTGGTTGGGGAAAGGAAAACCGTTTCACAGTGTGGAGAGGGGAAAGTGGCAACGTTTCACAGTGTGGAGAAGGGAAAGCCGAAACTTTTCAGTGTGGAGAGGACAAAGTGGCAACGTTTCAGTGTGGAGAGGGGACAGCCGTACCGTTCCAGTGTGGTTGGGGAAAGGCGAAACGTTTCACAGTGTGGAGAGGGGAAAGCAGTAGTGTTTCACAGTGTGCAGAGGGGAAAGTGGCAACGTTTCACAGTGTGGAGAGGGGAAAGCCGTACCGTTTCAGTGTGGTTGGGGAAAGGAAAACCGTTTCACAGTGTGGAGCAGGGAAAGCCGAAACGTTTCACAGTGTGGAGAGGGGAAAGAGGCAACGTTTCACAATGTGGAGAGGGGAAAGAGGCAACGTTTCACAATGTGGAGAGGGGAAAGAGGCAACGTTTCACAATGTGGAGAGGGGAAAGAGGCAACGTTTTACAGTGTGGAGAGGGGAAAGAGGGAACGTTTCACAGTGTGGAGAGGGGAAAGAGGGAACGTTTCACAGTGTGGAGAGGGGAAAGTGGCAACGTTTCAGTGTGGAGAGGGGAAAGTGACAACGTTTTAGTGTGGAGAGGGAAAAGGGTCAACGTTTCAGTGTGGAGAGGGGAAAGGGGCAGCGTTTCAGTGTGGAGGGGGAAAGTGGCAACGTTTCACAGTGTGGAGAGGGGAAAGCAGTAATGTTTCACAATGTAGAGAGAGGAAAGCGGCAACGTTTCACAGTGTGGAGAGGGGAAAGCGGCAACATTTCAGAATGTGGAGAGGGGAAAGCGGCAAGGTTTTTAGTGTGGAGAGGAGAAAGTCGCAATGCTTCACAAGGTGGAGAGGGGAAAGCAGTAACATTTCACAGTGATGAGAGGGGAAAGCGGTAACGGTTCAGTGTGGAGAGGGGAAAGCAGTAATGTTTCACAGTGTGGAGAGGGGAAAGTGGCAACGTTTCAGTGTGGAGGGGGAAAGTGGCAACGTTTCACAGTGTGGAGAGGGGAAAGCAGTAACGTTTCACAATGTAGAGAGAGGAAAGTGGCAACGTTTCACAGTGTGGAGAGGGGAAATTGGCGACATTTCAGTGTGGAGAGGGGAAATTGGCGCCATTTCAGTGTGGAGAGAGGAAAGTGGCAGCGATTCAGTGTGGAGGGGGAAAGTGGCAACGTTTCACAGTGTGGAGAGGGGAAAGCCGTACCGCTCCAGTGTGGTTGGGGAAAGGCGAAACGTTTCACAGTGTGGAGAAGGGAAAGTAGCAACGTTTCAGTGTGGAGAGGGAAAGTGGGAACGTTTCAGTGTGGAGAGGGGAAAGCGGCAACGTTTTCGTGTGGAAAGGGAAAAGGGGCAATGTTTCAGTGTGGAGAGGGGAAAGGGGCAACGTTTCACAGTGCGGAGAGGGGAAAGCGGCAACGTTTCACAGAGTGGAGAGAGGAAAGTGACAACGTTTCTGTGTGGAGGGGGAAGGTGGCAACGGTTCACAGTGTGGAAAGGGGAAAGTTGCAACGTTTCACTGTGGAGAGGGAAAGTGGCAACGTTTCAGTGTGGAGAGGGAAACTGGCAACGTTTCAGTGTGGAGCGGGAAACTGGCAACGTTTCAGTGTGGAAAGGGGAATGTGGTAACGTTTCACAGTGTGGAAAGGGGAAAGTTGCAATGTTTCAGTGCGGAGAGGGGAAAGCGGTAACGGTTCAGTGTGGAGAGGGGAAAGAAGTAATGTTTCACAGTGTGGAGAGAGAAAGTGGCAACGTTTCAGTGTGGAGGGGGAAAGTGGCAACTTTTCACAGTGTGGAGAGGGGAAAGCAGTAACGTTTCACAATGTAGAGAGAGAGGAAAGTGGCAACGTTTCACAGTGTGGAGAAGGGAAAGCCGTACCGTTCCAGTGTGGTTGGGGAAAGGCGAAACGTTTCACAGTGTGGAGAGGGGAAAGCAGTAGTGTTTCACAGTGTGGAGAGGACAAAGTGGCAACGTTTCAGTGTGGAGAGGGGAAAGCCGTACCGTTCCAGTGTGGTTGGGGAAAGGCGAAACGTTTCACAGTGTGGAGAGGGGAAAGCAGTAGTGTTTCACAGTGTGCAGAGAGGAAAGTGGCAACGTTTCACAGTGTGGAGAGGGGAAAGCCGTACCGTTTCAGTGTGGTTGGGGAAAGGAAAACCGTTTCACAGTGTGGAGCAGGGAAAGCCGAAACGTTTCACAGTGTGGAGAGGGGAAAGAGGCAACGTTTCACAATGTGGAGAGGGGAAAGAGGCAACGTTTCACAATGTGGAGAGGGGAAAGAGGCAACGTTTCACAGTGTGGAGAGGGGAAAGAGGCAACGTTTCACAGTGTGGAGAGGGGAAAGAGGCAACGTTTCACAGTGTGGAGAGGGGAAAGAGGCAACGTTTCACAGTGTGGAGAGGGGAAAGTGGCAACGTTTCACAGTGTGGAGAGGGGAAAGAGGCAACGGTTCAGTGTGGAGAGAGGAAAGTGGCAGCGTTTCACAGTGTGGAGGGGGAAAGTGGCAACGTTTCACAGTGTGGAGAGGGGAAAGCCGTACCGCTCCAGTGGGGTTGGGGAAAGGCGAAACGTTTCACAGTGTGGAGAAGGGAAAGGCGAAACGTTTCACAGTGTGGAGAAGGGAAAGGCGAAACGTTTCTCAGTGTGGAGAAGGGAAAGGCGAAGCGTTTCAGTGTGGAGAGGGAAAGTGGGAACGTTTCAGTGTGGAGAGGGGAAAGCGGCAACGTTTTAGTGTGGAAAGGGAAAAGGGGCAACGTTTCAGTGTGGAGAGGGGAAAGGGGCAACAATTCACAGTGCGGAGAGGGGAAAGCGGCAACGTTTCACAGTGTGGAGTGGGGAAACTGGCAACGTTTCAGTGTGGAGAGGGGAAAGTGACAACGTTTCTGTGTGGAGGGGGAAAGTGGCAACGGTTCACAGTGTGGAGAGGGGAAAGTGGCAACGTTTCAGTGTGGAGAGGGAAAGTGGCAACGTTTCAGTGTGGAGAGGGAAAGTGGCAACGTTTCAGTGTGGAGCGGGAAAGTGGCAATGTTTCAGTGTGGAGAGGGGAAAGTGGCAACGTTTCAGTGTGGAGAGGGAAAGTGGCAACGTTTCAGTGTGGAGAGGGAAAGTGGCAACGTTTCAGTGTGGAGAGGGAAAGTGGCAACGTTTCAGTGTGGAGCGGGAAAGTGGCAATGTTTCACAGTGTGGAGAGGGGAAAGCGGCAACATTTCAGAATGTGGAGAGGGGAAAGCGGCAACATTTTTAGTGTGGAGAGGAGAAAGTGGCAACGTTTCACAAGGTGGAGAGGGGAAAGCAGTAACATTTCACAGTGAGGTGAGGGGAAAGCGGTAACGGTTCAGTGTGGAGAGGGGAAAGCAGTAATGTTTCACAGTGTGGAGAGGGGAAAGTGGCAACGTTTCAGTGTGGAGGGGGAAAGTGGCAACGTTTCACAGTGTGGAGAGGGGAAAGCAGTAACGTTTCACAATGTAGAGAGAGGAAAGTGGCAACGTTTCACAGTGTGGAGAGGGGAAATTGGCAACGTTTCAGTGTGGAGAGAGGAAAGTGGCAGCGTTTCACAGTGTGGAGGGGGAAAGTGGCAACGTTTCACAGTGTGTTCAGGGGAAAGCCGTACCGCTCCAGTGTGGTTGGGGAAAGGCGAAACGTTTCACAGTGTGGAGAAGGGAAAGTAGCAACGTTTCAGTGTGGAGAGGGAAAGTGGGAACGTTTCAGTGTGGAGAGGGGAAAGCGGCAACGTTTTAGTGTGGAAAGGGAAAAGGGGCAATGCTTCAGTGGGGAGAGGGGAAAGGGGCAACGTTTCACAGTGCGGAGAGGGGAAAGCGGCAACGTTTCACAGAGTGGAGAGAGGAAAGTGACAACGTTTCTGTGTGGAGGGGGAAGGTGGCAACGGTTCACAGTGTGGAAAGGGGAAAGTTGCAACGTTTCACTGTGGAGAGGGAAAGTGGCAACGTTTCAGTGTGGAGAGGGAAACTGGCAACGTTTCAGTGTGGAGCGGGAAAGTGGCAACGTTTCAGTGTGGAGCGGGAAAGTGGCAACGTTTCACAGTGTGGAAAGGGGAAAGTTGCAACGGTTCAGTGTGGAGAGGGGAAAGAAGTAATGTTTCACAGTGTGGAGAGAGAAAGTGGCAACGTTTCAGTGTGGAGGGGGAAAGTGGCAACTTTTCACAGTGTGGAGAGGGGAAAGCAGTAACGTTTCACAATGTAGAGAGAGGAAAGTGGCAACGTTTCACAGTGTGGAGAAGGGAAAGCCGTACCGTTCCAGTGTGTTTGGGGAAAGGCGAAACGTTTCACAGTGTGGAGAGGGGAAAGCAGTAGTGTTTCACAGTGTGGAGAGGACAAAGTGGCAACGTTTCAGTGTGGAGAGGGGAAAGCCGTACCGTTCCAGTGTGGTTGGGGAAAGGCGAAACGTTTCACAGTGTGGAGAGGGGAAAGCAGTAGTGTTTCACAGTGTGCAGAGGGGAAAGTGGCAACGTTTCACAGTGTGGAGAGGGGAAAGCCGTACCGTTTCAGTGTGGTTGGGGAAAGGAAAACCGTTTCACAGTGTGGAGCAGGGAAAGCCGAAACGTTTCACAGTGTGGAGAGGGGAAAGAGGCAACGTTTCACAATGTGGAGAGGGGAAAGAGGCAACGTTTCATAGTGTGGAGAGGGGAAAGAGGCAACGTTTCACAGTGTGGAGAGGGGAAAGAGGCAACGTTTCACAGTGTGGAGAGGGGAAAGTGGCAACGTTTCACAGTGTGGAGAGGGGAAAGTGGCAACGTTTCACAGTGTGGAGAGGGGAAAGAGGCAACGTTTCAGTGTGGAGAGAGGAAAGTGGCAGCGTTTCACAGTGTGGAGGGGGAAAGTGGCAACGTTTCACAGTGTGGAGAGGGGAAAGCCGTACCGCTCCAGTGTGGTTGGGGAAAGGCGAAGCGTTTCACAATGTGGAGAAGGGAAAGTAGCAACGTTTCAGTGTGGAGAGGGAAAGTGGGAACGTTTCAGTGTGGAGAGGGGAAAGCGGCAACGTTTTAGTGTGGAAAGGGAAAAGGGGCAATGTTTCAGTGTGGAGAGGGGAAAGGGGCAACGTTTCACAGTGCGGAGAGGGGAAAGCGGCAACGTTTCACAGTGTGGAGAGGGGAAAGTGGCAACGTTTCTGTGTGGAGGGGGAAAGTGGCAACGGTTCACAATGTGGAAAGGGGAAAGTTGCAACGTTTCAGTGTGGAGAGGGAAAGTGGCAACGTTTCAGTGTGGAGAGGGAAACTGGCAACGTTTCAGTGTGGAGAGGGAAACTGGCAACGTTTCAGTGTGGAGCGGGAAAGGGGCAACGTTTCAGTGTGGAGAGGGGAAAGGGGCAACGTTTCAGTGTGGAGAGGGATAAGGGGCAACGTTTCAGTGTGGAGAGGGGAAAGGGGCAACGTTTTAGTGTGGAAAGGGAAAAGGGGCAACGTTTCAGTGTGGAAAGGGAAAAGGGGCAACGATTCACAGTGCGGAGAGGGGAAAGCGGCAACGTTTCACAAAGTGGAGAGGGGAAAGAAGTAATGTTTCACAGTGTGGAGAGGGGAAAGTGGCAACGTTTCAGTGTGGAGGGGGAAAGTGGCAACGTTTCACAGTGTGGAGAGGGGAAATTGGCAACGTTTCAGTGTGGAGAGAGGAAAGTGGCAGCGTTTCACAGTGTGGAGGGGGAAAGTGGCAACGTTTCACAGTGTGGAGGGGGAAAGTGGCAACGTTTCACAGTGTGGAGGGGGGAAAGCCGTACCGCTCCAGTGTGGTTGGGGAAAGGCGAAACGTTTCACAGTGTGGAGAAGGGAAAGGCGAAACGTTTCACAGTGTGGAGAAGGGAAAGGCGAAACGTTTCAGTGTGGAGAGGGAAAGTGGGAACGTTTCAGTGTGGAGAGGGGAAAGTGGCAACGTTTTAGTGTGGAAAGGGAAAAGGGGCAACGTTTCAGTGTGGAGAGGGGAAAGGGGCAACGATTCACAGTGCGGAGAGGGGAAAGCGGCAACGTTTCACAGAGTGGAGAGGGGAAAGTGACAACGTTTCTGTGTGGAGGGGGAAAGTGGCAACGGTCCACAGTGTGGAGAGGGGAAAGTGGCAACGTTTCAGTGTGGAGAGGGAAAGTGGCAACGTTTCAGCGTGGAGAGGGAAAGTGGCAACGTTTCAGTGTGGAGCGGGAAAGTGGCAACGTTTCAGTGTGGAGAGGGGAAAGTGGCAGCGTTTCAGTGCCGAGAAGGGAAAGTGACAACGTTTCACAGTGTGGAGAGGGGAAAGCAGTAACGTTTCACAGTGTGGAGAGGGGAAAGCGGTAACGGTTCAGTGTGGAGAGGGGAAAGAAGTAATGTTTCACAGTGTGGAGAGGGGAAAGTGGCAACGTTTCAGTGTGGAGAGGGGAAAGTGGCAACGTTTTAGTGTGGAGAGGGAAAGTGGCAACGTTTTAGTGTGGAAAGGGAAAAGGGGCAATGTTTCAGTGTGGAGAGGGGAAAGGGGCAACGTTTCAGTGTGGAGAGGGGAAAGGGGCAACGTTTCAGTGTGGAGAGGGGAAAGGGGCAACGTTTCACAGTGTGGAGAGGGGAAAGCAGCAACATTTCAGAATGTGGAGAGGGGAAAGAGGCAACGTTTTTAGTGTGGAGAGGAGAAAGTGGCAACGTTTCACAATGTGCAGAGGGGAAAGCAGTAACATTTCACAGTGTGGAGAGGGGAAAGTGGCAACGTTCCAGAGGGTGGAGGCGGAAAGCAGTAGTGTTTCAGAGTGTGGAGAGGTGAAAGCAGTAACATTTCACAGTGTGGAGAGAGCAAAGGGGCAACGTTTCACAGTGTGGAGAGGGAAAAGCAGTAACGTTTTACAGTGTGGAGAGGAGAAAGTGGCAACGTTTCACAGTGTGGGGAGGGGAAAGCCTTACCGTTTCAGTGTGGTTGGGGAAAGGAAAACCGTTTCACAGTGTGGAGCAGGGAAAGCCGAAACGTTTCACAGTGTGGAGAGGGGAAAGAGGCAACGTTTCACAATGTGGAGAGGGGAAAGAGGCAACGTTTCACAATGTGGAGAGGGGAAAGAGGCAACGTTTTACAGTGTGGAGAGGGGAAAGAGGCAACGTTTCACAGTGTGGAGAGGGGAAAGAGGCAACGTTTCACAGTGTGGAGAGGGGAAAGAGGCAACGTTTCACAGTGTGGAGAGGGGAAAGTGGCAACGTTTCAGTGTGGAGAGGGGAAAGTGACAACGTTTCTGTGTGGAGGGGGAAAGTGGCAACGGTTCACAGTGTGGAGAGGGTAAAGTGGCAACGTGTCAGTGTGGAGAGGGAAAGTGGCAACGTTTCAGTGTGGAGAGGGAAAGTGGCAACGTTTCAGTGTGGAGAGGGGAAAGTGGCAACGTTTTAGTGTGGAGAGGGAAAAGGGGCAACGTTTCAGTGTGGAGAGGGGAAAGGGGAAACGTTTTAGTGTGGAAAGGGAAAAGGGGCAACGTTTCAGTGTGGAGAGGGGAAAGGGGCAACGATTCACAGTGCGGAGAGGGGAAAGCGGCAACGTTTCACAGAGTGGGGAGGGTAAAGTGGCAACGTTTCACAGTATGGACAGGGGAAAGCGGTAAGGCTTCAGCGTGGAGAGAGGAAAGCAGTAGTGTTTCACAGTGTGGAGAGGGGAAAGAAATAGTGTTTCATAGTGTAGAGAGGGGAAAGTGGCAACGTTTCACAGTGTGGAGAGGGGAAAGCAGTAACGTTTCACAGTGCGGAAAGGGGAAAGTGGCAACGTGTCAGTGTGGAGAGGGGAAAGTGGCAACGTTTCAGTGCGGAGAGGGGAAAGTGGCAACGTTTCAGAGTGTGGGGAGGGGAAAGCAGTAGTGTTTCAGAGTGTGAAGAGGGGAAAGCAGTAACGTTTCATAGAGTGGGGAGGGTAAAGTGGCAACGTTTCACAGTGTGGACAGGGGAAAGCGGTATCGTTTCAGCGTGGAGAGGGGAAAGCAGTAGTGTTTCACAGTGTGGAGAGGGGAAAGCAATAGTGTGTCACAGCGTAGAGGGGGGAAAGTGGCAACGTTTCACAGTGTGGAGAGGGGAAAGGAGAAACGTTTCACAGTGTGGAAAGGGGAAAGTGGCAACGTTTCACAGTGTGGAGAGGCGAAAGTGGCAACGTTTCACAGTGTGGAAGGGGAAAGTGGCAACCTGTCAGTGTGGAGAGGAGAAAGCAATAACGTTTCAAAGTGTGGAGAGGGGAAAGCCGTAAGGTTTCAGTGTGGAGAGGGGAAAGCAGTAATGTTTCACAGTGTGGAGAAGGGAAAGCAGTAACGTTTCACAGTGTGGAGAAGGGAAAGCGGTAACGGTTCAGTGTGGAGAGGGGAAAGAAGTAATGTTTCACAGTGTGGAGAGGGGAAAGTGGCAACGTTTCAGTGGGGAGGGGGAAAGTGGCAACGTTTCACAGTGTGGAGAGGGGAAAGCCGTACCGCTCCAGTGTGGTTGGGGAAAGGCGAAACGTTTCACAGTGTGGAGAAGGGAAAGTAGCAACGTTTCAGTGTGGAGAGGGAAAGTGGGAACGTTTCAGTGTGGAGAGGGAAACTGGCAACGTTTCAGTGTGGAGAGGGAAACTGGCAACGTTTCAGTGTGGAGCGGGAAAGTGGCAACGTTTCAGTGTGGAAAGGGGAAAGTGGTAACGTTTCACAGTGTGGAGAGGGGAAAGTTGCAACGTTTCAGTGTGGAGAGGGAAAGTGGCAACGTTTCAGCGCGGAGAGGGAAAGTGGCAACGTTTCAGTATGGAGAGGGGAAAGTGGTAACGTTTCAGTGCCGAGATGGGAAAGTGACAACGTTTCACAGTGTGGAGAGGGGAAAGCAGTAACGTTTCACAGTGTGGAGAGGGGAAAGCGGTAACGGTTCAGTGTGGAGAGGGGAAAGAAGTAATGTTTCACAGTGTGGAGAGAGAAAGTGGCAACGTTTCAGTGTGGAGGGGGAAAGTGGCAACTTTTCACAGTGTGGAGAGGGGAAAGCAGTAACGTTTCACAATGTAGAGAGAGGAAAGTGGCAACGTTTCACAGTGTGGAGAGGGGAAATTGGCAACGTTTCAGTGTGGAGAGAGGAAAGTGGCAGCGTTTCACAGTGTGGAGGGGGAAAGTGGCAACGTTTCACAGTGTGTTCAGGGGAAAGCCGTACCGCTCCAGTGTGGTTGGGGAAAGGCGAAACGTTTCACAGTGTGGAGAAGGGAAAGTAGCAACGTTTCAGTGTGGAGAGGGAAAGTGGGAACGTTTCAGTGTGGAGAGGGGAAAGCGGCAACGTTTTAGTGTGGAAAGGGAAAAGGGGCAATGCTTCAGTGGGGAGAGGGGAAAGGGGCAACGTTTCACAGTGCGGAGAGGGGAAAGCGGCAACGTTTCACAGAGTGGAGAGAGGAAAGTGACAACGTTTCTGTGTGGAGGGGGAAGGTGGCAACGGTTCACAGTGTGGAAAGGGGAAAGTTGCAACGTTTCACTGTGGAGAGGGAAAGTGGCAACGTTTCAGTGTGGAGAGGGAAACTGGCAACGTTTCAGTGTGGAGCGGGAAAGTGGCAACGTTTCAGTGTGGAGCGGGAAAGTGGCAACGTTTCACAGTGTGGAAAGGGGAAAGTTGCAACGGTTCAGTGTGGAGAGGGGAAAGAAGTAATGTTTCACAGTGTGGAGAGAGAAAGTGGCAACGTTTCAGTGTGGAGGGGGAAAGTGGCAACTTTTCACAGTGTGGAGAGGGGAAAGCAGTAACGTTTCACAATGTAGAGAGAGGAAAGTGGCAACGTTTCACAGTGTGGAGAGGGGAAATTGGCAACGTTTCAGTGTGGAGAGAGGAAAGTGGCAGCGTTTCAGTGTGGAGGGGGAAAGTGGCAACGGTTCACAGTGTGGAGAGGGGAAAGCCGTACCGCTCCAGTGTGGTTGGGGAAAGGCGAAACGTTTCACAGTGTGAAGGGAAAGGCGAAACGTTTCACAGTGTGGAGAAGGGAAAGGCGAAACGTTTCAGTGTGGAGAGGGAAAGTGGGAACGTTTCAGTGTGGAGAGGGGAAAGTGGCAACGTTTTAGTGTGGAAAGGGAAAAGGGGCAACGTTTCAGTGTGGAGAGGGGAAAGGGGCAACGATTCACAGTGCGGAGAGGGGAAAGCGGCAACGTTTCACAGAGTGGAGAGGGGAAAGTGACAACGTTTCTGTGTGGAGGGGGAAAGTGGCAACGTTTCAGTGTGGAGAGGGGAAAGTGGCAACGTTTTAGTGTGGAAAGGGAAAAGGGGCAACGTTTCAGTGTGGAGAGGGGAAAGGGGCAACGATTCACAGTGCGGAGAGGGGAAAGCGGCAACGTTTCACAGAGTGGAGAGGGGAAAGAAGTAATGTTTCACAGTGTGGAGAGGGGAAAGTGGCAACGTTTCAGTGTGGAGGGGGTAAGTGGCAACGTTTCACAGTGTGGAGAGGGGAAATTGGCAACGTTTCAGTGTGGAGAGAGGAAAGTGGCAGCGTTTCACAGTGTGGAGGGGGAAAGTGGCAACGTTTCACAGTGTGGAGAGGGGAAAGCCGTACCGCTCCAGTGTGGTTGGGGAAAGGCGAAACGTTTCACAGTGTGGAGAAGGGAAAGGCGAAACGTTTCACAGTCTGGAGAAGGGAAAGGCGAAACGTTTCAGTGTGGAGAGGGAAAGTGGGAACGTTTCAGTGTGGAGAGGGGAAAGTGGGAACGTTTCAGTGTGGAGAGGGGAAAGTGGCAACGTTTTAGTGTGGAGAGGGGAAAGTGGCAACGTTTTAGTGTGGAAAAGGGAAAAGGGGCAACGTTTCAGTGTGGAGAGGGGAAAGGGGCAACGATTCACAGTGCGGAGAGGGGAAAGCGGCAACGTTTCACAGAGTGGAGAGGGGAAAGTGACAACGTTTCTGTGTGGAGGGGGAAAGTGGCAACGGTCCACAGTGTGGAGAGGGGAAAGTGGCAACGTTTCAGTGTGGAGAGGGAAAGTGGCAACGTTTCAGTGTGGAGAGGGAAAGTGGCAACGTTTCAGTGTGGAGAGGGAAAGTGGCAACGTTTCAGTGTGGAGAGGGAAAGTGGCAACGTTTCAGTGTGGAGCGGGAAAGTGGCAACGTTTCAGTGTGGAGAGGGGAAAGTGGCAGCGTTTCAGTGCGGAGAGAGAAAGTGGCAACGTTTCAGTGTGGAGCGGGAAAGTGGCAACTTTTCAGAGTGGAGAGGGGAAAGTGGTAACGTTTCAGTGCCGAGAAGGGAAAGTGACAACGTTTCACAGTGTGGAGAGGGGAAAGCAGTAACGTTTCACAGTGTGGAGAGGGGAAAGCGGTAACGGTTCAGTGTGGAGAGGGGAAAGAAGTAATGTTTCACAGTGTGGAGAGGGGAAAGTGGCAACGTTTCAGTGTGGAGAGGGGAAAGTGGCAACGTTTTAGTGTGGAGAGGGAAAAGGGGCAATGTTTCAGTGTGGAGAGGGGAAAGGGGCAACGTTTCAGTGTGGAGAGGGGAAAGGGGCAACGTTTCACAGTGTGGAGAGGGGAAAGTGGCAACGTTCCAGAGGGTGGAGGCGGAAAGCAGTAGTGTTTCAGAGTGTGGAGAGGTGAAAGCAGTAACATTTCACAGTGTGGAGAGAGCAAAGGGGCAACGTTTCACAGTGTGGAGAGGGAAAAGCAGTAACGTTTTACAGTGTGGAGAGGAGAAAGTGGCAACGTTTCACAGTGTGGGGAGGGGAAAGCAGTAGTGTTTCAGAGTGTGGAGAGGGGAAAGCAGTAACGTTTCATAGAGTGGGGAGGGTAAAGTGGCAACGTTTCACAGTATGGACAGGGGAAAGCGGTAAGGTTTCAGCGTGGAGAGGGGAAAGCAGTAGTGTTTCACAGTGTGGAGAGGGGAAAGCAATAGTGTTTCACAGTGTAGAGAGGGGAAAGTGGCAACGTTTGACAGTGTGGAGAGGGGAAAGCGGTAACGTTTCAAAGTGTGGAGGGGGAAAGCCGTAAAGATTCAGGGTGGAGAGGGGAAAGCAGGAACGTTTCACAGTGTGCAGAGGGGAAAGTGGCAACGTTTCACAGTGTGGAGAGGGGAAAGCCGTACCGTTTCAGTGTGGTTGGGGAAAGGAAAACCGTTTCACAGCGTGGAGCAGGGAAAGCCAAAACGTTTCACGGTGTGGAGAGGGGAAAGAGGCAACGTTTCACAGTGTGGAGAGGGGAAAGTGGCAACGTTTCACAGTGTGGAGAAGGGAAAGCCGAAACTTTTCAGTGTGGAGAGGACAAAGTGGCAACGTTTCAGTGTGGAGAGGGGACAGCCGTACCGTTCCAGTGTGGTTGGGGAAAGGCGAAACGTTTCACAGTGTGGAGAGGGGAAAGCAGTAGTGTTTCACAGTGTGCAGAGGGGAAAGTGGCAACGTTTCACAGTGTGGAGAGGGGAAAGCCGTACCGTTTCAGTGTGGTTGGGGAAAGGAAAACCGTTTCACAGTGTGGAGCAGGGAAAGCCGAAACGTTTCACAGTGTGGAGAGGGGAAAGAGGCAACGTTTCACAATGTGGAGAGGGTAAAGAGGCAACGTTTCACAATGTGGAGAGGGGAAAGAGGCAACGTTTCACAATGTGGAGAGGGGAAAGAGGCAACGTTTTACAGTGTGGAGAGGGGAAAGAGGGAACGTTTCACAGTGTGGAGAGGGGAAAGAGGCAACGTTTCACAGTGTGGAGAGGGGAAAGTGGCAACGTTTCAGTGTGTAGAGGGGAAAGTGACAACGTTTCTGTGTGGAGCGGGAAAGTGGCAACGTTTCAGTGTGGAGCGGGAAAGTGGCAACGTTTCAGTGTGGAGAGGGGAAAGTGGCAGCGTTTCAGTGCGGAGAGAGAAAGTGGCAACGTTTCAGTGTGGAGCGGGAAAGTGGCAACTTTTCAGAGTGGAGAGGGGAAAGTGGTAACGTTTCAGTGCCGAGAAGGGAAAGTGACAACGTTTCACAGTGTGGAGAGGGGAAAGCAGTAACGTTTCACAGTGTGGAGAGGGGAAAGCGGTAACGTTTCACAGTGTGGAGAAGGGAAAGCCGTAAAGATTCAGGGTGGAGAGGGAAAGCAGTAACGTTTCACAGTGTGGAGAGGGGAAAGCGGTAACGGTTCAGTGTGGAGAGGGGAAAGAAGTAATGTTTCACAGTGTGGAGAGGGGAAAGTGGCAACGTTTCAGTGTGGAGAGGGGAAAGTGGCAACGTTTTAGTGTGGAGAGGGAAAAGGGGCAACGTTTCAGTTTGGAGAGGGGAAAGTGGCAACGTTTTAGTGTGGAAAGGGAAAAGGGGCAATGTTTCAGTGTGGAGAGGGGAAAGGGGCAACGTTTCAGTGTGGAGAGGGGAAAGGGGCAACGTTTCACAGTGTGGAGAGGGGAAAGCAGCAACATTTCAGAATGTGGAGAGGGGAAAGAGGCAACGTTTTTAGTGTGGAGAGGAGAAAGTGGCAACGTTTCACAATGTGCAGAGGGGAAAGCAGTAACATTTCACAGTGTGGAGAGGGGAAAGTGGCAACGTTCCAGAGGGTGGAGGCGGAAAGCAGTAGTGTTTCAGAGTGTGGAGAGGTGAAAGCAGTAACATTTCACAGTGTGGAGAGAGCAAAGGGGCAACGTTTCACAGTGTGGAGAGGGAAAAGCAGTAACGTTTTACAGTGTGGAGAGGAGAAAGTGGCAACGTTTCACAGTGTGGGGAGGGGAAAGCAGTAGTGTTTCAGAGTGTGGAGAGGGGAAAGCAGTAACGTTTCATAGTGTGGAGAGGGGAAAGAGGCAACGTTTCACAATGTGGAGAGGGGAAAGAGCCGTACCGTTCACATGTGGGAGAGGGGAAAGAGCGAAACGTTTACAGTGTGGAGACGGGAAAGAGGGAACGTTTCACAGTGTGGAGAGGGGAAAGAGGCAACGTTTCACAGTGTGGAGAGGGGAAAGTGGCAACGTTTCAGTGTGGAGAGGGGAAAGTGACAACGTTTCTGTGTGGAGGGGGGAAAGTGGCAACGTTTCAGTGTGGAGAGGGGAAAGTGGCAGCGTTTCAGTGCGGAGAGAGAAAGTGGCAACGTTTCAGTGTGGAGCGGGAAAGTGGCAACTTTTCAGAGTGGAGAGGGGAAAGTGGTAACGTTTCAGTGCCGAGAAGGGAAAGTGACAACGTTTCACAGTGTGGAGAGGGGAAAGCAGTAACGTTTCACAGTGTGGAGAGGGGAAAGCGGTAACGGTTCAGTGTGGAGAGGGGAAAGAAGTAATGTTTCACAGTGTGGAGAGGGGAAAGTGGCAACGTTTCAGTGTGGAGAGGGGAAAGTGGCAACGTTTTAGTGTGGAGAGGGAAAAGGGGCAATGTTTCAGTGTGGAGAGGGGAAAGGGGCAACGTTTCAGTGTGGAGAGGGGAAAGGGGCAACGTTTCACAGTGTGGAGAGGGGAAAGTGGCAACGTTCCAGAGGGTGGAGGCGGAAAGCAGTAGTGTTTCAGAGTGTGGAGAGGTGAAAGCAGTAACATTTCACAGTGTGGAGAGAGCAAAGGGGCAACGTTTCACAGTGTGGAGAGGGAAAAGCAGTAACGTTTTACAGTGTGGAGAGGAGAAAGTGGCAACGTTTCACAGTGTGGGGAGGGGAAAGCAGTAGTGTTTCAGAGTGTGGAGAGGGGAAAGCAGTAACGTTTCATAGAGTGGGGAGGGTAAAGTGGCAACGTTTCACAGTATGGACAGGGGAAAGCGGTAAGGTTTCAGCGTGGAGAGGGGAAAGCAGTAGTGTTTCACAGTGTGGAGAGGGGAAAGCAATAGTGTTTCACAGTGTAGAGAGGGGAAAGTGGCAACGTTTGACAGTGTGGAGAGGGGAAAGCGGTAACGTTTCAAAGTGTGGAGGGGGAAAGCCGTAAAGATTCAGGGTGGAGAGGGGAAAGCAGGAACGTTTCACAGTGTGCAGAGGGGAAAGTGGCAACGTTTCACAGTGTGGAGAGGGGAAAGCCGTACCGTTTCAGTGTGGTTGGGGAAAGGAAAACCGTTTCACAGCGTGGAGCAGGGAAAGCCAAAACGTTTCACGGTGTGGAGAGGGGAAAGAGGCAACGTTTCACAGTGTGGAGAGGGGAAAGTGGCAACGTTTCACAGTGTGGAGAAGGGAAAGCCGAAACTTTTCAGTGTGGAGAGGACAAAGTGGCAACGTTTCAGTGTGGAGAGGGGACAGCCGTACCGTTCCAGTGTGGTTGGGGAAAGGCGAAACGTTTCACAGTGTGGAGAGGGGAAAGCAGTAGTGTTTCACAGTGTGCAGAGGGGAAAGTGGCAACGTTTCACAGTGTGGAGAGGGGAAAGCCGTACCGTTTCAGTGTGGTTGGGGAAAGGAAAACCGTTTCACAGTGTGGAGCAGGGAAAGCCGAAACGTTTCACAGTGTGGAGAGGGGAAAGAGGCAACGTTTCACAATGTGGAGAGGGGAAAGAGGCAACGTTTCACAATGTGGAGAGGGGAAAGAGGCAACGTTTCACAATGTGGAGAGGGGAAAGAGGCAACGTTTTACAGTGTGGAGAGGGGAAAGAGGGAACGTTTCACAGTGTGGAGAGGGGAAAGAGGCAACGTTTCACAGTGTGGAGAGGGGAAAGTGGCAACGTTTCAGTGTGGAGAGGGGAAAGTGACAACGTTTCTGTGTGGAGCGGGAAAGTGGCAACGTTTCAGTGTGGAGCGGGAAAGTGGCAACGTTTCAGTGTGGAGAGGGGAAAGTGGCAGCGTTTCAGTGCGGAGAGAGAAAGTGGCAACGCTTCAGTGTGGAGCGGGAAAGTGGCAACTTTTCAGAGTGGAGAGGGGAAAGTGGTAACGTTTCAGTGCCGAGAAGGGAAAGTGACAACGTTTCACAGTGTGGAGAGGGGAAAGCAGTAACGTTTCACAGTGTGGAGAGGGGAAAGCGGTAACGTTTCAAAGTGTGGAGGGGGAAAGCCGTAAAGATTCAGGGTGGAGAGGGGAAAGCAGTAACGTTTCACAGTGTGGAGAGGGGAAAGCGGTAACGGTTCAGTGTGGAGAGGGGAAAGAAGTAATGTTTCACAGTGTGGAGAGGGGAAAGTGGCAACGTTTCAGTGTGGAGAGGGGAAAGTGGCAACGTTTAGTGTGGAGAGGGGAAAGGGGCAACGTTTCAGTTTGGAGAGGGGAAAGTGGCAACGTTTTAGTGTGGAAAGGGAAAAGGGGCAATGTTTCAGTGTGGAGAGGGGAAAGGGGCAACGTTTCAGTGTGGAGAGGGGAAAGGGGCAACGTTTCACAGTGTGGAGAGGGGAAAGCAGCAACATTTCAGAATGTGGAGAGGGGAAAGAGGCAACGTTTTTAGTGTGGAGAGGAGAAAGTGGCAACGTTTCACAATGTGCTGAGGGGAAAGCAGTAACATTTCACAGTGTGGAGAGGGGAAAGTGGCAACGTTCCAGAGGGTGGAGGCGGAAAGCAGTAGTGTTTCAGAGTGTGGAGAGGTGAAAGCAGTAACATTTCACAGTGTGGAGAGAGCAAAGGGGCAACGTTTCACAGTGTGGAGAGGGAAAAGCAGTAACGTTTTACAGTGTGGAGAGGAGAAAGTGGCAACGTTTCACAGTGTGGGGAGGGGAAAGCAGTAGTGTTTCAGAGTGTGGAGAGGGGAAAGCAGTAACGTTTCATAGAGTGGGGAGGGTAAAGTGGCAACGTTTCACAGTATGGACAGGGGAAAGCGGTAAGGTTTCAGCGTGGAGAGGGGAAAGCAGTAGTGTTTCACAGTGTGGAGAGGGGAAAGCAATAGTGTTTCACAGTGTAGAGAGGGGAAAGTGGCAACGTTTGACAGTGTGGAGAGGGGAAAGCCGTAAAGATTCAGGGTGGAGAGGGGAAAGCAGGAACGTTTCACAGTGTGCAGAGGGGAAAGTGGCAACGTTTCACAGTGTGGAGAGGGGAAAGCCGTACCGTTTCAGTGTGGTTGGGGAAAGGAAAACCGTTTCACAGCGTGGAGCAGGGAAAGCCAAAACGTTTCACGGTGTGGAGAGGGGAAAGAGGCAACGTTTCACAGTGTGGAGAGGGGAAAGTGGCAACGTTTCACAGTGTGGAGAAGGGAAAGCCGAAACTTTTCAGTGTGGAGAGGACAAAGTGGCAACGTTTCAGTGTGGAGAGGGGACAGCCGTACCGTTCCAGTGTGGTTGGGGAAAGGCGAAACGTTTCACAGTGTGGAGAGGGGAAAGCAGTAGTGTTTCACAGTGTGCAGAGGGGAAAGTGGCAACGTTTCACAGTGTGGAGAGGGGAAAGCCGTACCGTTTCAGTGTGGTTGGGGAAAGGAAAACCGTTTCACAGTGTGGAGCAGGGAAAGCCGAAACGTTTCACAGTGTGGAGAGGGGAAAGAGGCAACGTTTCACAATGTGGAGAGGGGAAAGAGGCAACGTTTCACAATGTGGAGAGGGGAAAGAGGCAACGTTTCACAATGTGGAGAGGGGAAAGAGGCAACGTTTTACAGTGTGGAGAGGGGAAAGAGGGAACGTTTCACAGTGTGGAGAGGGGAAAGAGGCAACGTTTCACAGTGTGGAGAGGGGAAAGTGGCAACGTTTCAGTGTGGAGAGGGGAAAGTGACAACGTTTCTGTGTGGAGCGGGAAAGTGGCAACGTTTCAGTGTGGAGCGGGAAAGTGGCAACGTTTCAGTGTGGAGAGGGGAAAGTGGCAGCGTTTCAGTGCGGAGAGAGAAAGTGGCAACGTTTCAGTGTGGAGCGGGAAAGTGGCAACTTTTCAGAGTGGAGAGGGGAAAGTGGTAACGTTTCAGTGCCGAGAAGGGAAAGTGACAACGTTTCACAGTGTGGAGAGGGGAAAGCAGTAACGTTTCACAGTGTGGAGAGGGGAAAGCGGTAACGTTTCAAAGTGTGGAGGGGGAAAGCCGTAAAGATTCAGGGTGGAGAGGGGAAAGCAGTAACGTTTCACAGTGTGGAGAGGGGAAAGCGGTAACGGTTCAGTGTGGAGAGGGGAAAGAAGTAATGTTTCACAGTGTGGAGAGGGGAAAGTGGCAACGTTTCAGTGTGGAGAGGGGAAAGTGGCAACGTTTTAGTGTGGAGAGGGAAAAGGGGCAACGTTTCAGTTTGGAGAGGGGAAAGTGGCAACGTTTTAGTGTGGAAAGGGAAAAGGGGCAATGTTTCAGTGTGGAGAGGGGAAAGGGGCAACGTTTCAGTGTGGAGAGGGGAAAGGGGCAACGTTTCACAGTGTGGAGAGGGAAAGCAGCAACATTTCAGAATGTGGAGAGGGGAAAGAGGCAACGTTTTTAGTGTGGAGAGGAGAAAGTGGCAACGTTTCACAATGTGCAGAGGGGAAAGCAGTAACATTTCACAGTGTGGAGAGGGGAAAGTGGCAACGTTCCAGAGGGTGGAGTCGGAAAGCAGTAGTGTTTCAGAGTGTGGAGAGGTGAAAGCAGTAACATTTCACAGTGTGGAGAGAGCAAAGGGGCAACGTTTCACAGTGTGGAGAGGGAAAAGCAGTAACGTTTTACAGTGTGGAGAGGAGAAAGTGGCAACGTTTCACAGTGTGGGGAGGGGAAAGCAGTAGTGTTTCAGAGTGTGGAGAGGGGAAAGCAGTAACGTTTCATAGTGTGGAGAGGGGAAAGAGGCAACGTTTCACAATGTGGAGAGGGGAAAGAGGCAACGTTTCACAATGTGGAGAGGGGAAAGAGGCAACGTTTTACAGTGTGGAGAAGGGAAAGAGGGAACGTTTCACAGTGTGGAGAGGGGAAAGAGGCAACGTTTCACAGTGTGGAGAGGGGAAAGTGGCAACGTTTCAGTGTGGAGAGGGGAAAGTGACAACGTTTCTGTGTGGAGG
This sequence comes from Carcharodon carcharias, assembly GCF_017639515.1. Lineage (NCBI taxonomy): Eukaryota > Metazoa > Chordata > Chondrichthyes > Lamniformes > Lamnidae > Carcharodon > Carcharodon carcharias. The sequence goes on along the minus strand of NC_054476.1, from coordinate 97,273,130 downwards.
GGGAAAGTGGCAACGTTTCAGTGTGGAGAGGGGAAAGTGGCAGCGTTTCAGTGCGGAGAGAGAAAGTGGCAACGTTTCAGTGTGGAGCGGGAAAGTGGCAACTTTTCAGAGTGGAGAGGGGAAAGTGGTAACGTTTCAGTGCCGAGAAGGGAAAGTGACAACGTTTCACAGTGTGGAGAGGGGAAAGCAGTAACGTTTCACAGTGTGGAGAGGGGAAAGCGGTAACGGTTCAGTGTGGAGAGGGGAAAGAAGTAATGTTTCACAGTGTGGAGAGGGGAAAGTGGCAACGTTTCAGTGTGGAGAGGGGAAAGTGGCAACGTTTTAGTGTGGAGAGGGAAAAGGGGCAATGTTTCAGTGTGGAGAGGGGAAAGGGGCAACGTTTCAGTGTGGAGAGGGGAAAGGGGCAACGTTTCACAGTGTGGAGAGGGGAAAGTGGCAACGTTCCAGAGGGTGGAGGCGGAAAGCAGTAGTGTTTCAGAGTGTGGAGAGGTGAAAGCAGTAACATTTCACAGTGTGGAGAGAGCAAAGGGGCAACGTTTCACAGTGTGGAGAGGGAAAAGCAGTAACGTTTTACAGTGTGGAGAGGAGAAAGTGGCAACGTTTCACAGTGTGGGGAGGGGAAAGCAGTAGTGTTTCAGAGTGTGGAGAGGGGAAAGCAGTAACGTTTCATAGAGTGGGGAGGGTAAAGTGGCAACGTTTCACAGTATGGACAGGGGAAAGCGGTAAGGTTTCAGCGTGGAGAGGGGAAAGCAGTAGTGTTTCACAGTGTGGAGAGGGGAAAGCAATAGTGTTTCACAGTGTAGAGAGGGGAAAGTGGCAACGTTTGACAGTGTGGAGAGGGGAAAGCGGTAACGTTTCAAAGTGTGGAGGGGGAAAGCCGTAAAGATTCAGGGTGGAGAGGGGAAAGCAGGAACGTTTCACAGTGTGCAGAGGGGAAAGTGGCAACGTTTCACAGTGTGGAGAGGGGAAAGCCGTACCGTTTCAGTGTGGTTGGGGAAAGGAAAACCGTTTCACAGCGTGGAGCAGGGAAAGCCAAAACGTTTCACGGTGTGGAGAGGGGAAAGAGGCAACGTTTCACAGTGTGGAGAGGGGAAAGTGGCAACGTTTCACAGTGTGGAGAAGGGAAAGCCGAAACTTTTCAGTGTGGAGAGGACAAAGTGGCAACGTTTCAGTGTGGAGAGGGGACAGCCGTACCGTTCCAGTGTGGTTGGGGAAAGGCGAAACGTTTCACAGTGTGGAGAGGGGAAAGCAGTAGTGTTTCACAGTGTGCAGAGGGGAAAGTGGCAACGTTTCACAGTGTGGAGAGGGGAAAGCCGTACCGTTTCAGTGTGGTTGGGGAAAGGAAAACCGTTTCACAGTGTGGAGCAGGGAAAGCCGAAACGTTTCACAGTGTGGAGAGGGGAAAGAGGCAACGTTTCACAATGTGGAGAGGGGAAAGAGGCAACGTTTCACAATGTGGAGAGGGGAAAGAGGCAACGTTTCACAATGTGGAGAGGGGAAAGAGGCAACGTTTCACAATGTGGAGAGGGGAAAGAGGCAACGTTTTACAGTGTGGAGAGGGGAAAGAGGGAACGTTTCACAGTGTGGAGAGGGGAAAGAGGCAACGTTTCACAGTGTGGAGAGGGGAAAGTGGCAACGTTTCAGTGTGGAGAGGGGAAAGTGACAACGTTTCTGTGTGGAGCGGGAAAGTGGCAACGTTTCAGTGTGGAGCGGGAAAGTGGCAACGTTTCAGTGTGGAGAGGGGAAAGTGGCAGCGTTTCAGTGCGGAGAGAGAAAGTGGCAACGTTTCAGTGTGGAGCGGGAAAGTGGCAACTTTTCAGAGTGGAGAGGGGAAAGTGGTAACGTTTCAGTGCCGAGAAGGGAAAGTGACAACGTTTCACAGTGTGGAGAGGGGAAAGCAGTAACGTTTCACAGTGTGGAGAGGGGAAAGCGGTAACGTTTCAAAGTGTGGAGGGGGAAAGCCGTAAAGATTCAGGGTGGAGAGGGGAAAGCAGTAACGTTTCACAGTGTGGAGAGGGGAAAGCGGTAACGGTTCAGTGTGGAGAGGGGAAAGAAGTAATGTTTCACAGTGTGGAGAGGGGAAAGTGGCAACGTTTCAGTGTGGAGAGGGGAAAGTGGCAACGTTTTAGTGTGGAGAGGGAAAAGGGGCAACGTTTCAGTTTGGAGAGGGGAAAGTGGCAACGTTTCAGTTTGGAGAGGGGAAAGTGGCAACGTTTTAGTGTGGAAAGGGAAAAGGGGCAATGTTTCAGTGTGGAGAGGGGAAAGGGGCAGCGTTTCAGTGTGGAGAGGGGAAAGGGGCAACGTTTCAGTTTGGAGAGGGGAAAGTGGCAACGTTTTAGTGTGGAAAGGGAAAAGGGGCAATGTTTCAGTGTGGAGAGGGGAAAGGGGCAACGTTTCAGTGTGGAGAGGGGAAAGGGGCAACGTTTCACAGTGTGGAGAGGGGAAAGCAGCAACATTTCAGAATGTGGAGAGGGGAAAGAGGCAACGTTTTTAGTGTGGAGAGGAGAAAGTGGCAACGTTTCACAATGTGCAGAGGGGAAAGCAGTAACATTTCACAGTGTGGAGAGGGGAAAGTGGCAACGTTCCAGAGGGTGGAGGCGGAAAGCAGTAGTGTTTCAGAGTGTGGAGAGGTGAAAGCAGTAACATTTCACAGTGTGGAGAGAGCAAAGGGGCAACGTTTCACAGTGTGGAGAGGGAAAAGCAGTAACGTTTTACAGTGTGGAGAGGAGAAAGTGGCAACGTTTCACAGTGTGGGGAGGGGAAAGCAGTAGTGTTTCAGAGTGTGGAGAGGGGAAAGCAGTAACGTTTCATAGTGTGGAGAGGGGAAAGAGGCAACGTTTCACAATGTGGAGAGGGGAAAGAGGCAACGTTTCACAATGTGGAGAGGGGAAAGAGGCAACGTTTTACAGTGTGGAGAAGGGAAAGAGGGAACGTTTCACAGTGTGGAGAGGGGAAAGAGGCAACGTTTCACAGTGTGGAGAGGGGAAAGTGGCAACGTTTCAGTGTGGAGACGGGAAAGTGACAACGTTTCTGTGTGGAGGGGGAAAGTGGCAACGTTTCAGTGTGGAGAGGGGAAAGTGGCAGCGTTTCAGTGCGGAGAGAGAAAGTGGCAACGTTTCAGTGTGGAGCGGGAAAGTGGCAACTTTTCAGAGTGGAGAGGGGAAAGTGGTAACGTTTCAGTGCCGAGAAGGGAAAGTGACAACGTTTCACAGTGTGGAGAGGGGAAAGCAGTAACGTTTCACAGTGTGGAGAGGGGAAAGCGGTAACGGTTCAGTGTGGAGAGGGGAAAGAAGTAATGTTTCACAGTGTGGAGAGGGGAAAGTGGCAACGTTTCAGTGTGGAGAGGGGAAAGTGGCAACGTTTTAGTGTGGAGAGGGAAAAGGGGCAACGTTTCAGTTTGGAGAGGGGAAAGTGGCAACGTTTTAGTGTGGAAAGGGAAAAGGGGCAATGTTTCAGTGTGGAGAGGGGAAAGGGGCAACGTTTCAGTGTGGAGAGGGGAAAGGGGCAACGTTTCACAGTGTGGAGAGGGGAAAGCAGCAACCTTTCAGAATGTGGAGAGGGGAAAGAGGCAACGTTTTTAGTGTGGAGAGGAGAAAGTGTCAACGTTTCACAATGTGCAGAGGGGAAAGCAGTAACATTTCACAGTGTGGAGAGGGGAAAGTGGCAACGTTCCAGAGGGTGGAGGCGGAAAGCAGTAGTGTTTCAGAGTGTGGAGAGGTGAAAGCAGTAACATTTCACAGTGTGGAGAGAGCAAAGGGGCAACGTTTCACAGTGTGGAGAGGGAAAAGCAGTAACGTTTTACAGTGTGGAGAGGAGAAAGTGGCAACGTTTCACAGTGTGGGGAGGGGAAAGCAGTAGTGTTTCAGAGTGTGGAGAGGGGAAAGCAGTAACGTTTCATAGTGTGGAGAGGGGAAAGAGGCAACGTTTCACAATGTGGAGAGGGGAAAGAGGCAACGTTTCACAATGTGGAGAGGGGAAAGAGGCAACGTTTTACAGTGTGGAGAAGGGAAAGAGGGAACGTTTCACAGTGTGGAGAGGGGAAAGAGGCAACGTTTCACAGTGTGGAGAGGGGAAAGTGGCAACGTTTCAGTGTGGAGAGGGGAAAGTGACAACGTTTCTGTGTGGAGGGGGAAAGTGGCAACGGTTCACAGTGTGGAGAGGGTAAAGTGGCAACGTTTCAGTGTGGAGAGGGAAAGTGGCAACGTTTCAGTGTGGAGAGGGAAAGTGGCAACGTTTCAGTGTGGAGCGGGAAAGTGGCAACGTTTCAGTGTGGAGAGGGGAAAGTTGCAACGTTTTAGTGTGGAGAGGGAAAAGGGGCAACGTTTCAGTGTGGAGAGGGGAAAGTGGCAACGTTTTAGTGGGGAAAGGGAAAAGGGGCAACGTTTCAGTGTGGAGAGGGGAAAGGGGCAACGATTCACAGAGCGGAGAGGGGAAAGCGACAACGTTTCACAGAGTGGAGAGGGGAAAGTGACAACGTTTCTGTGTGGAGGAGGAAAGTGGCAACGGTTCACAGTGTAGAGAGGGGAAAGTGGCAACGTTTCAGTGTGGAGGGGGAAAGTGGCAACGTTTCAGTGTGGAGAGGGAAACTGGCAACGTTTCAGTGCGGAGAGGGGAAAGTGGCAACGTTTTAGTGTGGAGAGGGAAAAGGGGCAACGTTTCAGTGTGGAGAGGGGAAAGGGGCAACGTTTCAGTGTGGAGAGGGAAAGTGGCAACGTTTCAGTGTGGAGCGGGAAAGTGGCAACGTTTCAATGTGGAGAGGGGAAAGTGGCAACGTTTTAGTGTGGAGAGGGAAAAGGGGCAACGTTTCAGTGTGGAGAGGGGAAAGGGGCAAAGTTTCACAGTGTGGAGAGGGGAAAGCAGCAACATTTCAGAATGTGGAGAGGGGAAAGCGGCAACGTTTTTAGTGTGGAGAGGAAAAAGTGGCAACGTTTCACAAGGTGCAGAGGGGAAAGCAGTAACATTTCACAGTGTGGAGAGGGGAAAGTGGCAACGTTCCAGAGGGTGGAGGCGGAAAGCAGTAGTGTTTCAGAGTGTGGAGAGGTGAAAGCAGTAAAGTTTCACAGTGTGGAGAGAGCAAAGGGGCAACGTTTCACAGTGTGGAGAGGGAAAAGCAGTAACGTTTTACAGTGTGGAGAGGGGAAAGTGGCAACGTTTCACAGTGTGGAGAGGGGAAAGCAGTAGTGTTTCAGAGTGTGGAGAGGGGAAAGCAGTAACATTTCATAGAGTGGGGAGGGTAAAGTGGCAACGTTTCACAGTATGGACAGGGGAAAGCGGTAAGGTTTCAGCGTGGAGAGGGGAAAGCAGTAGTGTTTCACAGTGTGGAGAGGGGAAAGTGGCAACGTTTCAGTGTGGAGGGGGAAAGTGGCAACGTTTCACAGTGTGGAGAGGGGAAAGCAGTAACGTTTCACAATGTAGAGAGAGGAAAGTGGCAACGTTTCACAGTGTGGAGAGGGGAAATTGGCAACGTTTCAGTGTGGAGAGAGGAAAGTGGCAGCGTTTCACAGTGTGGAGGGGGAAAGTGGCAACGTTTCACAGTGTGGAGAGGGGAAAGCCGTACCGCTCCAGTGTGGTTGGGGAAAGGCGAAGCGTTTCACAGTGTGGAGAAGGGAAAGTAGCAACGTTTCAGTGTGGAGAGGGAAAGTGGGAACGTTTCAGTGTGGAGAGGGGAAAGCGGCAACGTTTTAGTGTGGAAAGGGAAAAGGGGCAATGTTTCAGTGTGGAGAGGGGAAAGGGGCAACGTTTCACAGTGCGGAGAGGGGAAAGCGGCAACGTTTCACAGTGTGGAGAGGGGAAAGTGGCAACGTTTCAGTGTGGAGAGGGAAACTGGCAACGTTTCAGTGTGGAGAGGGAAACTGGCAACGTTTCAGTGTGGAGAGGGGAAAGTGGCAACGTTTTAGTGTGGAGAGGGATAATGGGCAACGTTTCAGTGTGGAGAGGGGAAAGTGGCAACGTTTTAGTGTGGAAAGGGAAAAGGGGCAACGTTTCAGTGTGGAGAGGGGAAAGAAGTAATGTTTCACAGTGTGGAGAGGGGAAAGTGGCAACGTTTCAGTGTGGAGGGGGAAAGTGGCAACGTTTCACAGTGTGGAGAGGGGAAATTGGCAACGTTTCAGTGTGGAGAGAGGAAAGTGGCAGCGTTTCACAGTGTGGAGGGGGAAAGTGGCAACGTTTCACAGTGTGGAGGGGGGAAAGCCGTACCGCTCCAGTGTGGTTGGGGAAAGGCGAAACGTTTCACAGTGTGGAGAAGGGAAAGGCGAAACGTTTCACAGTGTGGAGAAGGGAAAGGCGAAACGTTTCAGTGTGGAGAGGGAAAGTGGGAACGTTTCAGTGTGGAGAGGGGAAAGTGGCAACGTTTTAGTGTGGAGAGGGAAAAGGGGCAACGTTTCAGTTTGGAGAGGGGAAAGTGGCAACGTTTTAGTGTGGAAAGGGAAAAGGGGCAATGTTTCAGTGTGGAGAGGGGAAAGGGGCAACGTTTCAGTGTGGAGAGGGGAAAGGGGCAACGTTTCACAGTGTGGAGAGGGGAAAGCAGCAACATTTCAGAATGTGGAGAGGGGAAAGAGGCAACGTTTTTAGTGTGGAGAGGAGAAAGTGGCAACGTTTCACAATGTGCAGAGGGGAAAGCAGTAACATTTCACAGTGTGGAGAGGGGAAAGTGGCAACGTTCCAGAGGGTGGAGGCGGAAAGCAGTAGTGTTTCAGAGTGTGGAGAGGTGAAAGCAGTAACATTTCACAGTGTGGAGAGAGCAAAGGGGCAACGTTTCACAGTGTGGAGAGGGAAAAGCAGTAACGTTTTACAGTGTGGAGAGGAGAAAGTGGCAACGTTTCACAGTGTGGGGAGGGGAAAGCAGTAGTGTTTCAGAGTGTGGAGAGGGGAAAGCAGTAACGTTTCATAGTGTGGAGAGGGGAAAGAGGCAACGTTTCACAATGTGGAGAGGGGAAAGAGGCAACGTTTCACAATGTGGAGAGGGGAAAGAGGCAACGTTTCACAATGTGGAGAGGGGAAAGAGGCAACGTTTTACAGTGTGGAGAAGGGAAAGAGGGAACGTTTCACAGTGTGGAGAGGGGAAAGAGGCAACGTTTCACAGTGTGGAGAGGGGAAAGTGGCAACGTTTCAGTGTGGAGAGGGGAAAGTGACAACGTTTCTGTGTGGAGGGGGAAAGTGGCAACGGTTCACAGTGTGGAGAGGGTAAAGTGGCAACGTTTCAGTGTGGAGAGGGAAAGTGGCAACGTTTCAGTGTGGAGAGGGAAAGTGGCAACGTTTCAGTGTGGAGCGGGAAAGTGGCAACGTTTCAGTGTGGAGAGGGGAAAGTTGCAACGTTTTAGTGTGGAGAGGGAAAAGGGGCAACGTTTCAGTGTGGAGAGGGGAAAGTGGCAACGTTTTAGTGGGGAAAGGGAAAAGGGGCAACGTTTCAGTGTGGAGAGGGGAAAGGGGCAACGATTCACAGAGCGGAGAGGGGAAAGCGACAACGTTTCACAGAGTGGAGAGGGGAAAGTGACAACGTTTCTGTGTGGAGGAGGAAAGTGGCAACGGTTCACAGTGTAGAGAGGGGAAAGTGGCAACGTTTCAGTGTGGAGGGGGAAAGTGGCAACGTTTCAGTGTGGAGAGGGAAACTGGCAACGTTTCAGTGCGGAGAGGGGAAAGTGGCAACGTTTTAGTGTGGAGAGGGAAAAGGGGCAACGTTTCAGTGTGGAGAGGGGAAAGGGGCAACGTTTCAGTGTGGAGAGGGAAAGTGGCAACGTTTCAGTGTGGAGCGGGAAAGTGGCAACGTTTCAATGTGGAGAGGGGAAAGTGGCAACGTTTTAGTGTGGAGAGGGAAAAGGGGCAACGTTTCAGTGTGGAGAGGGGAAAGGGGCAAAGTTTCACAGTGTGGAGAGGGGAAAGCAGCAACATTTCAGAATGTGGAGAGGGGAAAGCGGCAACGTTTTTAGTGTGGAGAGGAAAAAGTGGCAACGTTTCACAAGGTGCAGAGGGGAAAGCAGTAACATTTCACAGTGTGGAGAGGGGAAAGTGGCAACGTTCCAGAGGGTGGAGGCGGAAAGCAGTAGTGTTTCAGAGTGTGGAGAGGTGAAAGCAGTAAAGTTTCACAGTGTGGAGAGAGCAAAGGGGCAACGTTTCACAGTGTGGAGAGGGAAAAGCAGTAACGTTTTACAGTGTGGAGAGGGGAAAGTGGCAACGTTTCACAGTGTGGAGAGGGGAAAGCAGTAGTGTTTCAGAGTGTGGAGAGGGGAAAGCAGTAACATTTCATAGAGTGGGGAGGGTAAAGTGGCAACGTTTCACAGTATGGACAGGGGAAAGCGGTAAGGTTTCAGCGTGGAGAGGGGAAAGCAGTAGTGTTTCACAGTGTGGAGAGGGGAAAGTGGCAACGTTTCAGTGTGGAGGGGGAAAGTGGCAACGTTTCACAGTGTGGAGAGGGGAAAGCAGTAACGTTTCACAATGTAGAGAGAGGAAAGTGGCAACGTTTCACAGTGTGGAGAGGGGAAATTGGCAACGTTTCAGTGTGGAGAGAGGAAAGTGGCAGCGTTTCACAGTGTGGAGGGGGAAAGTGGCAACGTTTCACAGTGTGGAGAGGGGAAAGCCGTACCGCTCCAGTGTGGTTGGGGAAAGGCGAAGCGTTTCACAGTGTGGAGAAGGGAAAGTAGCAACGTTTCAGTGTGGAGAGGGAAAGTGGGAACGTTTCAGTGTGGAGAGGGGAAAGCGGCAACGTTTTAGTGTGGAAAGGGAAAAGGGGCAATGTTTCAGTGTGGAGAGGGGAAAGGGGCAACGTTTCACAGTGCGGAGAGGGGAAAGCGGCAACGTTTCACAGTGTGGAGAGGGGAAAGTGGCAACGTTTCAGTGTGGAGAGGGAAACTGGCAACGTTTCAGTGTGGAGAGGGAAACTGGCAACGTTTCAGTGTGGAGAGGGGAAAGTGGCAACGTTTTAGTGTGGAGAGGGATAATGGGCAACGTTTCAGTGTGGAGAGGGGAAAGTGGCAACGTTTTAGTGTGGAAAGGGAAAAGGGGCAACGTTTCAGTGTGGAGAGGGGAAAGAAGTAATGTTTCACAGTGTGGAGAGGGGAAAGTGGCAACGTTTCAGTGTGGAGGGGGAAAGTGGCAACGTTTCACAGTGTGGAGAGGGGAAATTGGCAACGTTTCAGTGTGGAGAGAGGAAAGTGGCAGCGTTTCACAGTGTGGAGGGGGAAAGTGGCAACGTTTCACAGTGTGGAGGGGGGAAAGCCGTACCGCTCCAGTGTGGTTGGGGAAAGGCGAAACGTTTCACAGTGTGGAGAAGGGAAAGGCGAAACGTTTCACAGTGTGGAGAAGGGAAAGGCGAAACGTTTCAGTGTGGAGAGGGAAAGTGGGAACGTTTCAGTGTGGAGAGGGGAAAGTGGCAACGTTTTAGTGTGGAAAGGGAAAAGGGGCAACGTTTCAGTGTGGAGAGGGGAAAGGGGCAACGATTCACAGTGCGGAGAGGGGAAAGCGGCAACGTTTCACGGAGTGGAGAGCGGAAAGTGACAACGTTTCTGTGTGGAGGGGGAAAGTGGCAACGGTCCACAGTGTGGAGAGGGGAAAGTGGCAACGTTTCAGTGTGGAGAGGGAAAGTGGCAACGTTTCAGTGTGGAGAGGGAAAGTGGCAACGTTTCAGTGTGGAGAGGGAAAGTGGCAACGTTTCAGTGTGGAGGGGGAAAGTGGCAACGGTTCACAGTGTGGAGAGGGGAAAGCCGTACCGCTCCAGTGTGGTTGGGGAAAGGCGAAACGTTTCACAGTGTGAAGGGAAAGGCGAAACGTTTCACAGTGTGGAGAAGGGAAAGGCGAAACGTTTCACAGTGTGGAGAAGGGAAAGTGGCAACGTTTCAGTGTGGAGAGGGAAAGTGGGAACGTTTCAGTGTGGAGAGGGAAAGTGGCAACGTTTCAGTGTGGAGAGGGAAAGTGGCAACGTTTCAGTGTGGAGAGGGAAAGTGGCAACGTTTCAGTGTGGAGCGGGAAAGTGGCAACGTTTCAGTGTGGAGAGGGGAAAGTGGCAGCGTTTCAGTGCGGAGAGAGAAAGTGGCAACGTTTCAGTGTGGAGCGGGAAAGTGGCAACTTTTCAGAGTGGAGAGGGGAAAGTGGTAACGTTTCAGTGCCGAGAAGGGAAAGTGACAACGTTTCACAGTGTGGAGAGGGGAAAGCAGTAACGTTTCACAGTGTGGAGAGGGGAAAGCGGTAACGGTTCAGTGTGGAGAGGGGAAAGAAGTAATGTTTCACAGTGTGGAGAGGGGAAAGTGGCAACGTTTCAGTGTGGAGAGGGGAAAGTGGCAACGTTTTAGTGTGGAGAGGGAAAAGGGGCAATGTTTCAGTGTGGAGAGGGGAAAGGGGCAACGTTTCAGTGTGGAGAGGGGAAAGGGGCAACGTTTCACAGTGTGGAGAGGGGAAAGTGGCAACGTTCCAGAGGGTGGAGGCGGAAAGCAGTAGTGTTTCAGAGTGTGGAGAGGTGAAAGCAGTAACATTTCACAGTGTGGAGAGAGCAAAGGGGCAACGTTTCACAGTGTGGAGAGGGAAAAGCAGTAACGTTTTACAGTGTGGAGAGGAGAAAGTGGCAACGTTTCACAGTGTGGGGAGGGGAAAGCAGTAGTGTTTCAGAGTGTGGAGAGGGGAAAGCAGTAACGTTTCATAGAGTGGGGAGGGTAAAGTGGCAACGTTTCACAGTATGGACAGGGGAAAGCGGTAAGGTTTCAGCGTGGAGAGGGGAAAGCAGTAGTGTTTCACAGTGTGGAGAGGGGAAAGCAATAGTGTTTCACAGTGTAGAGAGGGGAAAGTGGCAACGTTTGACAGTGTGGAGAGGGGAAAGCGGTAACGTTTCAAAGTGTGGAGGGGGAAAGCCGTAAAGATTCAGGGTGGAGAGGGGAAAGCAGGAACGTTTCACAGTGTGCAGAGGGGAAAGTGGCAACGTTTCACAGTGTGGAGAGGGGAAAGCCGTACCGTTTCAGTGTGGTTGGGGAAAGGAAAACCGTTTCACAGCGTGGAGCAGGGAAAGCCAAAACGTTTCACGGTGTGGAGAGGGGAAAGAGGCAACGTTTCACAGTGTGGAGAGGGGAAAGTGGCAACGTTTCACAGTGTGGAGAAGGGAAAGCCGAAACTTTTCAGTGTGGAGAGGACAAAGTGGCAACGTTTCAGTGTGGAGAGGGGACAGCCGTACCGTTCCAGTGTGGTTGGGGAAAGGCGAAACGTTTCACAGTGTGGAGAGGGGAAAGCAGTAGTGTTTCACAGTGTGCAGAGGGGAAAGTGGCAACGTTTCACAGTGTGGAGAGGGGAAAGCCGTACCGTTTCAGTGTGGTTGGGGAAAGGAAAACCGTTTCACAGTGTGGAGCAGGGAAAGCCGAAACGTTTCACAGTGTGGAGAGGGGAAAGAGGCAACGTTTCACAATGTGGAGAGGGGAAAGAGGCAACGTTTCACAATGTGGAGAGGGGAAAGAGGCAACGTTTCACAATGTGGAGAGGGGAAAGAGGCAACGTTTCACAATGTGGAGAGGGGAAAGAGGCAACGTTTTACAGTGTGGAGAGGGGAAAGAGGGAACGTTTCACAGTGTGGAGAGGGGAAAGAGGCAACGTTTCACAGTGTGGAGAGGGGAAAGTGGCAACGTTTCAGTGTGGAGAGGGGAAAGTGACAACGTTTCTGTGTGGAGCGGGAAAGTGGCAACGTTTCAGTGTGGAGCGGGAAAGTGGCAACGTTTCAGTGTGGAGAGGGGAAAGTGGCAGCGTTTCAGTGCGGAGAGAGAAAGTGGCAACGTTTCAGTGTGGAGCGGGAAAGTGGCAACTTTTCAGAGTGGAGAGGGGAAAGTGGTAACGTTTCAGTGCCGAGAAGGGAAAGTGACAACGTTTCACAGTGTGGAGAGGGGAAAGCAGTAACGTTTCACAGTGTGGAGAGGGGAAAGCGGTAACGTTTCAAAGTGTGGAGGGGGAAAGCCGTAAAGATTCAGGGTGGAGAGGGGAAAGCAGTAACGTTTCACAGTGTGGAGAGGGGAAAGCGGTAACGGTTCAGTGTGGAGAGGGGAAAGAAGTAATGTTTCACAGTGTGGAGAGGGGAAAGTGGCAACGTTTCAGTGTGGAGAGGGGAAAGTGGCAACGTTTTAGTGTGGAGAGGGGAAAGCAGTAACGTTTCACAGTGTGGAGAGGGGAAAGCGGTAACGGTTCAGTGTGGAGAGGGGAAAGAAGTAATGTTTCACAGTGTGGAGAGGGGAAAGTGGCAACGTTTCAGTGTGGAGAGGGGAAAGTGGCAACGTTTTAGTGTGGAGAGGGAAAAGGGGCAACGTTTCAGTTTGGAGAGGGGAAAGTGGCAACGTTTTAGTGTGGAAAGGGAAAAGGGGCAATGTTTCAGTGTGGAGAGGGGAAAGGGGCAACGTTTCAGTGTGGAGAGGGGAAAGGGGCAACGTTTCACAGTGTGGAGAGGGGAAAGCAGCAACATTTCAGAATGTGGAGAGGGGAAAGAGGCAACGTTTTTAGTGTGGAGAGGAGAAAGTGGCAACGTTTCACAATGTGCAGAGGGGAAAGCAGTAACATTTCACAGTGTGGAGAGGGGAAAGTGGCAACGTTCCAGAGGGTGGAGGCGGAAAGCAGTAGTGTTTCAGAGTGTGGAGAGGTGAAAGCAGTAACATTTCACAGTGTGGAGAGAGCAAAGGGGCAACGTTTCACAGTGTGGAGAGGGAAAAGCAGTAACGTTTTACAGTGTGGAGAGGAGAAAGTGGCAACGTTTCACAGTGTGGGGAGGGGAAAGCAGTAGTGTTTCAGAGTGTGGAGAGGGGAAAGCAGTAACGTTTCATAGTGTGGAGAGGGGAAAGAGGCAACGTTTCACAATGTGGAGAGGGGAAAGAGGCAACGTTTCACAATGTGGAGAGGGGAAAGAGGCAACGTTTTACAGTGTGGAGAAGGGAAAGAGGGAACGTTTCACAGTGTGGAGAGGGGAAAGAGGCAACGTTTCACAGTGTGGAGAGGGGAAAGTGGCAACGTTTCAGTGTGGAGAGGGGAAAGTGACAACGTTTCTGTGTGGAGGGGGAAAGTGGCAACGTTTCAGTGTGGAGAGGGGAAAGTGGCAGCGTTTCAGTGCGGAGAGAGAAAGTGGCAACGTTTCAGTGTGGAGCGGGAAAGTGGCAACTTTTCAGAGTGGAGAGGGGAAAGTGGTAACGTTTCAGTGCCGAGAAGGGAAAGTGACAACGTTTCACAGTGTGGAGAGGGGAAAGCAGTAACGTTTCACAGTGTGGAGAGGGGAAAGCGGTAACGGTTCAGTGTGGAGAGGGGAAAGAAGTAATGTTTCACAGTGTGGAGAGGGGAAAGTGGCAACGTTTCAGTGTGGAGAGGGGAAAGTGGCAACGTTTTAGTGTGGAGAGGGAAAAGGGGCAATGTTTCAGTGTGGAGAGGGGAAAGGGGCAACGTTTCAGTGTGGAGAGGGGAAAGGGGCAACGTTTCACAGTGTGGAGAGGGGAAAGTGGCAACGTTCCAGAGGGTGGAGGCGGAAAGCAGTAGTGTTTCAGAGTGTGGAGAGGTGAAAGCAGTAACATTTCACAGTGTGGAGAGAGCAAAGGGGCAACGTTTCACAGTGTGGAGAGGGAAAAGCAGTAACGTTTTACAGTGTGGAGAGGAGAAAGTGGCAACGTTTCACAGTGTGGGGAGGGGAAAGCAGTAGTGTTTCAGAGTGTGGAGAGGGGAAAGCAGTAACGTTTCATAGAGTGGGGAGGGTAAAGTGGCAACGTTTCACAGTATGGACAGGGGGAAAGCGGTAAGGTTTCAGCGTGGAGAGGGGAAAGCAGTAGTGTTTCACAGTGTGGAGAGGGGAAAGCAATAGTGTTTCACAGTGTAGAGAGGGGAAAGTGGCAACGTTTGACAGTGTGGAGAGGGGAAAGCGGTAACGTTTCAAAGTGTGGAGGGGGAAAGCCGTAAAGATTCAGGGTGGAGAGGGGAAAGCAGGAACGTTTCACAGTGTGCAGAGGGGAAAGTGGCAACGTTTCACAGTGTGGAGAGGGGAAAGCCGTACCGTTTCAGTGTGGTTGGGGAAAGGAAAACCGTTTCACAGCGTGGAGCAGGGAAAGCCAAAACGTTTCACGGTGTGGAGAGGGGAAAGAGGCAACGTTTCACAGTGTGGAGAGGGGAAAGTGGCAACGTTTCACAGTGTGGAGAAGGGAAAGCCGAAACTTTTCAGTGTGGAGAGGACAAAGTGGCAACGTTTCAGTGTGGAGAGGGGACAGCCGTACCGTTCCAGTGTGGTTGGGGAAAGGCGAAACGTTTCACAGTGTGGAGAGGGGAAAGCAGTAGTGTTTCACAGTGTGCAGAGGGGAAAGTGGCAACGTTTCACAGTGTGGAGAGGGGAAAGCCGTACCGTTTCAGTGTGGTTGGGGAAAGGAAAACCGTTTCACAGTGTGGAGCAGGGAAAGCCGAAACGTTTCACAGTGTGGAGAGGGGAAAGAGGCAACGTTTCACAATGTGGAGAGGGGAAAGAGGCAACGTTTCACAATGTGGAGAGGGGAAAGAGGCAACGTTTCACAATGTGGAGAGGGGAAAGAGGCAACGTTTTACAGTGTGGAGAGGGGAAAGAGGGAACGTTTCACAGTGTGGAGAGGGGAAAGAGGCAACGTTTCACAGTGTGGAGAGGGGAAAGTGGCAACGTTTCAGTGTGGAGAGGGGAAAGTGACAACGTTTCTGTGTGGAGCGGGAAAGTGGCAACGTTTCAGTGTGGAGCGGGAAAGTGGCAACGTTTCAGTGTGGAGAGGGGAAAGTGGCAGCGTTTCAGTGCGGAGAGAGAAAGTGGCAACGTTTCAGTGTGGAGCGGGAAAGTGGCAACTTTTCAGAGTGGAGAGGGGAAAGTGGTAACGTTTCAGTGCCGAGAAGGGAAAGTGACAACGTTTCACAGTGTGGAGAGGGGAAAGCAGTAACGTTTCACAGTGTGGAGAGGGGAAAGCGGTAACGTTTCAGAGTGTGGAGGGGGAAAGCCGTAAAGATTCAGGGTGGAGAGGGGAAAGCAGTAACGTTTCACAGTGTGGAGAGGGGAAAGCGGTAACGGTTCAGTGTGGAGAGGGGAAAGAAGTAATGTTTCACAGTGTGGAGAGGGGAAAGTGGCAACGTTTCAGTGTGGAGAGGGGAAAGTGGCAACGTTTTAGTGTGGAGAGGGAAAAGGGGCAACGTTTCAGTTTGGAGAGGGGAAAGTGGCAACGTTTTAGTGTGGAAAGGGAAAAGGGGCAATGTTTCAGTGTGGAGAGGGGAAAGGGGCAACGTTTCAGTGTGGAGAGGGGAAAGGGGCAACGTTTCACAGTGTGGAGAGGGGAAAGCAGCAACATTTCAGAATGTGGAGAGGGGAAAGAGGCAACGTTTTTAGTGTGGAGAGGAGAAAGTGGCAACGTTTCACAATGTGCAGAGGGGAAAGCAGTAACATTTCACAGTGTGGAGAGGGGAAAGTGGCAACGTTCCAGAGGGTGGAGGCGGAAAGCAGTAGTGTTTCAGAGTGTGGAGAGGTGAAAGCAGTAACATTTCACAGTGTGGAGAGAGCAAAGGGGCAACGTTTCACAGTGTGGAGAGGGAAAAGCAGTAACGTTTTACAGTGTGGAGAGGAGAAAGTGGCAACGTTTCACAGTGTGGGGAGGGGAAAGCAGTAGTGTTTCAGAGTGTGGAGAAGGGAAAGCAGTAACGTTTCATAGTGTGGAGAGGGGAAAGAGGCAACGTTTCACAATGTGGAGAGGGGAAAGAGGCAACGTTTCACAATGTGGAGAGGGGAAAGAGGCAACGTTTTACAGTGTGGAGAAGGGAAAGAGGGAACGTTTCACAGTGTGGAGAGGGGAAAGAGGCAACGTTTCACAGTGTGGAGAGGGGAAAGTGGCAACGTTTCAGTGTGGAGAGGGGAAAGTGACAACGTTTCTGTGTGGAGGGGGAAAGTGGCAACGGTTCACAGTGTGGAGAGGGTAAAGTGGCAACGTTTCAGTGTGGAGAGGGAAAGTGGCAACGTTTCAGTGTGGAGAGGGAAAGTGGCAACGTTTCAGTGTGGAGCGGGAAAGTGGCAACGTTTCAGTGTGGAGAGGGGAAAGTTGCAACGTTTTAGTGTGGAGAGGGAAAAGGGGCAACGTTTCAGTGTGGAGAGGGGAAAGTGGCAACGTTTTAGTGGGGAAAGGGAAAAGGGGCAACGTTTCAGTGTGGAGAGGGGAAAGGGGCAACGATTCACAGAGCGGAGAGGGGAAAGCGACAACGTTTCACAGAGTGGAGAGGGGAAAGTGACAACGTTTCTGTGTGGAGGAGGAAAGTGGCAACGGTTCACAGTGTAGAGAGGGGAAAGTGGCAACGTTTCAGTGTGGAGGGGGAAAGTGGCAACGTTTCAGTGTGGAGAGGGAAACTGGCAACGTTTCAGTGCGGAGAGGGGAAAGTGGCAACGTTTTAGTGTGGAGAGGGAAAAGGGGCAACGTTTCAGTGTGGAGAGGGGAAAGGGGCAACGTTTCAGTGTGGAGAGGGAAAGTGGCAACGTTTCAGTGTGGAGCGGGAAAGTGGCAACGTTTCAATGTGGAGAGGGGAAAGTGGCAACGTTTTAGTGTGGAGAGGGAAAAGGGGCAACGTTTCAGTGTGGAGAGGGGAAAGGGGCAAAGTTTCACAGTGTGGAGAGGGGAAAGCAGCAACATTTCAGAATGTGGAGAGGGGAAAGCGGCAACGTTTTTAGTGTGGAGAGGAAAAAGTGGCAACGTTTCACAAGGTGCAGAGGGGAAAGCAGTAACATTTCACAGTGTGGAGAGGGGAAAGTGGCAACGTTCCAGAGGGTGGAGGCGGAAAGCAGTAGTGTTTCAGAGTGTGGAGAGGTGAAAGCAGTAAAGTTTCACAGTGTGGAGAGAGCAAAGGGGCAACGTTTCACAGTGTGGAGAGGGAAAAGCAGTAACGTTTTACAGTGTGGAGAGGGGAAAGTGGCAACGTTTCACAGTGTGGAGAGGGGAAAGCAGTAGTGTTTCAGAGTGTGGAGAGGGGAAAGCAGTAACATTTCATAGAGTGGGGAGGGTAAAGTGGCAACGTTTCACAGTATGGACAGGGGAAAGCGGTAAGGTTTCAGCGTGGAGAGGGGAAAGCAGTAGTGTTTCACAGTGTGGAGAGGGGAAAGTGGCAACGTTTCAGTGTGGAGGGGGAAAGTGGCAACGTTTCACAGTGTGGAGAGGGGAAAGCAGTAACGTTTCACAATGTAGAGAGAGGAAAGTGGCAACGTTTCACAGTGTGGAGAGGGGAAATTGGCAACGTTTCAGTGTGGAGAGAGGAAAGTGGCAGCGTTTCACAGTGTGGAGGGGGAAAGTGGCAACGTTTCACAGTGTGGAGAGGGGAAAGCCGTACCGCTCCAGTGTGGTTGGGGAAAGGCGAAGCGTTTCACAGTGTGGAGAAGGGAAAGTAGCAACGTTTCAGTGTGGAGAGGGAAAGTGGGAACGTTTCAGTGTGGAGAGGGGAAAGCGGCAACGTTTTAGTGTGGAAAGGGAAAAGGGGCAATGTTTCAGTGTGGAGAGGGGAAAGGGGCAACGTTTCACAGTGCGGAGAGGGGGAAAGCGGCAACGTTTCACAGTGTGGAGAGGGGAAAGTGGCAACGTTTCAGTGTGGAGAGGGAAACTGGCAACGTTTCAGTGTGGAGAGGGAAACTGGCAACGTTTCAGTGTGGAGAGGGGAAAGTGGCAACGTTTTAGTGTGGAGAGGGATAATGGGCAACGTTTCAGTGTGGAGAGGGGAAAGTGGCAACGTTTTAGTGTGGAAAGGGAAAAGGGGCAACGTTTCAGTGTGGAGAGGGGAAAGAAGTAATGTTTCACAGTGTGGAGAGGGGAAAGTGGCAACGTTTCAGTGTGGAGGGGGAAAGTGGCAACGTTTCACAGTGTGGAGAGGGGAAATTGGCAACGTTTCAGTGTGGAGAGAGGAAAGTGGCAGCGTTTCACAGTGTGGAGGGGGAAAGTGGCAACGTTTCACAGTGTGGAGGGGGGAAAGCCGTACCGCTCCAGTGTGGTTGGGGAAAGGCGAAACGTTTCACAGTGTGGAGAAGGGAAAGGCGAAACGTTTCACAGTGTGGAGAAGGGAAAGGCGAAACGTTTCAGTGTGGAGAGGGAAAGTGGGAACGTTTCAGTGTGGAGAGGGGAAAGTGGCAACGTTTTAGTGTGGAAAGGGAAAAGGGGCAACGTTTCAGTGTGGAGAGGGGAAAGGGGCAACGATTCACAGTGCGGAGAGGGGAAAGCGGCAACGTTTCACGGAGTGGAGAGCGGAAAGTGACAACGTTTCTGTGTGGAGGGGGAAAGTGGCAACGGTCCACAGTGTGGAGAGGGGAAAGTGGCAACGTTTCAGTGTGGAGAGGGAAAGTGGCAACGTTTCAGTGTGGAGAGGGAAAGTGGCAACGTTTCAGTGTGGAGAGGGAAAGTGGCAACGTTTCAGTGTGGAGAGAGGAAAGTGGCAGCGTTTCAGTGTGGAGGGGGAAAGTGGCAACGGTTCACAGTGTGGAGAGGGGAAAGCCGTACCGCTCCAGTGTGGTTGGGGAAAGGCGAAACGTTTCACAGTGTGAAGGGAAAGGCGAAACGTTTCACAGTGTGGAGAAGGGAAAGGCGAAACGTTTCACAGTGTGGAGAAGGGAAAGTGGCAACGTTTCAGTGTGGAGAGGGAAAGTGGGAACGTTTCAGTGTGGAGAGGGAAAGTGGCAACGTTTCAGTGTGGAGAGGGAAAGTGGCAACGTTTCAGTGTGGAGAGGGAAAGTGGCAACGTTTCAGTGTGGAGCGGGAAAGTGGCAACGTTTCAGTGTGGAGAGGGGAAAGTGGCAGCGTTTCAGTGCGGAGAGAGAAAGTGGCAACGTTTCAGTGTGGAGCGGGAAAGTGGCAACTTTTCAGAGTGGAGAGGGGAAAGTGGTAACGTTTCAGTGCCGAGAAGGGAAAGTGACAACGTTTCACAGTGTGGAGAGGGGAAAGCAGTAACGTTTCACAGTGTGGAGAGGGGAAAGCGGTAACGGTTCAGTGTGGAGAGGGGAAAGAAGTAATGTTTCACAGTGTGGAGAGGGGAAAGTGGCAACGTTTCAGTGTGGAGAGGGGAAAGTGGCAACGTTTTAGTGTGGAGAGGGAAAAGGGGCAATGTTTCAGTGTGGAGAGGGGAAAGGGGCAACGTTTCAGTGTGGAGAGGGGAAAGGGGCAACGTTTCACAGTGTGGAGAGGGGAAAGTGGCAACGTTCCAGAGGGTGGAGGCGGAAAGCAGTAGTGTTTCAGAGTGTGGAGAGGTGAAAGCAGTAACATTTCACAGTGTGGAGAGAGCAAAGGGGCAACGTTTCACAGTGTGGAGAGGGAAAAGCAGTAACGTTTTACAGTGTGGAGAGGAGAAAGTGGCAACGTTTCACAGTGTGGGGAGGGGAAAGCAGTAGTGTTTCAGAGTGTGGAGAGGGGAAAGCAGTAACGTTTCATAGAGTGGGGAGGGTAAAGTGGCAACGTTTCACAGTATGGACAGGGGAAAGCGGTAAGGTTTCAGCGTGGAGAGGGGAAAGCAGTAGTGTTTCACAGTGTGGAGAGGGGAAAGCAATAGTGTTTCACAGTGTAGAGAGGGGAAAGTGGCAACGTTTGACAGTGTGGAGAGGGGAAAGCGGTAACGTTTCAAAGTGTGGAGGGGGAAAGCCGTAAAGATTCAGGGTGGAGAGGGGAAAGCAGGAACGTTTCACAGTGTGCAGAGGGGAAAGTGGCAACGTTTCACAGTGTGGAGAGGGGAAAGCCGTACCGTTTCAGTGTGGTTGGGGAAAGGAAAACCGTTTCACAGCGTGGAGCAGGGAAAGCCAAAACGTTTCACGGTGTGGAGAGGGGAAAGAGGCAACGTTTCACAGTGTGGAGAGGGGAAAGTGGCAACGTTTCACAGTGTGGAGAAGGGAAAGCCGAAACTTTTCAGTGTGGAGAGGACAAAGTGGCAACGTTTCAGTGTGGAGAGGGGACAGCCGTACCGTTCCAGTGTGGTTGGGGAAAGGCGAAACGTTTCACAGTGTGGAGAGGGGAAAGCAGTAGTGTTTCACAGTGTGCAGAGGGGAAAGTGGCAACGTTTCACAGTGTGGAGAGGGGAAAGCCGTACCGTTTCAGTGTGGTTGGGGAAAGGAAAACCGTTTCACAGTGTGGAGCAGGGAAAGCCGAAACGTTTCACAGTGTGGAGAGGGGAAAGAGGCAACGTTTCACAATGTGGAGAGGGGAAAGAGGCAACGTTTCACAATGTGGAGAGGGGAAAGAGGCAACGTTTCACAATGTGGAGAGGGGAAAGAGGCAACGTTTTACAGTGTGGAGAGGGGAAAGAGGGAACGTTTCACAGTGTGGAGAGGGGAAAGAGGCAACGTTTCACAGTGTGGAGAGGGGAAAGTGGCAACGTTTCAGTGTGGAGAGGGGAAAGTGACAACGTTTCTGTGTGGAGCGGGAAAGTGGCAACGTTTCAGTGTGGAGCGGGAAAGTGGCAACGTTTCAGTGTGGAGAGGGGAAAGTGGCAGCGTTTCAGTGCGGAGAGAGAAAGTGGCAACGTTTCAGTGTGGAGCGGGAAAGTGGCAACTTTTCAGAGTGGAGAGGGGAAAGTGGTAACGTTTCAGTGCCGAGAAGGGAAAGTGACAACGTTTCACATTGTGGAGAGGGGAAAGCAGTAACGTTTCACAGTGTGGAGAGGGGAAAGCGGTAACGTTTCAAAGTGTGGAGGGGGAAAGCCGTAAAGATTCAGGGTGGAGAGGGGAAAGCAGTAACGTTTCACAGTGTGGAGAGGGGAAAGCGGTAACGGTTCAGTGTGGAGAGGGGAAAGAAGTAATGTTTCACAGTGTGGAGAGGGGAAAGTGGCAACGTTTCAGTGTGGAGAGGGGAAAGTGGCAACGTTTTAGTGTGGAGAGGGAAAAGGGGCAACGTTTCAGTTTGGAGAGGGGAAAGTGGCAACGTTTTAGTGTGGAAAGGGAAAAGGGGCAATGTTTCAGTGTGGAGAGGGGAAAGGGGCAACGTTTCAGTGTGGAGAGGGGAAAGGGGCAACGTTTCACAGTGTGGAGAGGGGAAAGCAGCAACATTTCAGAATGTGGAGAGGGGAAAGAGGCAACGTTTTTAGTGTGGAGAGGAGAAAGTGGCAACGTTTCACAATGTGCAGAGGGGAAAGCAGTAACATTTCACAGTGTGGAGAGGGGAAAGTGGCAACGTTCCAGAGGGTGGAGGCGGAAAGCAGTAGTGTTTCAGAGTGTGGAGAGGTGAAAGCAGTAACATTTCACAGTGTGGAGAGAGCAAAGGGGCAACGTTTTACAGTGTGGAGAGGAGAAAGTGGCAACGTTTCACAGTGTGGGGAGGGGAAAGCAGTAGTGTTTCAGAGTGTGGAGAGGGGAAAGCAGTAACGTTTCATAGTGTGGAGAGGGGAAAGAGGCAACGTTTCACAATGTGGAGAGGGGAAAGAGGCAACGTTTCACAATGTGGAGAGGGGAAAGAGGCAACGTTTCACAATGTGGAGAAGGGAAAGAGGGAACGTTTCACAGTGTGGAGAGGGGAAAGAGGCAACGTTTCACAGTGTGGAGAGGGGAAAGTGGCAACGTTTCAGTGTGGAGAGGGGAAAGTGACAACGTTTCTGTGTGGAGGGGGAAAGTGGCAACGGTTCACAGTGTGGAGAGGGTAAAGTGGCAACGTTTCAGTGTGGAGAGGGAAAGTGGCAACGTTTCAGTGTGGAGAGGGAAAGTGGCAACGTTTCAGTGTGGAGAGGGAAAGTGGCAACGTTTCAGTATGGAGCGGGAAAGTGGCAACGTTTCAGTGTGGAGAGGGGAAAGTGGCAACGTTTTAGTGTGGAGAGGGAAAAGGGGCAACGTTTCAGTGTGGAGAGGGGAAAGTGGCAACGTTTTAGTGGGGAAAGGGAAAAGGGGCAACGTTTCAGTGTGGAGAGGGGAAAGGGGCAACGATTCACAGAGCGGAGAGGGGAAAGCGACAACGTTTCACAGAGTGGAGAGGGGAAAGTGACAACGTTTCTGTGTGGAGGAGGAAAGTGGCAACGGTTCACAGTGTAGAGAGGGGAAAGTGGCAACGTTTCAGTGTGGAGGGGGAAAGTGGCAACGTTTCAGTGTGGAGAGGGAAACTGGCAACGTTTCAGTGCGGAGAGGGGAAAGTGGCAACGTTTTAGTGTGGAGAGGGAAAAGGGGCAACGTTTCAGTGTGGAGAGGGGAAAGGGGCAACGTTTCAGTGTGGAGAGGGAAAGTGGCAACGTTTCAGTGTGGAGCGGGAAAGTGGCAACGTTTCAATGTGGAGAGGGGAAAGTGGCAACGTTTTAGTGTGGAGAGGGAAAAGGGGCAACGTTTCAGTGTGGAGAGGGGAAAGGGGCAAAGTTTCACAGTGTGGAGAGGGGAAAGCAGCAACATTTCAGAATGTGGAGAGGGGAAAGCGGCAACGTTTTTAGTGTGGAGAGGAAAAAGTGGCAACGTTTCACAAGGTGCAGAGGGGAAAGCAGTAACATTTCACAGTGTGGAGAGGGGAAAGCAGTAACATTTCATAGAGTGGGGAGGGTAAAGTGGCAACGTTTCACAGTATGGACAGGGGAAAGCGGTAAGGTTTCAGCGTGGAGAGGGGAAAGCAGTAGTGTTTCACAGTGTGGAGAGGGGAAAGTGGCAACGTTTCAGTGTGGAGGGGGAAAGTGGCAACGTTTCACAGTGTGGAGAGGGGAAAGCAGTAACGTTTCACAATGTAGAGAGAGGAAAGTGGCAACGTTTCACAGTGTGGAGAGGGGAAATTGGCAACGTTTCAGTGTGGAGAGAGGAAAGTGGCAGCGTTTCACAGTGTGGAGGGGGAAAGTGGCAACGTTTCACAGTGTGGAGAGGGGAAAGCCGTACCGCTCCAGTGTGGTTGGGGAAAGGCGAAGCGTTTCACAGTGTGGAGAAGGGAAAGTAGCAACGTTTCAGTGTGGAGAGGGAAAGTGGGAACGTTTCAGTGTGGAGAGGGGAAAGCGGCAACGTTTTAGTGTGGAAAGGGAAAAGGGGCAATGTTTCAGTGCGGAGAGGGGAAAGCGGCAACGTTTCACAGTGTGGAGAGGGGAAAGTGGCAACGTTTCAGTGTGGAGAGGGAAACTGGCAACGTTTCAGTGTGGAGAGGGAAACTGGCAACGTTTCAGTGTGGAGAGGGAAACTGGCAACGTTTCAGTGTGGAGAGGGGAAAGTGGCAACGTTTTAGTGTGGAGAGGGATAATGGGCAACGTTTCAGTGTGGAGAGGGGAAAGTGGCAACGTTTTAGTGTGGAAAGGGAAAAGGGGCAACGTTTCAGTGTGGAGAGGGGAAAGAAGTAATGTTTCACAGTGTGGAGAGGGGAAAGTGGCAACGTTTCAGTGTGGAGGGGGAAAGTGGCAACGTTTCACAGTGTGGAGAGGGGAAATTGGCAACGTTTCAGTGTGGAGAGAGGAAAGTGGCAGCGTTTCACAGTGTGGAGGGGGAAAGTGGCAACGTTTCACAGTGTGGAGGGGGGAAAGCCGTACCGCTCCAGTGTGGTTGGGGAAAGGCGAAACGTTTCACAGTGTGGAGAAGGGAAAGGCGAAACGTTTCACAGTGTGGAGAAGGGAAAGGCGAAACGTTTCAGTGTGGAGAGGGAAAGTGGGAACGTTTCAGTGTGGAGAGGGGAAAGTGGCAACGTTTTAGTGTGGAAAGGGAAAAGGGGCAACGTTTCAGTGTGGAGAGGGGAAAGGGGCAACGATTCACAGTGCGGAGAGGGGAAAGCGGCAACGTTTCACGGAGTGGAGAGGGGAAAGTGACAACGTTTCTGTGTGGAGGGGGAAAGTGGCAACGGTCCACAGTGTGGAGAGGGGAAAGTGGCAACGTTTCAGTGTGGAGAGGGAAAGTGGCAACGTTTCAGTGTGGAGAGGGAAAGTGGCAACGTTTCAGTGTGGAGAGGGAAAGTGGCAATGTTTCAGTGTGGAGAGAGGAAAGTGGCAGCGTTTCAGTGTGGAGGGGGAAAGTGGCAACGGTTCACAGTGTGGAGAGGGGAAAGCCGTACCGCTCCAGTGTGGTTGGGGAAAGGCGAAACGTTTCACAGTGTGAAGGGAAAGGCGAAACGTTTCACAGTGTGGAGAAGGGAAAGGCGAAACGTTTCACAGTGTGGAGAAGGGAAAGTGGCAACGTTTCAGTGTGGAGAGGGAAAGTGGGAACGTTTCAGTGTGGAGAGGGGAAAGTGGCAACGTTTTAGTGTGGAAAGGGAAAAGGGGCAACGTTTCAGTGTGGAGAGGGGAAAGGGGCAACGATTCACAGTGCGGAGAGGGGAAAGCGGCAACGTTTCACGGAGTGGAGAGGGGAAAGTGACAACGTTTCTGTGTGGAGGGGGAAAGTGGCAACGGTCCACAGTGTGGAGAGGGGAAAGTGGCAACGTTTCAGTGTGGAGAGGGAAAGTGGCAACGTTTCAGTGTGGAGAGGGAAAGTGGCAACGTTTCAGTGTGGAGAGGGAAAGTGGCAACGTTTCAGTGTGGAGAGGGAAAGTGGCAACGTTTCAGTGTGGAGCGGGAAAGTGGCAACGTTTCAGTGTGGAGAGGGGAAAGTGGCAGCGTTTCAGTGCGGAGAGGGAAAGTGGCAACGTTTCAGTGTGGAGCGGGAAAGTGGCAACGTTTCAGAGTGGAGAGGGGAAAGTGGTAACGTTTCAGTGCCGAGAAGGGAAAGTGACAACGTTTCACAGTGTGGAGAGGGGAAAGCAGTAACGTTTCACAGTGTGGGGAGGGGAAAGCGGTAACGGTTCAGTGTGGAGAGGGGAAAGAAGTAATGTTTCACAGTGTGGAGAGGGGAAAGTGGCAACGTTTCAGTGTGGAGAGGGGAAAGTGGCAACGTTTTAGTGTGGAGAGGGAAAGTGGCAACGTTTCAGTGTTGAGCGGGAAAGTGGCAACGTTTTAGTGTGGAAAGGGAAAAGGGGCAATGTTTCAGTGTGGAGAGGGGAAAGGGGCAACGTTTCAGTGTGGAGAGGGGAAAGGGGCAACGTTTCAGTGTGGAGAGGGGAAAGGGGCAACGTTTCACAGTGTGGAGAGGGGAAAGCAGCAACATTTCAGAATGTGGAGAGGGGAAAGAGGCAACGTTTTTAGTGTGGAGAGGAGAAAGTGGCATCGTTTCACAATGTGCAGAGGGGAAAGCAGTAACATTTCACAGTGTGGAGAGGGGAAAGTGGCAACGTTCCAGAGGGTGGAGGCGGAAAGCAGTAGTGTTTCAGAGTGTGGAGAGGTGAAAGCAGTAACATTTCACAGTGTGGAGAGAGCAAAGGGGCAACGTTTCACAGTGTGGAGAGGGAAAAGCAGTAACGTTTTACAGTGTGGAGAGGAGAAAGTGGCAACGTTTCACAGTGTGGGGAGGGGAAAGCAGTAGTGTTTCAGAGTGTGGAGAGGGGAAAGCAGTAACGTTTCATAGAGTGGGGAGGGTAAAGTGGCAACGTTTCACAGTATGGACAGGGGAAAGCGGTAAGGTTTCAGCGTGGAGAGGGGAAAGCAGTAGTGTTTCACAGTGTGGAGAGGGGAAAGCAATAGTGTTTCACAGTGTAGAGAGGGGAAAGTGGCAACGTTTGACAGTGTGGAGAGGGGAAAGCGGTAACGTTTCAAAGTGTGGAGGGGGAAAGCCGTAAAGATTCAGGGTGGAGAGGGGAAAGCAGGAACGTTTCACAGTGTGCAGAGGGGAAAGTGGCAACGTTTCACAGTGTGGAGAGGGGAAAGCCGTACCGTTTCAGTGTGGTTGGGGAAAGGAAAACCGTTTCACAGCATGGAGCAGGGAAAGCCGAAACGTTTCACGGTGTGGAGAGGGGAAAGAGGCAACGTTTCACAGTGTGGAGAGGGGAAAGTGGCAACGTTTCACAGTGTGGAGAAGGGAAAGCCGAAACTTTTCAGTGTGGAGAGGACAAAGTGGCAACGTTTCAGTGTGGAGAGGGGAAAGCCGTACCGTTCCAGTGTGGTAGGGGAAAGGCGAAACGTTTCACAGTGTGGAGAGGGGAAAGCAGTAGTGTTACACAGTGTGCAGAGGGGAAAGTGGCAACGTTTCACAGTGTGGAGAGGGGAAAGCCGTACCGTTTCAGTGTGGTTGGGGAAAGGAAAACCGTTTCACAGTGTGGAGCAGGGAAAGCCGAAACGTTTCACAGTGTGGAGAGGGGAAAGAGGCAACGTTTCACAATGTGGAGAGGGGAAAGAGGCAACGTTTCACAATGTGGAGAGGGGAAAGAGGCAACGTTTCACAATGTGGAGAGGGGAAAGAGGGAACGTTTCACAGTGTGGAGAGGGGAAAGAGGCAACGTTTCACAGTGTGGAGAGGGGAAAGAGGCAACGTTTCACAGTGTGGAGAGGGGAAAGAGGCAACGTTTCAGTGTGGAGAGGGGAAAGTGACAACGTTTCTGTGTGGAGGGGGAAAGTGGCAACGGTTCACAGTGTGGAGAGGGTAAAGTGGCAACGTTTCAGTGTGGAGAGGGAAAGTGGCAACGTTTCAGTGTGGAGTGGGAAAGTGGCAACGTTTCAGTGTGGAGAGGGAAAGTGGCAACGTTTCAGTGTGGAGAGGGAAACTGGCAACGTTTCAGTGTGGAGCGGGAAAGTGGCAATGTTTCAGTGTGGAGAGGGGAAAGTGGCAACGTTTTAGTGTGGAGAGGGAAAAGGGGCAACGTTTCAGTGTGGAGAGGGGAAAGTGGCAACGTTTTAGTGTGGAAAGGGAAAAGGGGCAACGTTTCAGTGTGAAGAGGGGAAAGGGGCAACGATTCACAGTGCGGAGAGGGGAAAGCGGCAACGTTTCACATAGTGGGGAGGGTAAAGTGGCAACGTTTCACAGTATGGACAGGGGAAAGCGGTAAGCTTTCAGCGTGGAGAGAGGAAAGCAGTAGTGTTTCACAGTGTGGAGAGGGGAAAGAAATAGTGTTTCACAGTGTAGAGAGGGGAAAGTGGCAACGTTTCACAATGTGGAGAGGGGAAAGCAGTAACGTTTCACAGTGCGGAAAGGGGAAAGTGGCAACGTGTCAGTGTGGAGAGGGGAAAGTGGCAACGTTTCAGTGTGGACAGGGGAAAGCGGTAACGTTTCAGTGTGGACAGGGGAAAGCGGTAACGTTTCAAAGTGTGGAGAGGGGAAAGCCGTAAGGATTCAGGGTGGAGAGGGGAAAGCAGGAACGTTTCACAGTGTGGAGAAGGGAAAGTGGCAACGTATCACAGTGTGGAGAAGGGAAAGTGGCAACGTTTCACAGTGTGGAGAGGGTAAAGTGGCAATGTTTCACAGTGTGGAGAGGGTAAAGTGGCAACGTTTCAGTGTGGAGAGGGGAAAGCTGTACCGTTCCAGTGTGTTTGGGGAAAGGCGAAACGTTTCACAGTGTGGAGAGGGGAATGCAGTAGTGTTTCACAGTGTGCAGAGGGGAAAGTGGCAACGTTTCACAGTGTGGAGAGGGGAAAGCCGTACCGTTTCAGTGTGGCTGGGGAAAGGAAAACCGTTTCACAGCGTGGAGCAGGGAAAGCCGAAACGTTTCACGGTGTGGAGAGGGGAAAGAGGCAACGTTTCACAGTGTGGAGAGGGGAAAGTGGCAACGTTTCACAGTGTGGAGAAGGGAAAGCCGAAACTTTTCAGTGTGTAGAGGACAAAGTGGCAACGTTTCAGTGTGGAGAGGGGAAAGCCGTACCGTTCCAGTGTGGTTGGGGAAAGGCAAAACGTTTCACAGTGTGGAGAGGGGAAAGCAGTAGTGTTTCACAGTGTGCAGAGGGGAAAGTGGCAACGTTTCACAGTGTGGAGAGGGGAAAGCCGTACCGTTTCAGTGTGGTTGGGGAAAGGAAAACCATTTCACAGCGTGGAGAAGGGAAAGCCGAAACATTTCACAGTGTGGAGAGGGGAAAGTGGCAACGTTTCACAGTGTGGAGAGGGAAATTGGCAACGTTTCAGTGTGGAGAGGGAAAGTGGCAACGTTTCAGTGTGGAGAGGGAAAGTGGCAACGTTTCAGTGTGGAGAGGGGAAAGTGGCAACGTTTTAGTGTGGAGAGGGAAAAGGGGCAACGTTTCAGTGTGGAGAGGGGAAAGTGGCAACGTTTTAGTGTGGAAAGGGAAAAGGGGCAACGTTGCAGTGTGGAGAGGGGAAAGGGGCAACGATTCACAGTGCGGAGAGGGGAAAGCGGCAACGTTTCACAGAGTGGAGAGGGGAAAGTGGCAACGTTTCATTGTGGAGAGGGAAAGTGGCAACGTTTCAGTGTGGAGAAGGAAAGTGGCAACGTTTCAGTGTGGAGCGGGAAAGTGGCAACGTTTCAGTGTGGAGAGGGGAAAGTGGCAACGTTTTAGTGTGGAGAGGGAAAAGGGGCAACGTTTCAGTGTGGAGAGGGGAAAGGGGCAACGTTTCTCAGTGCGGAGAGGGGAAAGCGGCAACGTTTCACAGTGTGGAGAGGGGAAAGCGGCAAGGATTTTAGTGCGGAGAGGAGAAAGTGGCAACGTTTCACAAGGTGGAGAGGGGAAAGCAGTAACATTTCAAGGTGAGGAGAGGGGAAAGCGGTAACGGTTCAGTGTGGAGAGGGGAAAGCAGTAATGTTTCACAGTGTGGAGAGGGGAAAGTGGCAACGTTTCAGTGTGGAGGGGGAAAGTGGCAACGTTTCACAGTGTGGAGAGGGGAAAGCAGTAATGTTTCACAATGTAGAGAGAGGAAAGTGGCAACGTTTCACAGTGTGGAGAGGGGAAATTGGCGATGTTTCACAGTGTGGAGAGGGGAAAGCCGTACCGCTCCAGTGTGGTTGGGGAAAGGCGAAACGTTTCACAGTGTGGAGAAGGGAAAGTAGCAACGTTTCAGTGTGGAGAGGGAAAGTGGGAACGTTTCAGTGTGGAGAGGGGAAAGCGGCAAAGTTTTAGTGTGGAAAGGGAAAAGGGGCAATGTTTCAGTGTGGAGAGGGGAAAGGGGCAACGTTTCACAGTGCGGAGAGGGGAAAGCGGCAACGTTTCACAGAGTGGAGAGAGGAAAGTGACAACGTTTCTGTGTGGAGGGGGAAGGTGGCAACGGTTCACAGTGTGGAAAGGGGAAAGTTGCAACGTTTCACTGTGGAGAGGGAAAGTGGCAACGTTTCAGTGTGGAGAGGGAAACTGGCAACGTTTCAGTGTGGAGAGGGAAACTGGCAACGTTTCAGTGTGGAGCGGGAAAGTGGCAACGTTTCAGTGTGGAAAGGGGAAAGTGGTAACGTTTCACAGTGTGGAAAGGGGAAAGTTGCAACGTTTCAGTGTGGAGAGGGAAAGTGGCAACGTTTCAGTGCGGAGAGGGAAAGTGGCAACGTTTCAGTATGGAGAGGGGAAAGTGGTAACGTTTCAGTGCCGAGATGGGAAAGTGACAACGTTTCACAGTGTGGAGAGGGGAAAGCAGTAACGTTTCACAGTGTGGAGAGGGGAAAGCGGTAACGGTTCAGTGTGGAGAGGGGAAAGAAGTAATGTTTCACAGTGTGGAGAGAGAAAGTGGCAACGTTTCAGTGTGGAGGGGGAAAGTGGCAACGTTTCACAGTGTGGAGAGGGGAAAGCAGTAACGTTTCACAATGTAGAGAGAGGAAAGTGGCAACGTTTCACAGTGTGGAGAGGGGAAAATGGCAACGTTTCAGTGTGGAGAGAGGAAAGTGGCAGCGTTTCACAGTGTGGAGGGGGAAAGTGGCAACGTTTCACAGTGTGGAGAGGGAAAGCCGTACCGCTCCAGTGTGGTTGGGGAAAGGCGAAACGTTTCACAGTGTGAAGGGAAAGGCGAAACGTTTCACAGTGTGGAGAAGGGAAAGGCGAAACGTTTCACAGTGTGGAGAGATGAAAGTGGCAACGTTTCAGTGTGGAAAGGGGAAAGGGGCAACGATTCACAGTGCGGAGAGGGGAAAGCGACAACGTTTCACAGAGTGGAGAGGGGAAAGTGACAACGTTTCTATGTGGAGGAGGAAAGTGGCAACGGTTCACAGTGTAGAGAGGGGAAAGTGGCAACGTTTCAGTGTGGAGGGGGAAAGTGGCAACGTTTCAGTGTGGAGAGGGAAAGTGGCAACGTTTCAGTGTGGAGCGGGAAAGTGGCAACGTTTCAGTGCGGAGAGGGGAAAGTGGCAACGTTTTAGTGTGGAGAGGGAAAAGGGGCAACGTTTCAGTGTGGAGAGGGGAAAGGGGCAACGTTTCAGTGTGGAGAGGGAAACTGGCAACGTTTCAGTGTGGAGCGGGAAAGTGGCAACGTTTCAGTGTGGCGAGGGGAAAGTGGCAACGTTTTAGTGTGGAGAGGGAAAAGGGGCAACGTTTCAGTGTGGAGAGGGGAAAGGGGCAAAGTTTCACAGTGTGGAGAGGGGAAAGCAGCAACATTTCAGAATGTGGAGAGGGGAAAGCGGCAATGTTTTTAGTGTGGAGAGGAGAAAGTGGCAACGTTTCACAAGGTGCAGAGGGGAAAGCAGTAACATTTCACAGTGTGGAGAGGGGAAAGTGGCAACGTTCCAGAGGGTGGAGGCGGAAAGTAGTAGTGTTTCAGAGTGTGGAGAGGTGAAAGCAGTAACGTTTCACAGTGTGGAGAGAGCAAAGGGGCAACGTTTCACAGTGTGGGGAGGGGAAAGCAGTAGTGTTTCAGAGTGTGGAGAGGGGAAAGCAGTAACGTTTCATAGAGTGGGGAGGGTAAAGTGGCAACGTTTCACAGTATGGACAGGGGAAAGCGGTAAGGTTTCAGCGTGGAGAGGGGAAAGCAGTAGTGTTTCACAGTGTGGAGAGGGGAAAGTGGCAACGTTTCAGTGTGGAGGGGGAAAGTGGCAACGTTTCACAGTGTGGAGAGGGGAAAGCAGTAACGTTTCACAATGTAGAGAGAGGAAAGTGGCAACGTTTCACAGTGTGGAGAGGGGAAATTGGCAACGTTTCAGTGTGGAGAGAGGAAAGTGGCAGCGTTTCACAGTGTGGAGGGGGAAAGTGGCAACGTTTCACAGTGTGGAGGGGGAAAGTGGCAACGTTTCACAGTGTGGAGAGGGGAAAGCCGTACCGCTCCAGTGTGGTTGGGGAAAGGCGAAGCGTTTCACAGTGGGGAGAAGGGAAAGTAGCAACGTTTCAGTGTGGAGAGGGAAAGTGGGAACGTTTCAGTGTGGAGAGGGGAAAGCGGCAACGTTTTAGTGTGGAAAGGGAAAAGGGGCAGTGTGGAGAGGGGAAAGGGGCAACGTTTCACAGTGCGGAGAGGGGAAAGCGGCAACGTTTCACAGTGTGGGGAGGGGAAAGCAGTAGTGTTTCAGAGTGTGGAGAGGGGAAAGCAGTAACGTTTCATAGAGTGGGGAGGGTAAAGTGGCAACGTTTCACAGTATGGACAGGGGAAAGCGGTAAGGTTTCAGCGTGGAGAGGGGAAAGCAGTAGTGTTTCACAGTGTGGAGAGGGGAAAGAAATAGTGTTTCACAGTGCGGAAAGGGGAAAGTGGCAACGTTTCACAGTGCGGAAAGGGGAAAGTGGCAACGTTTCACAGTGCGGAAAGGGGAAAGTGGCAACGTTTCACAGTGTGGAGAGGGAAAGTGGCAACGTTTCAGTGTGGAGAGGGAAAGTGGCAACGTTTCAGTGTGGAGAGGGAAAGTGGCAACGTTTCAGTGTGGAGAGGGAAAGTGGCAACGTTTCAGTGTGGAGAGGGAAAGTGGCAACGTTTCAGTGTGGAGAGGGAAAGTGGCAACGTTTCAGTGTGGAGAGGGAAAGTGGCAACGTTTCAGTGTGGAGAGGGAAAGTGGCAACGTTTCAGTGTGGAGAGGGAAAGTGGCAACGTTTCAGTGTGGAGAGGGAAAGTGGCAACGTTTCAGTGTGGAGAGGGAAAGTGGCAACGTTTCAGTGTGGAGAGGGAAAGTGGCAACGTTTCAGTGTGGAGAGGGAAAGTGGCAACGTTTCAGTGTGGAGAGGGAAAGTGGCAACGTTTCAGTGTGGAGAGGGAAAGTGGCAACGTTTCAGTGTGGAGAGGGAAAGTGGCAACGTTTCAGTGTGGAGAGGGAAAGTGGCAACGGTTCAGTGTGGAGAGGGAAAGTGGCAACGTTTCAGTGTGGAGAGGGAACGTGGCAACGTTTCAGTGCGGAGAGGGAAAGTGGCAACGTTTCAATGTGGACAGGGAAAGTGGCAACGTTTCAGTGTGGAGAGGCGAAAGTGGCAACGTTTCAGTGTGGAGAGGGAAAGTGGCAAAGTTTCAGTGTGGAGAGGGAAAAGGGGCAACGTTTCACAGTGTGGAGAGGGGAAAGTGGCAACGTTTCAGAATGTGGAGAGGGGAAAGTGGCAACGTTTCACCAGGTGGAGAGGGGAAAGCAGTAACGTTTAACAGTGTGGAGAGGGGAAAGTGGCAACGTTTCAGTGTGGAGAGGGAAAGTTCAAACGTTTCAGTGTGGAGAGGGAAAGTGGCAACGTTTCAGTGTGGAGAGGGGAAAGTGGCAACGTTTTAGTGTGGAGAGGGAAAAGAGGCAACGTTTCAGTGTGGACAGCGGAAAGGGGCAACATTTCACAGTGCGGAGAGGGGAAAGCAGCAAAGTTTCACAGTGTGGAAAGGGGAAAGCGGCAACGTTTCAGAGTGTGGAGAGGGGAAAGTGGCAACGTTTCAGTGTGGAGGCGGAAAGTGGCAACGGTTCACAGTGTGGAGAGGGGAAAGTGGTAACATTTCACAATGTGGAGAGGGGAAAGTGGCAACGTTTCAGTGTGGAGAGGGAAAGTGGCAACGTTTCAGTGTGGAGAGGGAAAGTGGCAACGTTTCAGTGTGGAGAGGGAAAGTGGCAACGTTTCAGTGTGGAGAGGGAAAGTGGCAACTTTTCAGTGTGGAGAGGGAAAGTGGCAACTTTTCAGTGTGGAGAGGGCAAAGCAGTAATGTTTCACAGTGTGGAGAGGGGAAAGCAGTAACGTTTCACCGTGTGGAGAGGGGAAAGTGGCAACGTTTCAGTGTGGAGAGGGGAAACTGGCAACGTTTCACAGTGTGGAGAGAGCAAAGGGGCAACATTTCAGTGTGGAGAGAGCAAAGTGGCAACGTTTCACAGTGTGGAGAGGGGAAAGCAATAACGTTTCACAGTGTGGAGAGGGGAAAGTGGCAAAGTTTCAGTGTGTAGAGCGGAAAGCAGTAGTGTTTCACAGTGTGCAGAGGTGAAAGAAGTAACGTTTCATAGAGTGGAGAGGGTAAAGTGGCAACGTTTCGCAGTGTGGAGATGGGAAAGCCGTAACGTTTCACAGTGTGGAGAGGGAATGCAGTAACGTTTCACAGTGTGGAGAGGGGAAAGCCGAAACGTTTCGCAGTGTGGAGAGGGGAAGCTGAATCGTTTCACAGTGTGGAGAGAGGAAGCTGAATCGTTTCACAGTGTGGAGAGGGGAAGCCGAATCGTTTCACCGTGTGGAGAGGGGAAGCCGAATCGTTTCACAGTGTGGAGAAGGGAAAGCTGTAACGTTTCACAGTGTGGAGAAGGGAAAGCGGCAACGTTTCAGTGTGCAGAGGGGAAAGTGGCAACGTTTCAGTGTGGAGAAGGGAAAGCGGCAACGTTTCACAGTGCGGAGAGGGGAAAGCGGCAACGTTTCACAGTGTGGACAGTGTGGAGACGGGAAAGCGGCAACGTTTCACTATGTGGAGGGTGGAAAACGGCAACGGTTCAAGTGTGGAGAGGGGTGAGTGCTAACGTTTCACAGTGTGGAGAGGGGAAAGGGGCAACGTTTCAGAGTGTGGAGAGGGGAAAGTGGCAACGTTTCACAGTGTGGAGACAGGAAAGTGGCGACGTTTCACAGTGTGGAGAGGGGAAAGCGGCAACGTTTCACAGTCTGGAGAGGGGAAAGCGGCAACGTTTCACAGTGTGGAGAGGGGAAAGCGGCAACGTTTCACAATGTGGAGAGAGGAAATCCATTACGTTTCACAGTGTGGAGAGGGCAAAGTGGCAGCGTTTCACAGTGTGGAGATGGGAAAGCAGTAACGTTTCACCGTGTGGAGAGGGGAAAGTGGCAACGTTTCAGTGTGGAGAGGGGAAACTGGCAACGTTTCACAGTGTGGAGAGAGCAAAGGGGCAACATTTCAGTGTGGAGAGAGCAAAGTGGCAACGTTTCACAGTGTGGAGAGGGGAAAGCAATAATGTTTCACAGTGTGGAGAGGGGAAAGTGGCAAAGTTTCAGTGTGTAGAGCGGAAAGCAGTAGTGTTTCACAGTGTGTAGAGGTGAAAGAAGTAACGTTTCATAGAGTGGAGAGGGTAAAGTGGCAACGTTTCGCAGTGTGGAGATGGGAAAGCCGTAACGTTTCACAGTGTGGAGAGGGAATGCAGTTAACGTTTCACAGTGTGGAGAGGGGAAAGCCGAAACGTTTCGCAGTGTGGAGAGGGGAAGCTGAATCGTTTCACAGTGTGGAGAGGGGAAACTGAATCGTTTCACAGTGTGGAGAGGGGAAGCCGAATCGTTTCACCGTGTGGAGAGGGGAAGCCGAATCGTTTCACAGTGTGGAGAGGGGAAGGCTGTAACGTTTCACAGTGTGGAGAGGGGAAATTGCAACGTTTCAGTGTGGAGAGAGCAAAGTGCAACGTTTCAGTGTGGAGAGAGCAAAGTGGCAACGTTTCAGTGTGGAGAGAGCAAAGTGGCAACGTTTCAGTTTGGAGAGGGGAAAGTGGCAACGTTTCAGTGTGGAGAGAGCAAAGTGGCAACGTTTCAGTGTGGAGAGGGGAAAGTGGCAATGTTTCACACTGTGGAGAGGGGAAAGTGGCAACGTTTCAGAGTTTGGAGAGGGGAAAGTGGAAACGTTTCAAAGTGTGGCGAGGGGAATGCGGTAACGTTTCACAGTGTGGAGAAAGGAAAGGGGCGACGTTTCAGTGTGGAGAGGGGAAAGCGGCAACGTTTCACAATGTGGAGAGAGGAAATCCATTACGTTTCACAGTGTGCAGAAAGGAAAGTGGCGACGTCTCACAGTGTGGAGAGGGGAAAGCGGCAACGTTTCACAATGTGGAGAGAGGAAATCCTTTATGTTTCACAGTGTGGAGGGGGAAAGTGTCAACGTTTCACAGTGTGGAGGGGGAGAGTGGCAACGTTTCACAATGCGGAGAGGGGAAAGCGGTAACGTTGCACAGTGCGGAGAGGGGAAAGGGGCAACCTTTCACAGAGTGGAGAGGGGAATGCGGTAAAGTTTCAGTGTGGAGAGGGGAAAACAGTAACGTTTCACAGTGTGGAGAGGGGAAAGTGGCAACGATTCAGAGTGTGGAGGCGGAAACCAGTAGTGTTTCACAATGTGGAGAGGGGAAAGCAGTAACGTTTCACAGTGTGGAGAGGGGAAAGTGGCAACGTTTCAAAGTGTGGAGGCGGAAAGCAGTACTGCTTCACAGTGTGGAGAGGGGAAAGCAGTAACGTTTCAGAGCGTGGAGAGGGGAAAGTGGCAACGTTTCAAAGTGTGGAGGCGGATAGCAAAAGTGTTTCACAGTGTGGAGAGTAGAAAGCAGTAACGTTTCACAGTGTGGAAAGTGGCAACGTTTCACAGTGTGGAGAGGGTAAAGTGGCAACGCTTCAGTGTGGAGAGGGTAAAGTGGCAACGTTTCACAGTGTGGAGAGGGTAAAGTGGCAACGTTTCACAGTGTGGAGAAGGGAAAGCTTTAACGTTTCACAGTGTGGAGAGGGGAAAGCTGCAACGTTTCAGTGTGCAGAGGGGAAACTGGCAACGTTTCAGTGTGCAGAGGGGAAAGCGGCAACGTTTCAGTGTGCAGAGGGGAAAGCGGCAACGTTTCACAGTGTGGACAGTGTGGAGACGGGAAAGCAGCAACGTTTCACTATGTGGAGGGTGGAAAACGGCAACGGTTCAAGTGTGGAGAGGGGTGAGTGCTCACGTTTCACAGTGTGGAGAGGGGAAAGGGGCAACGTTTCAGAGTGTGGAGAGGGGAAAGTGGCAACGTTTCACAGTGTGGAGAAGGGAAAGCAGTAACGTTTCATAGTGTGGAGACAGGAAAGTGGCGACGTTTCACAGTGGGGAGAGGGGAAAGCGGCAACGTTTCACAATGTGGAGAGAGGAAATCCATTACGTTTCACAGTGTGGAGAGGGGAAAGCGGCAACTTTTCACAATGTGGAGAGAGGAAATCCATTACGTCTAACAGTGTGGAGAGGGGTAAGTGGCAACTTTTCAGTGTGGAGAGGGGAAAGTGGCAACGTTTCAGTGTGCAGAGGGGAAAGTGGCAACGTTTCACAGTGTGGAGGCGGAAAGCAAAAGTGTTTCACAGTGTGGAGAGTGGAAAGCAGTAACGTTTCACAGTGTGGAAAGTGGCAACGTTTCACAGTGTGGAGAGGGTAAAGTGGCAACGTTTCACAGTGTGGAGAAGGGAAAGCTGTAACGTTTCACAGTGTGGAGAAGGGAAAGCGGCAACGTTTCAGTGTGCAGAGGGGAAAGTGGCAACGTTTCAGTGTGGAGAAGGGAAAGCGGCAACGTTTCACAGTGCGGAGAGGGGAAAGCGGCAACGTTTCACAGTGTGGACAGTGTGGAGACGGGAAAGCGGCAACGTTTCACTATGTGGAGGGTGGAAAACGGCAACGGTTCAAGTGTGGAGAGGGGTGAGTGCTAACGTTTCACAGTGTGGAGAGGGGAAAGGGGCAACGTTTCAGAGTGTGGAGAGGGGAAAGTGGCAACGTTTCACAGTGTGGAGACAGGAAAGTGGCGACGTTTCACAGTGTGGAGAGGGGAAAGCGGCAACGTTTCACAATGTGGAGAGAGGAAATCCATTACCTTTCACAGTGTGGAGAGGGGAAAGCGGCAACTTTTCACAATGTGGAGAGAGGAAATCCATTACGTTTAACAGTGTGGAGAGGGGTAAGTGGCAACGTTTCAGTGTGCAGAGGGGAAAGTGGCAACGTTTCAGTGTGGAGAGGGGAAAGTGGCAACGTTTCAGTGTGGAGAGGGGAAAGCGGCAACGTTTCACAGTATGGACTGTGTGGAGATGGGAAAGCGGCAACGTTTCACTATGTGGAGGGTGGAAAACGGCAACGTTTCAAGTGTGGAGAGGAGAAAGGGGCAACGTTTCACAGTGCGGAGCGGGGAAAGCGGCAAGGTTTGATAGTGTGAAGAGGGGAAAGCGGCAACGTTTCACCATGTGGAGAGAGGAAATTGGCAATGTTTCATAGAGTGGAGAGGGGAAAGTGGCAACGTTTCACAGCGTGGAGAGGGGAAAGCAGTAACATTTCATACAGCAGAGAGGGGAAAGTGGCAACGTTTCACAGTGTGGAGAAGGGAAAGCGGTAAGGTTTCAGCGTGGAGAGGGGAAAGCAGTAGTGTTTCACAGTGTGGAGAGGGGAAAGTGGCAACGTTTCAGTGTGGAGGGGGAAAGTGGCAACGTTTCACAGTGTGGAGAGGGGAAAGCAGTAACGTTTCACAATGTAGAGAGAGGAAAGTGGCAACGTTTCACAGTGTGGAGAGGGGAAATTGGCAACGTTTCAGTGTGGAGAGAGGAAAGTGGCAGCGTTTCACAGTGTGGAGGGGGAAAGTGGCAACGTTTCACAGTGTGGAGAGGGAATGCAGTAACGTTTCACAGTGTGGAGAGGGGAAAGCCGAAACGTTTCGCAGTGTGGAGAGGGGAAGCTGAATCGTTTCACAGTGTGGAGAGAGGAAGCTGAATCGTTTCACAGTGTGGAGAGGGGAAGCCGAATCGTTTCACCGTGTGGAGAGGGGAAGCCGAATCGTTTCACAGTGTGGAGAAGGGAAAGCTGTAACGTTTCACAGTGTGGAGAAGGGAAAGCGGCAACGTTTCAGTGTGCAGAGGGGAAAGTGGCAACGTTTCAGTGTGGAGAAGGGAAAGCGGCAACGTTTCACAGTGCGGAGAGGGGAAAGCGGCAACGTTTCACAGTGTGGACAGTGTGGAGACGGGAAAGCGGCAACGTTTCACTATGTGGAGGGTGGAAAACGGCAACGGTTCAAGTGTGGAGAGGGGTGAGTGCTAACGTTTCACAGTGTGGAGAGGGGAAAGGGGCAACGTTTCAGAGTGTGGAGAGGGGAAAGTGGCAACGTTTCACAGTGTGGAGACAGGAAAGTGGCGACGTTTCACAGTGTGGAGAGGGGAAAGCGGCAACGTTTCACAATGTGGAGAGAGGAAATCCATTACCTTTCACAGTGTGGAGAGGGGAAAGCGGCAACTTTTCACAATGTGGAGAGAGGAAATCCATTACGTTTAACAGTGTGGAGAGGGGTAAGTGGCAACGTTTCAGTGTGCAGAGGGGAAAGTGGCAACGTTTCAGTGTGGAGAGGGGAAAGTGGCAACGTTTCAGTGTGGAGAGGGGAAAGCGGCAACGTTTCACAGTATGGACTGTGTGGAGATGGGAAAGCGGCAACGTTTCACTATGTGGAGGGTGGAAAACGGCAACGTTTCAAGTGTGGAGAGGAGAAAGGGGCAACGTTTCACAGTGCGGAGCGGGGAAAGCGGCAAGGTTTGATAGTGTGAAGAGGGGAAAGCGGCAACGTTTCACCATGTGGAGAGAGGAAATTGGTAATGTTTCATAGAGTGGAGAGGGGAAAGTGGCAACGTTTCACAGCGTGGAGAGGGGAAAGCAGTAACATTTCATACAGCAGAGAGGGGAAAGTGGCAACGTTTCACAGTGTGGAGAAGGGAAAGCGGTAAGGTTTCAGCGTGGAGAGGGGAAAGCAGTAGTGTTTCACAGTGTGGAGAGGGGAAAGTGGCAACGTTTCAGTGTGGAGGGGGAAAGTGGCAACGTTTCACAGTGTGGAGAGGGGAAAGCAGTAACGTTTCACAATGTAGAGAGAGGAAAGTGGCAACGTTTCACAGTGTGGAGAGGGGAAATTGGCAACGTTTCAGTGTGGAGAGAGGAAAGTGGCAGCGTTTCACAGTGTGGAGGGGGAAAGTGGCAACGTTTCACAGTGTGGAGAGGGAATGCAGTAACGTTTCACAGTGTGGAGAGGGGAAAGCCGAAACGTTTCGCAGTGTGGAGAGGGGAAGCTGAATCGTTTCACAGTGTGGAGAGAGGAAGCTGAATCGTTTCACAGTGTGGAGAGGGGAAGCCGAATCGTTTCACCGTGTGGAGAGGGGAAGCCGAATCGTTTCACAGTGTGGAGAAGGGAAAGCTGTAACGTTTCACAGTGTGGAGAAGGGGAAAGCGGCAACGTTTCAGTGTGCAGAGGGGAAAGTGGCAACGTTTCAGTGTGGAGAAGGGAAAGCGGCAACGTTTCACAGTGCGGAGAGGGGAAAGCGGCAACGTTTCACAGTGTGGACAGTGTGGAGACGGGAAAGCGGCAACGTTTCACTATGTGGAGGGTGGAAAACGGCAACGTTTCAAGTGTGGAGAGGAGAAAGGGGCAACGTTTCACAGTGCGGAGCGGGGAAAGCGGCAAGGTTTGATAGTGTGAAGAGGGGAAAGCGGCAACGTTTCACCATGTGGAGAGAGGAAATTGGCAATGTTTCATAGAGTGGAGAGGGGAAAGTGGCAACGTTTCACAGCGTGGAGAGGGGAAAGCAGTAACATTTCATACAGCAGAGAGGGGAAAGTGGCAACGTTTCACAGTGTGGAGAAGGGAAAGCGGTAATGTTTCACAGTTTGGAGAGGGGAAAACGGTAACGTTTCACAGTGTGGAGAGGGGAAAGTGGCAATGTTTCACAGTGTGGAGAGGGGAAAGCAGTAGTGTTTCACAGTGTGGAGAGGGGAAAGCAGTAACATTTCATAGAGCGGAGAGGGGAAAGTGGCAACATTTCACAGTGCGGAGAGGGGAAAGGGGCAACCTTTCACAGAGTGGAGAGGGGAATGCGGTAAAGTTTCAGTGTGGAGAGGGGAAAACAGTAACGTTTCACAGTGTGGAGAGGGGAAAGTGGCAACGATTCACAGTGTGGAGAGGGTAAAGTGGCAACGTTTCACAGTGTGGAGAGGGTAAAGCGGCAACGTTTCAGTGTGGAGAGGGGAAAGCGGCAACGTTTCACAGTGCGGAGAGGGGAAAGCGGCAACGTTTCACAGTGTGGACAGTGTGGAGACGGGAAAGCGGCAACGTTTCACTATGTGGAGGGTGGAAAACGGCAACGGTTCAAGTGTGGAGAGGGGTGAGTGCTAACGTTTCACCATGGGGAGAGAGGAAAGTGGCAATGTTTCATAGAGTGGAGAGGGGAAAGTGGCAACGTTTCACAGCGTGGAGAGGGGAAAGCAGTAACATCTCATAGAGCGGAGAGGGGAAAGTGGCAACGTTTCACAGTGTGGAGAAGGGAAAGCGGTAATGTTTCACAGTTTGGAGAGGGGAAAACGGTAACGTTTCACAGTGTGGAGAGGGGAAAGTGGCAATGTTTCACAGTGTGGAGAGGGGAAAGCAGTAGTGTTTCACAGTGTGGAGAGGGGAAAGTGGCAACATTTCACAGTGTGGAGAAGGGAAAGCGGTAACGTTTCATTGTGTGGAGAAGGGAAAGCGGTAACGTTTCACAGTGTGGAGAGAGGAAAGCAGTAACGTTTCACAGTGCGGAGAGGGGAAAGGGGCAACCTTTCACAGAGTGGAGAGGGGAATGCGGTAAAGTTTCAGTGTGGAGAGGGGAAAACAGTAACGTTTCACAGTGTGGAGAGGGGAAAGTGGCAACGATTCACAGTGTGGAGAGGGCAAAGTGGCAACGTTTCACAGTGTGGAGAAGGGAAAGCTGTAACGTTTCACAGGGTGGAGAGGGTAAAGCGGCAACGTTTCAGTGTGGAGAGGGGAAAGCGGCAACGTTTCACAGTGCGGAGAGGGGAAAGCGGCAACGTTTTACAGTGTGGACACTGTGGAGACGGGAAAGCGGCAACGTTTCACCATGTAGAGGGTGGAAAACGGCAAGGTTTGATAGTGTGAAGAGGGGAAAGCGGCAACATTTCACCATGTGGAGAGAGGAAAGTGGCAATGTTTCATAGAGTGGAGAGGGGAAAGTGGCAACGTTTCAGAGTGGAGAGGGGAAAGCAGTAACATTTCATAGAGCGGAGACGGGAAAGTGGCAACGTTTCACTGTGTGGAGAGGGGAAAGTGGCAATGTTTCACAGTGTGGAGAGGGGAAAGCAATAGTGTTTCACAGTGTGGAGAGGGGAAAGCAGTAACATTTCATAGATCGGAGAGGGGAAAGTGGCAACGTTTCGCAGTTTGGAGAGGGGAAAGTGGAAACGTTTCAAAGTGTGGCGAGGGGAATGCGGTAACGTTTCACAGTGTGGAGAAAGGAAAGGGGCGACGTTTCAGTGTGGAGAGGGGAAAGCGGCAACGTTTCACAATGCAGAGAGAGGAAATCCATTACGTTTCACAGTGTGCAGAAAGGAAAGTGGCGACGTTTCACAGTGTGGAGAGGGGAAAGCGGCAACGTTTCACAATGTGGAGAGAGGAAATCCTTTATGTTTCACTGTGTGGAGAGGGGAAAGTGGCAACGTTTAACTGTGTGGAGAGGGGTAAGTGGCAACTTTTCAGTGTGGAGGGGGAAAGTGTCAACGTTTCACAGTGTGGAGGGGAAAGTGGCAACGTTTCAAAGTGTGGAGAGGGGAATGCGGTAACGTTTCACAGTGTGGAGAAAGGAAAGGGGCGACGTTTCAGTGTGGAGAGGGGAAAGTGGCAACGTTTCCCAGTGTGTAGAGGGGACAGCAATAATATTTCATACAGCGGAGAGGGGAAAGTGGCAACGTTTCACATTGTGGAGTAGGGAAAGCGGTAATGTTTCACAGTTTGGAGAGGGGAAAGCTGTAACGGTTCAGTGTGGAGAGGGGAAAGTGGCAATGTTTCACAGTGTGGAGACGGGAAAGCAGTAGTGTTTCACAGTGTGGAGAGGGGAAAGCAGTAACATTTCATAGAGTGGAGAGGGGAAAGTGGCAACGTTTCACAGTGTGGAGAAGGGAAAGTGGCAACGTTTCACAGTGTGGAGAGGGGAAAGTGGCAATGTTTGAAAGTGTGGAGAGGGGAATGCGGTAACGTTTCACAGTGTGGAGAAAGGAAAGTGGCGACGTTTCACAGTGTGGAGAGGGGAAAGCGGCAACGTTTCACAATGTGGAGAGAGGAAATCCTTAATGTTTCACAGTGTGGAGAGGGGAAAGTGGCAACGTTTAACTGTGTGGAGAGGGGTAAGTGGCAACTTTTCAGTGTGGAGGGGGAAAGTGTCAACGTTTCACAGTGTGGAGGGGGAGAGTGGCAACGTTTCACAATGCGGAGAGGGGAAAGCGGTAACGTTTCACAGTGCGGAGAGAGGAAAGGGGCAACCTTTCACAGAGTGGAGAGGGGAATGCGGTAAAGTTTCAGTGTGGAGAGGGGAAAACAGTAACGTTTCACAGTGTGGAGAGGGGAAAGTGGCAACGGTTCAGAGTGTGGAGGCGGAAAGCAGTAGTGTTTCACAACGTGGAGAGGGGAAAGCAGTAACGTTTCACAGTGTGGAAAGTGGCAACGGTTCAAGTGTGGAGAGGGGTGAGTGCTAACGTTTCACAGTGTGGAGAGGGGAAAGGGGCAACGTTTCACAGTGTGGAGAAGGGAAAGCAGTAACGTTTCATAGTGTGGAGACAGGAAAGTGGCGACGTTTCACAGTGTGGAGAGGGCAAAGCGGCAACGTTTCACAATGTGGAGAGAGGAAATCCATTACGTTTCACAGTGTGGAGAGGGGAAAGCGGCAACGTTTCACAATGTGGAGAGAGGAAATCCATTACGTTTCACAGTGTGGAGAGGGGAAAGCGGCAACTTTTCACAATGAGGAGAGAGGAAATCCATTACGTTTAACAGTGTGGAGAGGGGTAAGTGGCAACTTTTCAGTGGGGAGAGGGGAAAACGGCAACGTTTCAGTGTGCAGAGGGGAAAGTGGCAACGTTTCAGTGTGGAGAGGGGAAAGCGGCAACGTTTCACAGTATGGACATTGTGGAGACGGGAAAGCGGCAACGTTTCACTATGTGGAGGGTGGAAAACGGCAACGTTTCAAGTGTGGAGAGGGGTGAGTGCTAACGTTTCACCATGTGGAGAGAGGAAAGTGGCAATGTTTCACAGTTTGGAGAGGGGAAAGTGGAAACGTTTCAAAGTGCGGCGAGGGGAATGCGGTAACGTTTCACAGTGTGGAGAAAGGAAAGGGGCAACGTTTCACAGTGCGGAGAGGGGAAAGCGGCAACGTTTCACAGTATGGACAGTGTGGAGACGGGAAAGCGGCAATGTTTCACTATGTGGAGGGTGGAAAACGGCAACGTTTCAAGTGTGCAGAGGGGAAAGGGGCAACGTTTCACAATGCGGAGCGGGGAAAGCGGCAAGGTTTGATAGTGTGAAGAGGGGAAAGCGGCAACGTTTCACCATGTGGAGAGAGGAAAGTGGCAATGTTTCATAGAGTGGAGAGGCGAAAGCGGCAACGTTTCACTATGTGGAGGGTGGAAAACGGCAACGGTTCAAGTGTGGAGAGGGGTGAGTGCTAACGTTTCACCATGTGGAGAGAGGAAAGTGGCAATGTTTCATAGAGTGGAGAGGGGAAAGCGGTAACGTTTCACAGTGTGGAGACAGGAAAGTGGCGACGTTTCACAGTGTGGAGAGGGGAAAGCGGCAACTTTTCACAATGTGGAGAGAGGAAATCCATTACGTTTAACAGTGTGGAGAGGGGTAAGTGGCAACTTTTCAGTGTGGAGAGGGGAAAGCGGCAACGTTTCAGTGTGCAGAGGGGAAAGTGGCAACGTTTCAGTGCGCAGAGGGGAAAGCGGCAACGTTTCACAGTGCGGAGAGGGGAAAGTGGAAACGTTTCACAGTGCGGAGAGGGGAAAGTGGCAACGTTTCACAGTGCGGAGAGGGGAAAGCGGCAACGTTTCACAGTATGGACAGTGTGGAGACGGGAAAGCGGCAACGTTTCACTATGTGGAGGGTGGAAAACGGCAACGTTTCAAGTGTGCAGAGGGGAAAGGGGCAACGTTTCACAGTGCGGAGAAGGGAAAGCGGCAAGGTTTGATAGTGTGAAGAGGGGAAAGCGGCAACGTTTCACCATGTGGAGAGGGGAAAGTGGCAACGTTTCACAGAGTGGAGAGGGGAAAGCAGTAACATTTCATAGAGCGGAGAGGGGAAAGTGGCAACGTTTCACAGTGTGGAGAAGGGAAAGCGGTAATGTTTCACAGTTTGGAGAGGGGAAAGCGGTAACGTTTCACAGTGTGGAGAGGGGAAAGTGGCAATGTTTGAAAGTGTGGAGAGGGGAA
This sequence comes from Carcharodon carcharias, assembly GCF_017639515.1. Lineage (NCBI taxonomy): Eukaryota > Metazoa > Chordata > Chondrichthyes > Lamniformes > Lamnidae > Carcharodon > Carcharodon carcharias. Next base: position 97,229,224 of record NC_054476.1, on the reverse strand, counting down.
TGCGGTAACGTTTCACAGTGTGGAGAAAGGAAAGTGGCGACGTTTCACAGTGTGGAGAGGGGAAAGCGGCAACGTTTCACAATGTGGAGAGAGGAAATCCTTAATGTTTCACAGTGTGGAGAGGGGAAAGTGGCAACGTTTAACTGTGTGGAGAGGGGTAAGTGGCAACTTTTCAGTGTGGAGGGGGAAAGTGTCAACGTTTCACAGTGTGGAGGGGGAGAGTGGCAACGTTTCACAATGCGGAGAGGGGAAAGCGGTAACGTTTCACAGTGCGGAGAGGGGAAAGGGGCAACCTTTCACAGATTGGAGAGGGGAATGCGGTAAAGTTTCAGTGTGGAGAGGGGAAAACAGTAACGTTTCACAGTGTGGAGAGGGGAAAGTGGCAACGGTTCAGAGTGTGGAGGCGGAAAGCAGTAGTGTTTCACAACGTGGAGAGGGGAAAGCAGTAACGTTTCACAGTGTGGAGAGGGCAAAGTGGCAACGTTTCACAGTGTGGAGAGGGTAAAGCGGCAACGTTTCAGAGTGCAGAGGGGAAAGTGGCAACGTTTCAGTGTGGAGAGGGGAAAGCGGCAACGTTTCAGTGTGGAGAGGGGAAAGCGGCAACGTTTCACAGAGCGGAGAGGGGAAAGCGGCAACGTTTCACAGTGTGGACAGTGTGGAGACGGGAAAGCGGCAACGTTTCACTATGTGGAGGGTGGAAAACGGCAACGGTTCAAGTGTGGAGAGGGGTGAGTGCTAACGTTTCACCATGTGGAGAGAGGAAAGTGGCAATGTTTCATAGAGTGGAGAGGGGAAAGCGGTAACGTTTCACAGTGTGGAGACAGGAAAGTGGCGACGTTTCACAGTGTGGAGAGGGGAAAGCGGCAACTTTTCACAATGTGGAGAGAGGAAATCCATTACGTTTAACAGTGTGGAGAGGGGTAGGTGGCAACTTTTCAGTGTGGAGAGGGGAAAGCGGCAACGTTTCAGTGTGCAGAGAGGAAAGTGGCAACGTTTCAGTGTGGAGAGGGGAAAGCGGCAACGTTTCACAGTGCGGAGGGCAAAGTGGCAACGTTTCACAGTGCAGAGAGGGGAAAATGGCAACGTTTCACAGTGCGGAGAGGGGAAAGTGGCAACGTTTCACAGTGCGGAGAGGGGAAAGCGGCAACGTTTCACAGTATGGACAGTGTGGAGACAGGAAAGCGGCAACGTTTCACTATGTGGAGGGTGGAAAACGGCAACGTTTCAAGTGTGGAGAGGGGAAAGGGGCAACGTTTTACAGTGCGGAGCAGGGAAAGCGGCAACATTTGATAGTGTGAAGAGGGGAAAGCGGCAACGTTTCACCATGTGGAGAGAGGAAAGTAGCAATGTTTCATAGAGTGGAGAGGGGAAAGTGGCAACATTTCACAGTGTGGAGAGGGGAAAGCAGTAACATTTCATAGAGCGGAGAGGGGAAAGTGGCAACGTTTCACAGTGTGGAGAAGGGAAAGCGGTAATGTTTCACAGTTTGGAGAGGGGAAAGCGGTAACGTTTCACAGTGTGGAGAGGGGAAAGTGGCAATGTTTCACAGTGTGGAGAGGGGAAAGTGGCAACGTTTCACAGTGTGGAGAGGGGAAAGTGGCAACGTTTCAAAGTGTGGAAAGGGGAATGCGGTAACGTTTCACAGTGTGGAGAAAGGAAAGTGGCGACGTTTCAGTGTGCAGAGGGGAAAGTGGCAACATTTCACAATGTGGAGAGAGGAAATCCATTACGTTTAACAGTGTGGAGAGGGGAAAGTGGCAACTTTTCAGTGCGGAGGGGGAAAGTGTCAATGTTTCACAGTGTGGAGGAGGAGAGTGGCAACCTTTCACAGTGTGGAGAGGGGAATGCGGTAAAGTTTCAGTGTGGAGAGGGGAAAACAGTAACGTTACACAGTGTGGAGAGGGGAAAGTGGCAACGTTTCGGAGTGTGGAGGCGGAAAGCAGTAGTGTTTCACAGTGTGGAGAGGGGAAAGCAGTAATGTTTCACAGTGTGGAGAGGGGAAATGGCAACTTTTCACAGTGTGGAGAGGGGAAAGTGGCAACGTTTCAGTGTGGAGGTGGAAAGCGGCAATGTTTCACAGTGTGGAGAGGGGAATGCGGTAACGTTTCAGTGTGGAGAGGGGAAAACAGTAACGTTTCACAGTGTGGAAAGGGGAAAGTGGCAACGTTTCAGTGTGGAGAGGGGAAAGCAGTAACGTTTCACAGTGTGGAGAGAGGAAAAGTGGCAACGTTTCAGTGTGGAGATGGGAAAGTGGAAACATTTCACAGTGTGGAGAGGCGAAAGTGGCACTATGTGGAGGGTGGAAAACGGCAACGTTTCAACTGTGGAGAGGGGTGAGTGCTCACGTTTCACAGTGTGGAGAGGGGAAAGCGGTAACGTTTCACAGTGTGGAGAGGGGAAAGTGGCAATGTTTCACAGTGTGGAGAGGGGAAGGCAGTAGTGTTTCACAGTGTGGAGAGGGGAAAGCGGCAACGTTTCACAGTGCGGAGAGGGCAAAGGGGCAACCTTTCACAGAGTGGAGAGGGGAATGCTGTAAAGTTTCAGTGTGGAGAGGGGAAAACAGTAACGTTTCACAGTGTGGAGACAGGAAAGTGGCGACGTTTACAGTGTGGAGAGGGGAAAACGGCAACGTTTCACAATGTGGAGAGAGGAAATCCATTACGTTTCACAGTGTGGAGAGGGGAAAGCGGCAACTTTTCACAATGTGGAGAGAGGAAATCCATTACGTTTAACAGTGTGGAGAGGGGTAAGTGGCAACTTTTCAGTGTGGAGAGGGGAAAGCGGCAACGTTTCAGTGTGCAGAGGGGAAAGTGGCAACGTTTCAGTGTGGAGAGGGGAAAGCGGCAACGTTTCACAGTATGGACATTGTGGAGACGGGAAAGCGGCAACGTTTCACTATGTGGAGGGTGGAAAACGGCAACGTTTCAAGTGTGGAGAGGGGTGAGTGCTAACGTTTCACCATGTGGAGAGAGGAAAGTGGCAATGTTTCACAGTTTGGAGAGGGGAAAGTGGAAACGTTTCAAAGTGCGGCGAGGGGAATGCGGTAACGTTTCACAGTGTGGAGAAAGGAAAGGGGCGACATTTCACAGTGCGGAGAGGGGAAAGCGGCAACGTTTCACTATGTGGAGGGTGGAAAACGGCAACGTTTCAAGTGTGCAGAGGGGAAAGGGGCAACGTTTCACAATGCGGAGCGGGGAAAGCGGCAAGGTTTGATAGTGTGAAGAGGGGAAAGCGGCAACGTTTCACCATGTGGAGAGAGGAAAGTGGCAATGTTTCATAGAGTGGAGAGGGGAAAGTGGCAACGTTTCACAGAGTGGAGAGGGGAAAGCAGTAACATTTCATAGAGCGGAGAGGGGAAAGTGGCAACGTTTCACAGTGTGGAGAAGGGAAAGCGGTAAATTTTCACAGTTTGGAGAGGGGAAAGCGGTAACGTTTCAGTGTGGAGAGGGGAAAGTGGCAATGTCTCACAGTGTGGAGAGGGGATGGCAGTAGTGTTTCACAGTGTGGAGAGGGGAAAGCAGTAACATTTCATAGAGTGGAGAGGGGAAAGTGGCAACGTTTCACAGTGTGGAGAAGGGAAAGCAGTAACGTTTCGTGTGTGGAGAAGAGACAGCGGTAACGTTTCACAGTGTGGAGAGGGGAAAGTGGCAATGTTTAACTGTGTGGAGAGGGGTAAGTGGCAACTTTTCAGTGTGGAGGGGGAAAGTGTCAACGTTTCACAGTGTGGAGGGGGAGAGTGGCAACGTTTCACAATGCGGAGAGGGGAAAGCGGTAACGTTTCACAGTGCGGAGAGGGGAAAGGGGCAACCTTTCACAGAGTGGAGAGGGGAATGCGGTAAAGTTTCAGTGCGGAGAGGGGAAAACAGTAACGTTTCACAGTGTGGAGAGGGGAAAGTGGCAACGGTTCAGAGTGTGGAGGCGGAAAGCAGTAGTGTTTCACAACGTGGAGAGGGGAAAGCAGTAACGTTTCACAGTGTGGAAAGTGGCAACGTTTCACAGTGTGGAGAGGGTAAAGTGGCAACGTTTCACAGTGTGGAGAGGGTAAAGTGGCAACGTTTCACAGTGTGGAGAGGGTAAAGTGGCAACGTTTCACAGTGTGGAGAGGGTAAAGTGGCAACGTTTCACAGTGTGGAGAAGGGAAAGCTGTAACGTTTCACCGTGTGGAGAGGGTAAAGCGGCAACGTTTCAGTGTGCAGAGGGGAAAGTGGCAACGTTTCAGTGTGGAGAGCGGAAAGCGGCAACGTTTCACAGAGCGGAGAGGGGAAAGCGGCAACGTTACACAGTGTGGACAGTGTGGAGACGGGAAAGCGGCAACATTTCACTATGTTGAGGGTGGAAAACGGCAACGGTTCAAGTGTGGAGAGGGGTGAGTGCTATCGTTTCACCATGTGGAGAGAGGAAAGTGGCAATGTTTCATAGAGTGGAGAGGGGAAAGCGGTAACGTTTCACAGTGTGGAGACAGGAAAGTGGCGACGTTTCACAGTGTGGAGAGGGGAAAGCGGCAACTTTTCACAATGTGGAGAGAGGAAATCCATTACGTTTAATGGTGTGGAGAGGGGTAAGTGGCAACTTTTCAGTGTGGAGAGGGGAAAGCGGCAACGTTTCAGTGTGCAGAGGGGAAAGCGGCAACGTTTCAGTGTGCAGAGGGGAAAGTGGCAACGTTTCAGTGTGGAGAGGGGAAAGCGGCAACGTTTCACAGTGCGGAGAGGGGAAAGTGGCAACGTTTCACAGTGCGGAGAGGGGAAAGTGGCAACGTTTCACAGTGCGGAGAGGGGAAAGTGGCAACGTTTCACAGTGCGGAGAGGGGAAAGTGGCAACGTTTCACAGTGTGGAGAGGGGAAAGTGGCAACGTTTCAAAGTGTGGAGAGGGGAATGCGGTAACGTTTCACAGTGTGGAGAAAGGAAAGTGGCGACGTTTCAGTGTGCAGAGGGGAAAGCGGCAACATTTCACAATGTGGAGAGAGGAAATCCATTACGTTTCACAGTGTGGAGAGGGGAAAGTGGCAACGTTTAACAGTGTGGAGAGGGGAAAGTGGCAACTTTTCAGTGCGGAGGGGGAAAGTGTCAATGTTTCACAGTGTGGAGGAGGAGAGTGGCAACGTTTCACAATGCGGAGAGGGGAAAGCGGTAACGTTTCACAGTGCGGAGAGGGGAATGTGGCAACCTTTCACAGTGTGGAGAGGGGAATGCGGTAAAGTTTCAGTGTGGAGAGGGGAAAACAGTAACGTTACACAGTGTGGAGAGGGGAAAGTGGCAACGTTTCGGAGTGTGGAGGCGGAAAGCAGTAGTGTTTCACAGTGTGGAGAGGGGAAAGCAGTAATGTTTCACAGTGTGGAGAGGGGAAATGGCAACTTTTCACAGTGTGGAGAGGGGAAAGTGGCAACGTTTCACAGTGTGGAGAAGGGAAAGCGGTAACTTTTCACAGTGTGGAGAAGGGAAAGCGGTAACGTTTCACAGTGTGGAGAGGGTAAAGTGGCAACGTTTCACAGTGTGGAGAGGGTAAAGTGGCAACGTTTCGCAGTGTGGAGAGAGGAAAGCTGTAACGTTTCACAGTGTGGAGAGGGTAAAGCGGTAACGTTTCAGTGTGCAGAGGGGAAAGTGGCAACGTTTCAGTGTGGAGAGGGGAAAGCGGCAGCGTTTCACAGTGCGGAGAGGGGACAGTGGCAACGTTTCACAGTGAGGAGAGGGGAAAGCGGCAACGTTTCACAGTGTGGACAGTGTGGAGACGGGAAAGCGGCAACGTTTCACTATGTGGAGGGTAGAAAACGGCAACGGTTCAAGTGTGGAGAGGGGTGAGTGCTAACGTTTCACAGTGTGGAGAGGGGAAAGGGACAACGTTTCACAGTGTGTAGAGGGGAAAGCAGTAACATTTCATAGAGCGGAGAGGGGAAAGTGGCAACGTTTCACAGTGTGGAGAGGGGAAAGTGGCAATGTTTCACAGTGTGGAGAGGGGAAAGTGGCAACGTTTCAAAGTGTGGAGAGGGGAATGCGATAACGTTTCACAGTGTGGAGACAGGAAAGTGGCGACGTTTCACAGTGTGGAGAGGGGAAAGCGGCAACGTTTCACAATGTGGAGAGAGGAAATCCATTACGTTTCACAGCGTGGAGAGGGGAAAGTGGCTACGTTTCACAGTGTGGAGAGGGGAAAGTGGCAACGTTTCACAATGTGGAGAGAGGAAATCCATTACGTTTAACAGTGTGGAGAGGGGTAAGTGGCAACTTTTCAGTGTGGAGGGGGAAAGTGGCAACGTTTCACAGTGTGGAGGGGGAGAGTGGCAACGTTTCACAGTGCGGAGAGGGGAATGCGGTAACGTTTCACAGTGCAGAGAGGGGAAAGCGTCAACGTTTCACAGTGCAGAGAGGGGAAAGCGGCAATGTTTCACAGTGTGGACAGTGTGGAGACGGGAAAGCGGCAACGTTTCACTATGTGGAGGGTGGAAAACGGCAACGGTTCAAGTGTGGAGAGGGGTGAGTGCTAACGTTTCACCATGTGGAGAGAGGAAAGTGGCAATGTTTCACAGTTTGGAGAGGGGAAAGTGGAAACGTTTCAAAGTGCGGCGAGGGGAATGCGGTAACGTTTCACAGTGTGGAGAAAGGAAAGGGGCGACGTTTCACAGTGCGGAGAGGGGAAAGCGGCAACGTTTCACAGTATGGACAGTGTGGAGACGGGAAAGCGGCAATGTTTCACTATGTGGAGGGTGGAAAACGGCAAGGTTTGATAGCGTGAAGAGGGGAAAGCGGCAACGTTTCACCATGTGGAGAGAGGAAAGTGGCAATGTTTCATAGAGTGGAGAGGGGAAAGTGGCAACGTTTCACAGAGTGGAGAGGGGAAAGCAGTAACATTTCATAGAGCGGAGAGGGGAAAGTGGCAACGTTTCACAGTGTGGAGAAGGGAAAGCGGTAATGTTTCACAGTTTGGAGAGGGGAAAGCGGTAACGTTTCACAGCGTGGAGAGGGGAAAGTGGCAATGTTTCACAGTGTGGAGAGGGGAAGGCAGTAGTGTTTCACAGTGTGGAGAGGGGAAAGCAGTAACATTTCATAGAGTGGAGAGGGGAAAGTGGCAACGTTTCACAGTGTGGAGAAGGGAAAGCAGTAATGTTTCGTGTGTGGAGAAGGGAAAGCGGTAACGTTTCACAGTGTGGAGAGGGGAAAGTGGCAATGTTTCATAGAGTGGAGAGGGGAAAGCGGTAACGTTTCACAGTGTGGAGACAGGAAAGTGGCGACGTTTCACAGTGTGGAGAGGGGAAAGCGGCAACTTTTCACAATGTGGAGAGAGGAAATCCATTACGTTTAACAGTGTGGAGAGGGGAATGCGGTAAAGTTTCAGTGTGGAGAGGGGAAAACAGTAACGTTACACAGTGTGGAGAGGGGAAAGTGGCAACGTTTCGGAGTGTGGAGGCGGAAAGCAGTAGTGTTTCACAGTGTGGAGAGGGGAAAGCAGTAATGTTTCACAGTGTGGAGAGGGGAAATGGCAACTTTTCACAGTGTGGAGAGGGGAAAGTGGCAACGTTTCAGTGTGGAGGTGGAAAGCGGCAACGTTTCACAGTGTGGAGAGGGGAATGCGGTAACGTTTCAGTGTGGAGAGGGGAAAACAGTAACGTTTCACAGTGTGGAAAGGGGAAAGTGGCAACGTTTTAGAGTGTGGATGCGGAAAGCAGTAATGTTTCACAGTGTGGAGAGGGGAAAGCAGTAACGTTTCAGTGTGGAGAGTGGAAAGCCGTAACGTTTCACAGTGCGGAGAGAGGAAAAGTGGCAACATTACAGTGTGGAGAGGGGAAAGTAGAAACGTTTGTGTGGAGAGGCGAAAGCGGTAACGTTTCAGTGTGGAGAGAGGAATGCGGTAACGTTTCACAGTGTGGAGAGGGGACAGCGGCAACATTACACAATGTGGAGAGGGGAAAGCAGTAACGTTTCACAGTGTGGAGAGAGGAAAAGTGGCAACGTTTCAGTGTGGAGATGGGAAAGTGGAAACATTTCACAGTGTGGAGAGGCGAAAGTGGCACTATGTGGAGGGTGGAAAACGGCAACATTTCAACTGTGGAGAGGGGTGAGTGCTCACGTTTCACAGTGTGGAGAGGGGAAAGTGGCAACGTTTCAGAGTGTGGAGAGGGGAAAGTGGCAACGTTTCACAGTGTGTAGAGGGGAAAGCAGTAGTGTTTCACAGTGTGGAGAGGGGAAAGCAGTAGTGTTTCACAGTGTGGAGAGGGGAAAGCAGTAACATTTCATAGAGCGGAGAGGGGAAAGTGGCAACGTTTCACAGTGTGGAGAAGGGAAAGCGGTAACTTTTCACAGTGTGGAGAAGGGAAAGCGGTAACGTTTCACAGTGTGGAGAGGGTAAAGTGGCAACGTTTCACAGTGTGGAGAGAGGAAAGCTGTAACGTTTCACAGTGTGGAGAGGGTAAAGCGGTAACGTTTCAGTGTGCAGAGGGGAAAGTGGCAACGTTTCACAGTGCGGAGAGGGGAAAGCGGCAACGTTTCACAGTATGGACAGTGTGGAGACAGGAAAGCGGCAACGTTTCACTATGTGGAGGGTGGAAAACGGCAACGTTTCAAGTGTGGAGAGGGGAAAGGGGCAACGTTTTACAGTGCGGAGCAGGGAAAGCGGCAACGTTTGATAGTGTGAAGAGAGGAAAGCGGCAACGTTTCACCATGTGGAGAGAGGAAAGTAGCAATGTTTCATAGAGTGGAGAGGGGAAAGTGGCAACATTTCACAGTGTGGAGAGGGGAAAGCAGTAACATTTCATAGAGCGGAGAGGGGAAAGTGTGGAGAAGGGAAAGCGGTAATGTTTCACAGTTTGGAGAGGGGAAAGCGGTAACGTTTCACAGTTTGGAGAGGGGAAAGTGGCAATGTTTCACAGTGTGGAGAGGGGAAAGTGGCAACGTTTCACAGTGTGGAGAGGGGAAAGTGGCAACGTTTCACAGTGTGGAGAGGGGAATGCGGTAACGTTTCACAATGTGGAGAGAGGAAATCCATTACGTTTCACAGTGTGGAGAGGGGAAAGTGGCAACTTTTCAGTGCGGAGGGGGAAAGTGTCAATGTTTCACAGTGTGGAGGAGGAGAGTGGCAACGTTTCACAATGCGGAGAGGGGAAAGCGGTAACGTTTCACAGTGCGGAGAGGGGAATGTGGCAACCTTTCACAGTGTGGAGAGGGGAATGCGTTAAAGTTTCAGTGTGGAGAGGGGAAAACAGTAACGTTACACAGTGTGGAGAGGGGAAAGTGGCAACGTTTCGGAGTGTGGAGGCGGAAAGCAGTAGTGTTTCACAGTGTGGAGAGGGGAAAGCAGTAATGTTTCACAGTGTGGAGAGGGGAAATGGCAACTTTTCACAGTGTGGAGAGGGGAAAGTGGCAACGTTTCAGTGTGGAGGTGGAAATCGGCAACGTTTCACAGTGTGGAGAGGGGAAAGTGGCAACGGTTCAGATGCGGAGGCGGAAAGCAGTAGTGTTTCACAACGTGGAGAGGGGAAAGCAGTAACGTTTCACAGTGTGGAAAGTGGCAACGTTTCACAATGTGGAAAGGGTAAAGTGGCAACGTTTCACAGTGTGGAGAGGGTAAAGTGGCAACGTTTCACAGTGTGGAGAGGGTAATGTGGCAACGTTTCACAGTGTGGAGAGGGTAAAGTGGCAACGTTTCACAGTGTGGAGAGGGTAAAGTGGCAACGTTTCACAGTGTGGAGAGGGTAAAGTGGCAACGTTTCACAGTGTGGAGAGGGTAAAGTGGCAACGTTTCACAGTGTGGAGAGGGTAAAGTGGCAACGTTTCACAGTGTGGAGAGGGTAAAGTGGCAACGTTTCACAGTGTGGAGAAGGGAAAGCTGTAACGTTTCAGTGTGGAGAGGGTAAAGCGGCAACGTTTCAGTGTGCAGAGGGGAAAGTGGCAACGTTTCAGTGTGGAGAGGGGAAAGCGGCAACGTTTCACAGAGCGGAGAGGGGAAAGCGGCAACGTTTCACAGTGTGGACAGTGTGGAGACGGGAAAGCGGCAACGTTTCACTATGTGGAGGGTGGAAAACGGCAACGGTTCAAGTGTGGAGAGGGGTGAGTGCTAACGTTTCACCATGTGGAGAGAGGAAAGTGGCAATGTTTCATAGAGTGGAGAGGGGAAAGCGGTAACGTTTCACAGTGTGGAGACAGGAAAGTGGCGACGTTTCACAGTGTGGAGAGGGGAAAGCGGCAACTTTTCACAATGTGGAGAGAGGAAATCCATTACGTTTAACAGTGTGGAGGGGGTAAGTGGCAACTTTTCAGTGTGGAGAGGGGAAAGCGGCAACGTTTCAGTGTGCAGAGGGGAAAGCGGCAACGTTTCACAGTGCGGAGAGGGGAAAGTGGCAACGTTTCACAGTGCGGAGAGGGGAAAGTGGCAACGTTTCACAGTGCGGAGAGGGGAAAGCGGCAACGTTTCACAGTATGGACAGTGTGGAGACAGGAAAGCGGCAACGTTTCACTATGTGGAGGGTGGAAAACGGCAAAGTTTCAAGTGTGGAGAGGGGAAAGGGGCAACGTTTTACAGTGCGGAGCAGGGAAAGCGGCAACGTTTGATAGTGTGAAGAGGGGAAAGCGGCAACGTTTCACCATGTGGAGAGAGGAAAGTAGCAATGTTTCATAGAGTGGAGAGGGGAAAGTGGCAACGTTTCACAGTGTGGAGAAGGGAAAGCGGTAATGTTTCACAGTTTGGAGAGGGGAAAGCGGTAACGTTTCACAGTTTGGAGAGGGGAAAGTGGCAATGTTTCACAGTGTGGAGAGGGGAAAGTGGCAACGTTTCACAGTGTGGAGAGGGGAATGCGGTAACGTTTCACAATGTGGAGAGAGGAAATCCATTACGTTTCACAGTGTGGAGAGGGGAAAGTGGCAACTTTTCAGTGCGGAGGGGGAAAGTGTCAATGTTTCACAGTGTGGAGGAGGAGAGTGGCAACGTTTCACAATGCGGAGAGGGGAAAGCGGTAACGTTTCACAGTGCGGAGAGGGGAATGTGGCAACCTTTCACAGTGTGGAGAGGGGAATGCGGTAAAGTTTCAGTGTGGAGAGGGGAAAACAGTAACGTTACACAGTGTGGAGAGGGGAAAGTGGCAACGTTTCGGAGTGTGGAGGCGGAAAGCAGTAGTGTTTCACAGTGTGGAGAGGGGAAAGCAGTAATGTTTCACAGTGTGGAGAGGGGAAATGGCAACTTTTCACAGTGTGGAGAGGGGAAAGTGGCAACGTTTCAGTGTGGAGGTGGAAAGCGGCAACGTTTCACAGTGTGGAGAGGGGAATGCGGTAACGTTTCAGTGTGGAGAGGGGAAAACAGTAACGTTTCACAGTGTGGAAAGGGGAAAGTGGCAACGTTTTAGAGTGTGGATGCGGAAAGCAGTAATGTTTCACAGTGTGGAGAGGGGAAAGCAGTAACGTTTCAGTGTGGAGAGTGGAAAGCCGTAACGTTTCACAGTGCGGAGAGAGGAAAAGTGGCAACATTACAGTGTGGAGAGGGGAAAGTAGAAACGTTTGTGTGGAGAGGCGAAAGCGGTAACGTTTCAGTGTGGAGAGAGGAATGCGGTAACGTTTCACAGTGTGGAGAGGGGACAGCGGCAACATTTCACAATGTGGAGAGGGGAAAGCAGTAACGTTTCACAGTGTGGAGAGAGGAAAAGTGGCAACGTTTCAGTGTGGAGATGGGAAAGTGGAAACATTTCACAGTGTGGAGAGGCGAAAGTGGCACTATGTGGAGGGTGGAAAACGGCAACGTTTCAACTGTGGAGAGGGGTGAGTGCTCACGTTTCACAGTGTGGAGAGGGGAAAGTGGCAACGTTTCAGAGTGTGGAGAGGGGAAAGTGGCAACGTTTCACAGTGTGTAGAGGGGAAAGCAGTAGTGTTTCACAGTGTGGAGAGGGGAAAGCAGTAGTGTTTCACAGTGTGGAGAGGGGAAAGCAGTAACATTTCATAGAGCGGAGAGGGGAAAGTGGCAACGTTTCACAGTGTGGAGAAGGGAAAGCGGTAACTTTTCACAGTGTGGAGAAGGGAAAGCGGTAACGTTTCACAGTGTGGAGAGGGTAAAGTGGCAACGTTTCACAGTGTGGAGAGGGTAAAGTGGCAACGTTTCGCAGTGTGGAGAGAGGAAAGCTGTAACGTTTCACAGTGTGGAGAGGGTAAAGCGGTAACGTTTCAGTGTGCAGAGGGGAAAGTGGCAACATTTCAGTGTGGAGAGGGGAAAGCGGCAACGTTTCACAGTGCGGAGAGGGGACAGTGGCAACGTTTCACAGTGAGGAGAGGGGAAAGCGGCAACGTTTCACAGTGTGGACAGTGTGGAGACGGGAAAGCGGCAACGTTTCACTATGTGGAGGGTAGAAAACGGCAACGGTTCAAGTGTGGAGAGGGGTGAGTGCTAACGTTTCACAGTGTGGAGAGGGGAAAGGGACAACGTTTCACAGTGTGTAGAGGGGAAAGCAGTAACATTTCATAGAGCGGAGAGGGGAAAGTGGCAACGTTTCACAGTGTGGAGAAGGGAAAGCGGTAACGTTTCACAGTGTGGAGCGGGGAAAGCGGTAACATTTCACAGTGTGGAGAGGGGAAAGTGGCAATGTTTCACAGTGTGGAGAGGGGAAAGTGGCAACGTTTCAAAGTGTGGAGAGGGGAATGCGATAACGTTTCACAGTGTGGAGACAGGAAAGTGGCGACGTTTCACAGTGTGGAGAGGGGAAAGCGGCAACGTTTCACAATGTGGAGAGAGGAAATCCATTACGTTTCACAGCGTGGAGAGGGGAAAGTGGCTACGTTTCACAGTGTGGAGAGGGGAAAGTGGCAACGTTTCACAATGTGGAGAGAGGAAATCCATTACGTTTAACAGTGTGGAGAGAGGAAATCCATTACGTTTAACAGTGTGGAGAGGGGTAAGTGGCAACTTTTCAGTGTGGAGGGGGAAAGTGGCAACGTTTCACAGTGTGGAGGGGGAGAGTGGCAACGTTTCACAGTGCGGAGAGGGGAATGCGGTAACGTTTCACAGTGCAGAGAGGGGAAAGCGGCAACGTTTCACAGTGCAGAGAGGGGAAAGCGACAACGTTTCACAGTGCAGAGAGGGGAAAGCGACAACGTTTCACAGTGCAGAGAGGGGAAAGCGACAACGTTTCACAGTGTGGAGAGGGGACTGCGGTAAAGTTCCAGTGTGGAGAGGGGACTGCGGTAAAGTTCCAGTGTGGGGAGGGGAAAACAGTAACGTTTCACAGTGTGGAAAGGGGAAAGTGGCAACGTTTCAGAGTGTGGAGGCGGAAAGCAGTAGTGTTTCACAATGTGGAGAGGGGAAAGCAGTAACGTTTCACAGTGTGGAGAGGGGAAAGTTGCAACGTTTCAGAGTGTGGAGGCGGAAAGCAGTAGTGTTGCAGTGTGGAGAGGGGAAAGCAGTAACGTTTCACAGTGTGGAGAGGGGAAAGTGGCAAACTTTCACAGTGTGGAGAGGGGAAATGGCAATGTTTCACAGTGTGGAGAGGGGAAAACAGTAACGTTTCACAGAGCGGAGAGGGGAAAGTGGCAACGTTTTAGAGTGTGGATGCGGAAAGCAGTAATGTTTCACCGTGTGGAGAGGGGAAAGCAGTAACGTTTCAGTGTGGAGAGGGGAAAGCAGTAACTTTTCACAGTGCGGAGAGAGGAAAAGTGGCAACGTTCCAGTGTGGAGAGGGGAAAGTGGAAACGTTTCGCAGTGTGGAGAGGGGAAAATGCTAACGTTTCAGTTTGGAGAGGGGAAAGTGGCAAACTTTCACAGTGTGGAGATTGGAGAGTGGCAACGTTTCACAGTATGGAGGCAGAAAGCAATAGTGTTTCACAGTGTGGAGAGGGGAAAGCAGTAAAGTTTCACAGTGTGGAGAGGGGAAAGTGGCAACGTTTCACAGTGTGGAGAGGGGAAAGTGGCAACGTTTCACAGTGTGGAGAGGGGAAAGTGGCAATGTTTCACAGTGCGGAGAGGGGAAGTGGCAACGTTTCACAGTGTGGAGAGGGGAAAGCGGTAACGTTTCACAGTTTGGAGAGGGGAAAGTGGCAATGTTTCACAGTGTGGAGAGGGGAAAGTGGCAACGTTTCACAGTGTGGAGAGGGGAAAGTGGCAACGTTTCAAAGTGTGGAGAGGGGAATGAGGTAACGTTTCACAATGTGGAGAGAGGAAATCCATTACGTTTCACAGTGTGGAGAGGGGAAAGTGGCAACTTTTCAGTGCGGAGGGGGAAAGTGTCAATGTTTCACAGTGTGGAGGAGGAGAGTGGCAACGTTTCACAATGCGGAGAGGGGAAAGCGGTAACGTTTCACAGTGCGGAGAGGGGAATGTGGCAACCTTTCACAGTGTGGAGAGGGGAATGCGGTAAAGTTTCAGTGTGGAGAGGGGAAAACAGTAACGTTACACAGTGTGGAGAGGGGAAAGTGGCAACGTTTCGGAGTGTGGAAGCGGAAAGCAGTAGTGTTTCACAGTGTGGAGAGGGGAAAGCAGTAATGTTTCACAGTGTGGAGAGGGGAAATGGCAACTTTTCACAGTGTGGAGAGGGGAAAGTGGCAACGTTTCAGTGTGGAGGTGGAAAGCGGCAACGTTTCACAGTGTGGAGAGGGGAATGCGGTAACGTTTCAGTGTGGAGAGGGGAAAACAGTAACGTTTCACAGTGTGGAAAGGGGAAATTGGCAACGTTTTAGAGTGTGGATGCGGAAAGCAGTAATGTTTCACAGTGTGGAGAGGGGAAAGCAGTAACGTTTCAGTGTGGAGAGGGGAAAGCCGTAACGTTTCACAGTGCGGAGAAAGGAAAAGTGGCAATATTACAGTGTGGAGAGGGGAAAGTAGAAACGTTTGTGTGGAGAGGCGAAAGCGGTAACGTTTCAGTGTGGAGAGAGGAATGCGGTAACGTTTCACAGTGTGGAGAGGGGACAGCGGCAACATTTCACAATGTGGAGAGGGGAAAGCAGTAACGTTTCACAGTGTGGAGAGAGGAAAAGTGGCAACGTTTCAGTGTGGAGATGGGAAAGTGGAAACATTTCACAGTGTGGAGAGGCGAAAGTGGCACTATGTGGAGGGTGGAAAACGGCAACGTTTCAACTGTGGAGAGGGGTGCGTGCTCACGTTTCACAGTGTGGAGAGGGGAAAGTGGCAACGTTTCAGAGTGTGGAGAGGGGAAAGTGGCAACGTTTCACAGTGTGTAGAGGGGAAAGCAGTAGTGTTTCACAGTGTGGAGAGGGGAAAGCAGTAGTGTTTCACAGTGTGGAGAGGGGAAAGCAGTAACATTTCATAGAGCGGAGAGGGGAAAGTGGCAACGTTTCACAGTGTGGAGAAGGGAAAGCGGTAACTTTTCACAGTGTGGAGAAGGGAAAGCGGTAACGTTTCACAGTGTGGAGAGGGTAAAGTGGCAACGTTTCACAGTGTGGAGAGGGTAAAGTGGCAACGTTTCGCAGTGTGGAGAGAGGAAAGCTGTAACGTTTCACAGTGTGGAGAGGGTAAAGCGGTAACGTTTCAGTGTGCAGAGGGGAAAGTGGCAACGTTTCAGTGTGGAGAGGGGAAAGCGGCAACGTTTCACAGTGCGGAGAGGGGAAAGTGGCAACGTTTCACAGTGAGGAGAGGGGAAAGCGGCAACGTTTCACAGTGTGGACAGTGTGGAGACGGGAAAGCGGCAACGTTTCACTATGTGGAGGGTAGAAAACGGCAACGGTTCAAGTGTGGAGAGGGGTGAGTGCTAACGTTTCACAGTGTGGAGAGGGGAAAGGGACAACGTTTCACAGTGTGTAGAGGGGAAAGCAGTAACATTTCATAGAGCGGAGAGGGGAAAGTGGCAACGTTTCACAGTGTGGAGAAGGGAAAGCGGTAACGTTTCACAGTGTGGAGCGGGGAAAGCGGTAACGTTTCACAGTGTGGAGAGGGGAAAGTGGCAATGTTTCACAGTGTGGAGAGGGGAAAGTGGCAACGTTTCAAAGTGTGGAGAGGGGAATGCGATAACGTTTCACAGTGTGGAGACAGGAAAGTGGCGACGTTTCACAGTGTGGAGAGGGGAAAGCGGCAACGTTTCACAATGTGGAGAGAGGAAATCCATTACGTTTCACAGCGTGGAGAGGGGAAAGTGGCTACGTTTCACAGTGTGGAGAGGGGAAAGTGGCAACGTTTCACAATGTGGAGAGAGGAAATCCATTACGTTTAACAGTGTGGAGAGAGGAAATCCATTACGTTTAACAGTGTGGAGAGGGGTAAGTGGCAACTTTTCAGTGTGGAGGGGGAAAGTGGCAACGTTTCACAGTGTGGAGGGGGAGAGTGGCAACGTTTCACAATGCGGAGAGGGGAATGCGGTAACGTTTCACAGTGCAGAGAGGGGAAAGCGGCAACGTTTCACAGTGCAGAGAGGGGAAAGTGGCAATGTTTCACAGTGTGGAGAGGGGATGGCAGTAGTGTTTCACAGTGTGGAGAGGGGAAAGCAGTAACATTTCATAGAGTGGAGAGGGGAAAGTGGCAACGTTTCACAGTGTGGAGAAGGGAAAGCAGTAACGTTTCGTGTGTGGAGAAGAGACAGCGGTAACGTTTCACAGTGTGGAGAGGGGAAAGTGGCAATGTTTAACTGTGTGGAGAGGGGTAAGTGGTTACTTTTCAGTGTGGAGGGGGAAAGTGTCAACGTTTCACAGTGTGGAGGGGGAGAGTGGCAACGTTTCACAATGCGGAGAGGGGAAAGCGGTAACGTTTCACAGTGCGGAGAGGGGAAAGGGGCAACCTTTCACAGAGTGGAGAGGGGAATGCGGTAAAGTTTCAGTGTGGAGAGGGGAAAACAGTAACGTTTCACAGTGTGGAGAGGGGAAAGTGGCAACGGTTCAGAGTGTGGAGGCGGAAAGCAGTAGTGTTTCACAACGTGGAGAGGGGAAAGCAGTAACGTTTCACAGTGTGGAGAGGGTAAAGTGGCAACGTTTCACAGTGTGGAGAGGGTAAAGTGGCAACGTTTCACAGTGTGGAGAGGGTAAAGTGGCAACGTTTCACAGTGTGGAGAAGGGAAAGCTGTAACGTTTCACAGTGTGGAGAGGGTAAAGCGGCAACGTTTCAGTGTGCAGAGGGGAAAGTGGCAACGTTTCAGTGTGGAGAGGGGAAAGTGGCGACGTTTCACAGTGTGGAGAGGGGAAAGCGGCAACTTTTCACAATATGGAGAGAGGAAATCCATTACGTTTAACAGTGTGGAGAGGGGTAGGTGGCAACTTTTCAGTGTGGAGAGGGGAAAGCGGCAACGTTTCAGTGTGCAGAGAGGAAAGTGGCAACGTTTCAGTGTGGAGAGGGGAAAGCGGCAACGTTTCACAGAGCGGAGAGGGGAAAGCGGCAACGTTTCACAGTGTGGACAGTGTGGAGACGGGAAAGCGGCAACGTTTCACTATGTGGAGGGTGGAAAACGGCAACGGTTCAAGTGTGGAGAGGGGTGAGTGCTAACGTTTCACCATGTGGAGAGAGGAAAGTGGCAATGTTTCATAGAGTGGAGAGGGGAAAGCGGTAACGTTTCACAGTGTGGAGACAGGAAAGTGGCGACGTTTCACAGTGTGGAGAGGGGAAAGCGGCAACTTTTCACAATATGGAGAGAGGAAATCCATTACGTTTAACAGTGTGGAGAGGGGTAGGTGGCAACTTTTCAGTGTGGAGAGGGGAAAGCGGCAACGTTTCAGTGTGCAGAGAGGAAAGTGGCAACGTTTCAGTGTGCAGAGGGGAAAGCGGCAACGTTTCACAGTGCGGAGGGGAAAGTGGCAACGTTTCACAGTGCGGAGAGGGGAAAATGGCAACGTTTCACAGTGCGGAGAGGGGAAAGTGGCAACGTTTCACAGTGCGGAGAGGGGAAAGCGGCAACGTTTCACAGTATGGACAGTGTGGCGACAGGAAAGCGGCAACGTTTCACTATGTGGAGGGTGGAAAACGGCAACGTTTCAAGTGTGGAGAGGGGAAAGGGGCAACGTTTTACAGTGCGGAGCAGGGAAAGCGGCAACGTTTGATAGTGTGAAGAGGGGAAAGCGGCAACGTTTCACCATGTGGAGAGAGGAAAGTAGCAATGTTTCATAGAGTGGAGAGGGGAAAGTGGCAACATTTCACAGTGTGGAGAGGGGAAAGCAGTAACATTTCATAGAGCGGAGAGGGGAAAGTGGCAACGTTTCACAGTGTGGAGAAGGGAAAGCGGTAATGTTTCACAGTTTGGAGAGGGGAAAGCGGTAACGTTTCACAGTGTGGAGAGGGGAAAGTGGCAATGTTTCACAGTGTGGAGAGGGGAAAGTGGCAACGTTTCAAAGTGTGGAGAGGGGAATGCGGTAACGTTTCACAGTGTGGAGAAAGGAAAGTGGCGACGTTTCAGTGTGCAGAGGGGAAAGCGGCAACATTTCACAATGTGGAGAGAGGAAATCCATTACGTTTCACAGTGTGGAGAGGGGAAAGTGGCAACGTTTAACAGTGTGGAGAGGGGAAAGTGGCAACTTTTCAGTGCGGAGGGGGAAAGTGTCAATGTTTCACAGTGTGGAGGAGGAGAGTGGCAACGTTTCACAATGCGGAGAGGGGAAAGCGGTAACGTTTCACAGTGCGGAGAGGGGAATGTGGCAACCTTTCACAGTGTGGAGAGGGGAATGCGGTAAAGTTTCAGTGTGGAGAGGGGAAAACAGTAACGTTACACAGTGTGGAGAGGGGAAAGTGGCAACGTTTCGGAGTGTGGAGGCGGAAAGCAGTAGTGTTTCACAGTGTGGAGAGGGGGAAAGCAGTAATGTTTCACAGTGTGGAGAGGGGAAATGGCAACTTTTCACAGTGTGGAGAGGGGAAAGTGGCAACGTTTCAGTGTGGAGGTGGAAAGCGGCAATGTTTCACAGTGTGGAGAGGGGAATGCGGTAACGTTTCAGTGTGGAGAGGGGAAAACAGTAACGTTTCACAGTGTGGAAAGGGGAAAGTGGCAACGTTTTAGAGTGTGGATGCGGAAAGCAGTAATGTTTCACAGTGTGGAGAGGGGAAAGCAGTAACGTTTCAGTGTGGAGAGGGGAAAGCCGTAACGTTTCACAGTGCGGAGAGAGGAAAAGTGGCAACATTTCAGTGTGGAGAGGGGAAAGTAGAAACGTTTGTGTGGAGAGGCGAAAGCGGTAACGTTTCAGTGTGGAGAGAGGAATGCGGTAACGTTTCACAGTGTGGAGAGGGGACAGCGGCAACATTTCACAATGTGGAGAGGGGAAAGCAGTAACGTTTCACAGTGTGGAGAGAGGAAAAGTGGCAACGTTTCAGTGTGGAGATGGGAAAGTGGAAACATTTCACAGTGTGGAGAGGCGAAAGTGGCACTATGTGGAGGGTGGAAAACGGCAACGTTTCAACTGTGGAGAGGGGTGAGTGCTCACGTTTCACAGTGTGGAGAGGGGAAAGCGGTAACGTTTCACAGTGTGGAGAGGGGAAAGTGGCAATGTTTCACAGTGTGGAGAGGGGAAGGCAGTAGTGTTTCACAGTGTGGAGAGGGGAAAGCGGCAACGTTTCACAGTGCGGAGAGGGCAAAGGGGCAACCTTTCACAGAGTGGAGAGGGGAATGCTGTAAAGTTTCAGTGTGGAGAGGGGAAAACAGTAACGTTTCACAGTGTGGAGACAGGAAAGTGGCGACGTTTACAGTGTGGAGAGGGGAAAACGGCAACGTTTCACAATGTGGAGAGAGGAAATCCATTACGTTTCACAGTGTGGAGAGGGGAAAGCGGCAACTTTTCACAATGTGGAGAGAGGAAATCCATTACGTTTAACAGTGTGGAGAGGGGTAAGTGGCAACTTTTCAGTGTGGAGAGGGGAAAGCGGCAACGTTTCAGTGTGCAGAGGGGAAAGTGGCAACGTTTCAGTGTGGAGAGGGGAAAGCGGCAACGTTTCACAGTATGGACATTGTGGAGACGGGAAAGCGGCAACGTTTCACTATGTGGAGGGTGGAAAACGGCAACGTTTCAAGTGTGGAGAGGGGTGAGTGCTAACGTTTCACCATGTGGAGAGAGGAAAGTGGCAATGTTTCACAGTTTGGAGAGGGGAAAGTGGAAACGTTTCAAAGTGCGGCGAGGGGAATGCGGTAACGTTTCACAGTGTGGAGAAAGGAAAGGGGCGACATTTCACAGTGCGGAGAGGGGAAAGCGGCAACGTTTCACTATGTGGAGGGTGGAAAACGGCAACGTTTCAAGTGTGCAGAGGGGAAAGGGGCAACGTTTCACAATGCGGAGCGGGGAAAGCGGCAAGGTTTGATAGTGTGAAGAGGGGAAAGCGGCAACGTTTCACCATGTGGAGAGAGGAAAGTGGCAATGTTTCATAGAGTGGAGAGGGGAAAGTGGCAACGTTTCACAGAGTGGAGAGGGGAAAGCAGTAACATTTCATAGAGCGGAGAGGGGAAAGTGGCAACGTTTCACAGTGTGGAGAAGGGAAAGCGGTAAATTTTCACAGTTTGGAGAGGGGAAAGCGGTAACGTTTCACAGTGTGGAGAGGGGAAAGTGGCAATGTTTCACAGTGTGGAGAGGGGATGGCAGTAGTGTTTCACAGTGTGGAGAGGGGAAAGCAGTAACATTTCATAGAGTGGAGAGGGGAAAGTGGCAACGTTTCACAGTGTGGAGAAGGGAAAGCAGTAACGTTTCGTGTGTGGAGAAGAGACAGCGGTAACGTTTCACAGTGTGGAGAGGGGAAAGTGGCAATGTTTAACTGTGTGGAGAGGGGTAAGTGGCAACTTTTCAGTGTGGAGGGGGAAAGTGTCAACGTTTCACAGTGTGGAGGGGGAGAGTGGCAACGTTTCACAATGCGGAGAGGGGAAAGCGGTAACGTTTCACAGTGCGGAGAGGGGAAAGGGGCAACCTTTCACAGAGTGGAGAGGGGAATGCGGTAAAGTTTCAGTGTGGAGAGGGGAAAACAGTAACGTTTCACAGTGTGGAGTGGGGAAAGTGGCAACGGTTCAGAGTGTGGAGGCGGAAAGCAGTAGTGTTTCACAACGTGGAGAGGGGAAAGCAGTAACGTTTCACAGTGTGGAAAGTGGCAACGTTTCACAGTGTGGAGAGGGTAAAGTGGCAACGTTTCACAGTGTGGAGAGGGGAAAGTGGCAACGTTTCACAGTGTGGAGAAGGGAAAGCAGTAACGTTTCGTGTGTGGAGAAGGGAAAGCGGTAACGTTTCACAGTGTGGAGAGGGGAAAGTGGCAATGTTTGAAAGTGTGGAGAGGGGAATGCAGTAACGTTTCACAGTGTGGAGAAAGGAAAGTGGCGACGTTTCACAGTGTGGAGAGGGGAAAGCGGCAACGTTTCACAATGTGGAGAGAGGAAATCCTTAATGTTTCACAGTGTGGAGAGGGGAAAGTGGCAACGTTTAACTGTGTGGTGAGGGGTAAGTGGCAACTTTTCAGTGTGGAGGGGGAAAGTGTCAACGTTTCACAGTGTGGAGGGGGAGAGTGGCAACGTTTCACAATGCGGAGAGGGGAAAGCGGTAACGTTTCACAGTGCGGAGAGGGGAAAGGGGCAACCTTTCACAGAGTGGAGAGGGGAATGCGGTAAAGTTTCAGTGTGGAGAGGGGAAAACAGTAACGTTTCACAGTGTGGTGAGGGGAAAGTGGCAACGGTTCAGAGTGTGGAGGCGGAAAGCAGTAGTGTTTCACAACGTGGAGAGGGGAAAGCAGTAACGTTTCACAGTGTGGAAAGTGGCAACATTTCACAGTGTGGAGAGGGTAAAGTGGCAACGTTTCACAGTGTGGAGAGGGTAAAGTGGCAACGTTTCACAGTGTGGAGAGGGTAAAGTGGCAACGTTTCACAGTGTGGAGAAGGGAAAGCTGTAACGTTTCACCGTGTGGAGAGGGTAAAGCGGCAACGTTTCAGTGTGCAGAGGGGAAAGTGGCAACGTTTCAGTGTGGAGAGGGGAAAGCGGCAACGTTTCACAGAGCGGAGAGGGGAAAGCGGCAACGTTTCACAGTGTGGACAGTGTGGAGACGGGAAAGCGGCAACGTTTCACTATGTGGAGGGTGGAAAACGGCAACGGTTCAAGTGTGGAGGGGGTGAGTGCTATCGTTTCACCATGTGGAGAGAGGAAAGTGGCAATGTTTCATAGAGTGGAGAGGGGAAAGCGGTAACGTTTCACAGTGTGGAGACAGGAAAGCGGCGACGTTTCACAGTGAGGAGAGGGGAAAGTGGCAACTTTTCACAATGTGGAGAGAGGAAATCCATTATGTTTAACAGTGTGGAGAGGGGTAAGTGGCAACTTTTCAGTGTGGAGAGGGGAAAGCGGCAACGTTTCAGTGTGCAGAGGGGAAAGCGGCAACGTTTCAGTGTGCAGAGGGGAAAGTGGCAACGTTTCAGTGTGGAGAGGGGAAAGCGGCAACGTTTCACAGTGCGGAGAGGGGAAAGTGGCAACGTTTCACAGTGCGGAGAGGGGAAAGTGGCAACGTTTCACAGTGCGGAGAGGGGAAAGTGGCAACGTTTCACAGTGCGGAGAGGGGAAAGTGGCAACGTTTCACAGCGTGGAGAGGGGAAAGTGGCAACGTTTCAAAGTGTGGAGAGGGGAATGCGGTAACGTTTCACAGTGTGGAGAAAGGAAAGTGGCGACGTTTCAGTGTGCAGAGGGGAAAGCGGCAACATTTCACAATGTGGAGAGAGGAAATCCATTACGTTTCACAGTGTGGAGAGGGGAAAGTGGCAACGTTTAACAGTGTGGAGAGGGGAAAGTGGCAACTTTTCAGTGCGGAGGGGGAAAGTGTCAATGTTTCACAGTGTGGAGGAGGAGAGTGGCAACGTTTCACAATGCGGAGAGGGGAAAGCGGTAACGTTTCACAGTGCGGAGAGGGGAATGTGGCAACCTTTCACAGTGTGGAGAGGGGAATGCGGTAAAGTTTCAGTGTGGAGAGGGGAAAACAGTAACGTTACACAGTGTGGAGAGGGGAAAGTGGCAACGTTTCGGAGTGTGGAGGCGGAAAGCAGTAGTGTTTCACAGTGTGGAGAGGGGAAAGCAGTAATGTTTCACAGTGTGGAGAGGGGAAATGGCAACTTTTCACAGTGTGGAGAGGGGAAAGTGGCAACGTTTCAGTGTGGAGGTGGAAATCGGCAACGTTTCACAGTGTGGAGAGGGGAATGCGGTAACGTTTCAGTGTGGAGAGGGGAAAACAGTAACGTTTCACAGTGTGGAAAGGGGAAAGTGGCAACGTTTTAGAGTGTGGATGCGGAAAGCAGTAATGTTTCACAGTGTGGAGAGGGGAAAGCAGTAACGTTTCAGTGTGGAGAGGGGAAAGCCGTAACGTTTCACAGTGCGGAGAGAGGAAAAGTGGCAACATTTCAGTGTGGAGAGGGGAAAGTAGAAACGTTTGTGTGGAGAGGCGAAAGCGGTAACGTTTCAGTGTGTGGAGGGTAGAAAACGGCAACGGTTCAAGTGTGGAGAGGGGTGAGTGCTAACGTTTCACAGTGTGGAGAGGGGAAAGGGACAACGTTTCACAGTGTGTAGAGGGGAAAGCAGTAACATTTCATAGAGCGGAGAGGGGAAAGTGGCAACGTTTCACAGTGTGGAGAGGGGAAAGTGGCAATGTTTCACAGTGTGGAGAGGGGAAAGTGGCAACGTTTCAAAGTGTGGAGTGGGGAATGCGATAACGTTTCACAGTGTGGAGACAGGAAAGTGGCGACGTTTCACAGTGTGGAGAGGGGAAAGCGGCAACGTTTCACAATGTGGAGAGAGGAAATCCATTACGTTTCACAGCGTGGAGAGGGGAAAGTGGCTACGTTTCACAGTGTGGAGAGGGGAAAGTGGCAACGTTTCACAATGTGGAGAGAGGAAATCCATTACGTTTAACAGTGTGGAGAGGGGTAAGTGGCAACTTTTCAGTGTGGAGGGGGAAAGTGGCAACGTTTCACAGTGTGGAGGGGGAGAGTGGCAACGTTTCACAGTGCGGAGAGGGGAAAATGGCAACGTTTCACAGTGCGGAGAGGGGAAAGCGGCAACGTTTCACAGTGCAGAGAGGGGAAAGCGGCAATGTTTCACAGTGTGGACAGTGTGGAGACGGGAAAGCGGCAACGTTTCACTATGTGGAGGGTGGAAAACGGCAACGGTTCAAGTGTGGAGAGTCGGGGAGTGCTAACGTTTCACCATGTGGAGAGAGGAAAGTGGCAATGTTTCACAGTTTGGAGAGGGGAAAGTGGAAACGTTTCAAAGTGCGGCGAGGGGAATGCGGTAACGTTTCACAGTGTGGAGAAAGGAAAGGGGCGACGTTTCACAGTGCGGAGAGGGGAAAGCGCAAAGTTTCACAGTATGGACATTGTGGAGACGGGAAAGCGGCAATGTTTCACTATGTGGAGGGTGGAAAACGGCAAGGTTTGATAGTGTGTAGAGGGGAAAGCGGCAACGTTTCACCATGTGGAGAGAGGAAAGTGGCAATGTTTCATAGAGTGGAGAGGGGAATGTGGCAACGTTTCACAGAGTGGAGAGGGGAAAGCAGTAACATTTCATAGAGCGGAGAGGGGAAAGTGGCAACGTTTCACAGTGTGGAGAAGGGAAAGCGGTAATGTTTCACAGTTTGGAGAGGGGAAAGCGGTAACGTTTCACAGCGTGGAGAGGGGAAAGTGGCAATGTTTCACAGTGTGGAGAGGGGAAGGCAGTAGTGTTTCACAGTGTGGAGAGGGGAAAGCAGTAACATTTCATAGAGTGGAGGGGGGAAAGTGGCAACGTTTCACAGTGTGGAGAAGGGAAAGCAGTAATGTTTCGTGTGTGGAGAAGGGAAAGCGGTAACGTTTCACAGTGTGGAGAGGGGAAAGTGGCAATGTTTGAAAGTGTGGAGAGGGGAATGCGGTAACGTTTCACAGTGTGGAGAAAGGAAAGGGGCGACGTTTCAGTGTGGAGAGGGGAAAGCGGCAACGTTTCACAATGTGGAGAGAGGAAATCCATTACGTTTCACAGTGTGGAGAAAGGAAAGTGGCGATGTTTCACAGTGTGGAGAAAGGAAAGCGGCAACGTTTAACTGTGTGCAGAGGGGTAAGTGGCAACTTTTCAGTGTGGAGGGGGAAAGTGTCAACGTTTCACAGTGTGGAGGGGGAGAGTGGCAACGTTTCACAATGCAGAGAGGGGAAAGCGGTAACGTTTCACAGTGCGGAGAGGGGAAAGGGGCAACCTTTCACAGAGTGGAGGGGGGAATGCGGTAACGGTTCAGTGTGGAGAGGGGAAAGCAGTAACGTTTCACAGTGTGGAGAGGGGAAAGTGGCAACGTTTCAAAGTGTGGAGGCGGAAAGCAGTAGTGCTTCACAG
The DNA here is from genome assembly GCF_017639515.1 of Carcharodon carcharias. Taxonomy (NCBI): domain Eukaryota; kingdom Metazoa; phylum Chordata; class Chondrichthyes; order Lamniformes; family Lamnidae; genus Carcharodon; species Carcharodon carcharias. The sequence continues at coordinate 97,204,054 of NC_054476.1, read as the reverse complement.
TGTGGAGAGGGGAAAGCAGTAACGTTTCAGAGCGTGGAGAGGGGAAAGTGGCAACGTTTCACAGTGTGGAGGCGGATAGCAAAAGTGTTTCACAGTGTGGAGAGTAGAAAGCAGTAACGTTTCACAGTGTGGAAAGTGGCAATGTTTCACAGTGTGGAGAGGGTAAAGTGGCAACGTTTCACAGTGTGGAGAGGGTAAAGTGGCAACGTTTCACAGTGTGGAGAAGGAAAAGCTGTAACGTTTCACAGTGTGGAGAGGGGAAAGCGGCAACGTTTCAGTGTGGAGAGGGGAAAGCGGCAACGTTTCACAGTGCGGAGAGGGGAAAGCGGCAACGTTTCACAGTGTGGACAGTGTGGAGACGGGAAAGCGGCAACGTTTCACTATGTGGAGGGTGGAAAACGGCAACGGTTCAAGTGTGGAGAGGGGTGAGTGCTAACGTTTCACAGTGTGGAGAGGGGAAAAGGGCAACTTTTCAGAGTGTGGAGAGGGGAAAGTGGCAACGTTTCACAGTGTGGAGAAGGGAAAGCAGTAACGTTTCAGTGTGGAGACAGGAAAGTGGCGACGTTTCACAGTGTGGAGAGGGGAAAGCGGCAACGTTTCACAATGTGGAGAGAGGAAATCCATTACGTTTCACAGTGTGGAGAGGGGAAAGCGGTAACGTTTCACAGTGTGGAGACGGGAAAGTGGCGACGTTTCACAGTGTGGAGAGGGGAAAGCGGCAACGTTTCACAATGTGGAGAGAGGAAATCCATTACGTTTCACAGCGTGGAGAGGGGAAAGCGGCAACTTTTCACAATGAGGAGAGAGGAAATCCATTACGTTTAACAGTGTGGAGAGGGGTAAGTGGCAACTTTTCAGTGGGGAGAGGGGAAAACGGCAACGTTCCAGTGTGCAGAGGGGAAAGTGGCAACGTTTCAGTGTGGAGAGGGGAAAGCGGCAACGTTTCACAGTGCGGAGAGGGGAAAGGGGCAACCTTTCACAGAGTGGAGAGGGGAATGCTGTAAAGTTTCAGTGTGGAGAGGGGAAAACAGTAACGTTTCACAGTGTGGAGACAGGAAAGTGGCGACGTTTACAGTGTGGAGAGGGGAAAACGGCAACGTTTCACAATGTGGAGAGAGGAAATCCATTACGTTTCACAGCATGGAGAGGGGAAAGCGGCAACTTTTCACAATGTGGAGAGAGGAAATCCATTACGTTTAACAGTGTGGAGAGGGGTAAGTGGCAACTTTTCAGTGTGGAGAGGGGAAAGCGGCAACGTTTCAGTGTGCAGAGGGGAAAGTGGCAACGTTTCAGTGTGGAGAGGGGAAAGCGGCAACGTTTCACAGTATGGACATTGTGGAGACGGGAAAGCGGCAACGTTTCACTATGTGGAGGGTGGAAAACGGCAACGTTTCAAGTGTGGAGAGGGGTGAGTGCTAACGTTTCACCATGTGGAGAGAGGAAAGTGGCAATGTTTCACAGTTTGGAGAGGGGAAAGTGGAAACGTTTCAAAGTGCGGCGAGGGGAATGCGGTAACGTTTCACAGTGTGGAGAAAGGAAAGGGGCGACGTTTCACAGTGCGGAGAGGGGAAAGCGGCAACGTTTCACTATGTGGAGGGTGGAAAACGGCAACGTTTCAAGTGTGCAGAGGGGAAAGGGGCAACGTTTCACAATGCGGAGCGGGGAAAGCGGCAAGGTTTGATAGCGTGAAGAGGGGAAAGCGGCAACGTTTCACCATGTGGAGAGAGGAAAGTGGCAATGTTTCATAGAGTGGAGAGGGGAAAGTGGCAACGTTTCACAGAGTGGAGAGGGGAAAGCGGCAACGTTTCACAGTATGGACAGTGTGGAGACAGGAAAGCGGCAACGTTTCACTATGTGGAGGGTGGAAAACGGCAACGTTTCAAGTGTGCAGAGGGGAAAGGGGCAACGTTTCACAGTGCGGAGCAGGGAAAGCGGCAACGTTTGATAGTGTGAAGAGGGGAAAGCGGCAACGTTTCACCATGTGGAGAGAGGAAAGTAGCAATGTTTCATAGAGTGGAGAGGGGAAAGTGGCAACATTTCACAGTGTGGAGAGGGGAAAGCAGTAACATTTCATAGAGCGGAGAGGGGAAAGTGGCAACGTTTCACAGTGTGGAGAAGGGAAAGCGGTAATGTTTCACAGTTTGGAGAGGGGAAAGCGGTAACGTTTCACAGTGTGGAGAGGGGAAAGTGGCAATGTTTCACAGTGTGGAGAGGGGAAGGCAGTAGTGTTTCACAGTGTGGAGAGGGGAAAGCAGTAACATTTCATAGAGTGGAGAGGGGAAAGTGGCAACGTTTCACAGTGTGGAGAAGGGAAAGCGGTAACGTTTCATTGTGTGGAGAAGGGAAAGCGGTAACGTTTCACAGTGTGGAGAGGGGAAAGCGGCAACGTTTCACAATGTGGAGAGAGGAAATCCTTAATGTTTCACAGTGTGGAGAGGGGAAAGTGGCAATGTTTAACTGTGTGGAGAGGGGTAAGTGGCAACTTTTCAGTGTGGAGGGGGAAACTGTCAACGTTTCACAGTGTGGAGGGGGAGAGTGGCAACGTTTCACAATGCGGAGAGGGGAAAGCGGTAACGTTTCACAGTGCGGAGAGGGGAAAGGGGCAACCTTTCACAGAGTGGAGAGGGGAATGCGGTAAAGTTTCAGTGTGGAGAGGGGAAAACAGTAACGTTTCACAGTGTGGAGAGGGGAAAGTGGCAACGGTTCAGATGTGGAGGCGGAAAGCAGTAGTGTTTCACAACGTGGAGAGGGGAAAGCAGTAACGTTTCACAGTGTGGAAAGTGGCAACGTTTCACAGTGTGGAGAGGGTAAAGTGGCAACGTTTCACAGTGTGGAGAGGGTAAAGTGGCAACGTTTCACAGTGTGGAGAGGGTAAAGTGGCAACGTTTCACAGTGTGGAGAGGGTAAAGTGGCAACGTTTCACAGTGTGGAGAAGGGAAAGCTGTAACGTTTCAGTGTGGAGAGGGTAAAGCGGCAACGTTTCAGTGTGCAGAGGGGAAAGCGGCAACGTTTCACAGAGCGGAGAGGGGAAAGCGGCAACGTTTCACAGTGTGGACAGTGTGGAGACGGGAAAGTGGCAACGTTTCACTATGTGGAGGGTGGAAAACGGCAACGGTTCAAGTGTGGAGAGGGGTGAGTGCTAACGATTCACCATGTGGAGAGAGGAAAGTGGCAATGTTTCATAGAGTGGAGAGGGGAAAGCGGTAACGTTTCACAGTGTGGAGACAGGAAAGTGGCGACGTTTCACAGTGTGGAGAGGGGAAAGCGGCAACTTTTCACAATGTGGAGAGAGGAAATCCATTACGTTTAACAGTGTGGAGAGGGGTAAGTGGCAACTTTTCAGTGTGGAGAGGGGAAAGCGGCAACGTTTCAGTGTGCAGAGGGGAAAGCGGCAACGTTTCACAGTGCGGAGAGGGGAAAGTGGCAACGTTTCACAGTGCGGAGAGGGGAAAGCGGCAACGTTTCACAGTATGGACAGTGTGGAGACAGGAAAGCGGCAACGTTTCACTATGTGGAGGGTGGAAAACGGCAAAGTTTCAAGTGTGGAGAGGGGAAAGGGGCAACGTTTTACAGTGCGGAGCAGGGAAAGCGGCAACGTTTGATAGTGTGAAGAGGGGAAAGCGGCAACGTTTCACCATGTGGAGAGAGGAAAGTAGCAATGTTTCATAGAGTGGAGAGGGGAAAGTGGCAACATTTCACAGTGTGGAGAGGGGAAAGCAGTAACATTTCATAGAGCGGAGAGGGGAAAGTGGTAACGTTTCACAGTGTGGAGAAGGGAAAGCGGTAATGTTTCACAGTTTGGAGAGGGGAAAGCGGTAACGTTTCACAGTTTGGAGAGGGGAAAGTGGTAACGTTTCACAGTTTGGAGAGGGGAAAGTGGCAATGTTTCACAGTGTGGAGAGGGGAAAGTGGCAACGTTTCACAGTGTGGAGAGGGGAAAGTGGCAATGTTTCAAAGTGTGGAGAGGAGAATGCGGTAACGTTTCACAATGTGGAGAGAGGAAATCCATTACGTTTCACAGTGTGGAGAGGGGAAAGTGGCAACTTTTCAGTGCGGAGGGGGAAAGTGTCAATGTTTCACAGTGTGGAGGAGGAGAGTGGCAACGTTTCACAATGCGGAGAGGGGAAAGCGGTAACGTTTCACAGTGCGGAGAGGGGAATGTGGCAAACTTTCACAGTGTGGAGAGGGGAATGAGTTAAAGTTTCAGTGTGGAGAGGGGAAAACAGTAACGTTACACAGTGTGGAGAGGGGAAAGTGGCAACGTTTCGGAGTGTGGAGGCGGAAAGCAGTAGTGTTTCACAGTGTGGAGAGGGGAAATGGCAACTTTTCACAGTGTGGAGAGGGGAAAGTGGCAACGTTTCAGTGTGGAAGTGGAAATCGGCAACGTTTCACAGTGTGGAGAGGGGAAAGTGGCAACGGTTCAGATGTGGAGGCGGAAAGCAGTAGTGTTTCACAACGTGGAGAGGGGAAAGCAGTAACATTTCACAGTGTGGAAAGTGGCAACGTTTCACAATGTGGAAAGGGTAAAGTGGCAACGTTTCACAGTGTGGAGAGGGTAAAGTGGCAACGTTTCACAGTGTGGAGAGGGTAAAGTGGCAACGTTTCACAGTGTGGAGAGGGTAAAGTGGCAACGTTTCACAGTGTGGAGAAGGGAAAGCTGTAACGTTTCAGTGTGGAGAGGGTAAAGCGGCAACGTTTCAGTGTGCAGAGGGGAAAGTGGCAACGTTTCAGTGTGGAGAGGGGAAAGCGGCAACGTTTCACAGAGCGGAGAGGGGAAAGCGGCAACGTTTCACAGTGTGGACAGTGTGGAGACGGGAAAGCGGCAACGTTTCACTATGTGGAGGGTGGAAAACGGCAACGGTTCAAGTGTGGAGAGGGGTGAGTGCTAACGTTTCACCATGTGGAGAGAGGAAAGTGGCAATGTTTCATAGAGTGGAGAGGGGAAAGCGGTAACGTTTCACAGTGTGGAGACAGGAAAGTGGCGACGTTTCACAGTGTGGAGAGGGGAAAGCGGCAACGTTTCAGAGTGTGGAGGCGGAAAGCAGTAGTGTTTCACAATGTGGAGAGGGGAAAGCAGTAACGTTTCACAGTGTGGAGAGGGGAAAGTTGCAACGTTTCAGAGTGTGGAGGCGGAAAGCAGTAGTGTTGCACAGTGTGGAGAGGGGAAAGCAGTAACGTTTCACAGTGTGGAGAGGGGAAAGTGGCAAACTTTCACAGTGTGGAGAGGGGAAATGGCAATGTTTCACAGTGTGGAGAGGGGAAAACAGTAACGTTTCACAGAGCGGAGAGGGGAAAGTGGCAACGTTTTAGAGTGTGGATGCGGAAAGCAGTAATGTTTCACAGTGTGGAGAGGGGAAAGCAGTAACGTTTCAGTGTGGAGAGGGGAAAGCCGTAACGTTTCACAGTGCGGAGAGAGGAAAAGTGGCAACATTTCAGTGTGGAGAGGCGAAAGCGGTAACGTTTCAGTGTGTGGAGGGTAGAAAACGGCAACGGTTCAAGTGTGGAGAGGGGTGAGTGCTAATGTTTCACAGTGTGGAGAGGGGAAAGGGACAACGTTTCACAGTGTGTAGAGGGGAAAGCAGTAACATTTCATAGAGCGGAGAGGGGAAAGTGGCAACGTTTCACAGTGTGGAGAGGGGAAAGTGGCAATGTTTCACAGTGTGGAGAGGGGAAAGTGGCAACGTTTCAAAGTGTGGAGAGGGGAATGCGATAACGTTTCACAGTGTGGAGACAGGAAAGTGGCGACGTTTCACAGTGTGGAGAGGGGAAAGCGGCAACGTTTCACAATGTGGAGAGAGGAAATCCAGTACGTTTCACAGCGTGGAGAGGGGAAAGTGGCTACGTTTCACAGTGTGGAGAGGGGAAAGTGGCAACGTTTCACAATGTGGAGAGAGGAAATCCATTACGTTTAACAGTGTGGAGAGGGGTAAGTGGCAACTTTTCAGTGTGGAGGGGGAAAGTGGCAACTTTTCACAGTGTGGAGGGGGAGAGTGGCAACGTTTCACAGTGCGGAGAGGGGAAAATGGCAACGTTTCACAGTGCGGAGAGGGGAAAGCGGCAACGTTTCACAGTGCAGAGAGGGGAAAGCGGCAATGTTTCACAGTGTGGACAGTGTGGAGACGGGAAAGCGGCAACGTTTCACTATGTGGAGGGTGGAAAACGGCAACGGTTCAAGTGTGGAGAGTCGGGGAGTGCTAACGTTTCACCATGTGGAGAGAGGAAAGTGGCAATGTTTCACAGTTTGGAGAGGGGAAAGTGGAAACGTTTCAAAGTGCGGCGAGGGGAATGCGGTAACGTTTCACAGTGTGGAGAAAGGAAAGGGGCGACGTTTCACAGTGCGGAGAGGGGAAAGCGCAAAGTTTCACAGTATGGACATTGTGGAGACGGGAAAGCGGCAATGTTTCACTATGTGGAGGGTGGAAAACGGCAAGGTTTGATAGTGTGAAGAGGGGAAAGCGGCAACGTTTCACCATGTGGAGAGAGGAAAGTGGCAATGTTTCATAGAGTGGAGAGGGGAATGTGGCAACGTTTCACAGAGTGGAGAGGGGAAAGCAGTAACATTTCATAGAGCGGAGAGGGGAAAGTGGCAACGTTTCACAGTGTGGAGAAGGGAAAGCGGTAATGTTTCACAGTTTGGAGAGGGGAAAGCGGTAACGTTTCACAGCGTGGAGAGGGGAAAGTGGCAATGTTTCACAGTGTGGAGAGGGGAAGGCAGTAGTGTTTCACAGTGTGGAGAGGGGAAAGCAGTAACATTTCATAGAGTGGAGGGGGGAAAGTGGCAACGTTTCACAGTGTGGAGAAGGGAAAGCAGTAATGTTTCGTGTGTGGAGAAGGGAAAGCGGTAACGTTTCACAGTGTGGAGAGGGGAAAGTGGCAATGTTTGAAAGTGTGGAGAGGGGAATGCGGTAACGTTTCACAGTGTGGAGAAAGGAAAGGGGCGACGTTTCAGTGTGGAGAGGGGAAAGCGGCAACGTTTCACAATGTGGAGAGAGGAAATCCATTACGTTTCACAGTGTGGAGAAAGGAAAGTGGCGATGTTTCACAGTGTGGAGAAAGGAAAGCGGCAACGTTTAACTGTGTGCAGAGGGGTAAGTGGCAACTTTTCAGTGTGGAGGGGGAAAGTGTCAACGTTTCACAGTGTGGAGGGGGAGAGTGGCAACGTTTCACAATGCAGAGAGGGGAAAGCGGTAACGTTTCACAGTGCGGAGAGGGGAAAGGGGCAACCTTTCACAGAGTGGAGGGGGGAATGCGGTAACGGTTCAGTGTGGAGAGGGGAAAGCAGTAACGTTTCACAGTGTGGAGAGGGGAAAGTGGCAACGTTTCAAAGTGTGGAGGCGGAAAGCAGTAGTGCTTCACAGTGTGGAGAGGGGAAAGCAGTAACGTTTCAGAGCGTGGAGAGGGGAAAGTGGCAACGTTTCACAGTGTGGAGGCGGATAGCAAAAGTGTTTCACAGTGTGGAGAGTAGAAAGCAGTAACGTTTCACAGTGTGGAAAGTGGCAATGTTTCACAGTGTGGAGAGGGTAAAGTGGCAACGTTTCACAGTGTGGAGAGGGTAAAGTGGCAACGTTTCACAGTGTGGAGAAGGAAAAGCTGTAACGTTTCACAGTGTGGAGAGGGGAAAGCGGCAACGTTTCAGTGTGGAGAGGGGAAAGCGGCAACGTTTCACAGTGCGGAGAGGGGAAAGCGGCAACGTTTCACAGTGTGGACAGTGTGGAGACGGGAAAGCGGCAACGTTTCACTATGTGGAGGGTGGAAAACGGCAACGGTTCAAGTGTGGAGAGGGGTGAGTGCTAACGTTTCACAGTGTGGAGAGGGGAAAAGGGCAACTTTTCAGAGTGTGGAGAGGGGAAAGTGGCAACGTTTCACAGTGTGGAGAAGGGAAAGCAGTAACGTTTCAGTGTGGAGACAGGAAAGTGGCGACGTTTCACAGTGTGGAGAGGGGAAAGCGGCAACGTTTCACAATGTGGAGAGAGGAAATCCATTACGTTTCACAGTGTGGAGAGGGGAAAGCGGTAACGTTTCACAGTGTGGAGACGGGAAAGTGGCGACGTTTCACAGTGTGGAGAGGGGAAAGCGGCAACGTTTCACAATGTGGAGAGAGGAAATCCATTACGTTTCACAGCGTGGAGAGGGGAAAGCGGCAACTTTTCACAATGAGGAGAGAGGAAATCCATTACGTTTAACAGTGTGGAGAGGGGTAAGTGGCAACTTTTCAGTGGGGAGAGGGGAAAACGGCAACGTTCCAGTGTGCAGAGGGGAAAGTGGCAACGTTTCAGTGTGGAGAGGGGAAAGCGGCAACGTTTCACAGTGCGGAGAGGGGAAAGGGGCAACCTTTCACAGAGTGGAGAGGGGAATGCTGTAAAGTTTCAGTGTGGAGAGGGGAAAACAGTAACGTTTCACAGTGTGGAGACAGGAAAGTGGCGACGTTTACAGTGTGGAGAGGGGAAAACGGCAACGTTTCACAATGTGGAGAGAGGAAATCCATTACGTTTCACAGCATGGAGAGGGGAAAGCGGCAACTTTTCACAATGTGGAGAGAGGAAATCCATTACGTTTAACAGTGTGGAGAGGGGTAAGTGGCAACTTTTCAGTGTGGAGAGGGGAAAGCGGCAACGTTTCAGTGTGCAGAGGGGAAAGTGGCAACGTTTCAGTGTGGAGAGGGGAAAGCGGCAACGTTTCACAGTATGGACATTGTGGAGACGGGAAAGCGGCAACGTTTCACTATGTGGAGGGTGGAAAACGGCAACGTTTCAAGTGTGGAGAGGGGTGAGTGCTAACGTTTCACCATGTGGAGAGAGGAAAGTGGCAATGTTTCACAGTTTGGAGAGGGGAAAGTGGAAACGTTTCAAAGTGCGGCGAGGGGAATGCGGTAACGTTTCACAGTGTGGAGAAAGGAAAGGGGCGACGTTTCACAGTGCGGAGAGGGGAAAGCGGCAACGTTTCACTATGTGGAGGGTGGAAAACGGCAACGTTTCAAGTGTGCAGAGGGGAAAGGGGCAACGTTTCACAATGCGGAGCGGGGAAAGCGGCAAGGTTTGATAGCGTGAAGAGGGGAAAGCGGCAACGTTTCACCATGTGGAGAGAGGAAAGTGGCAATGTTTCATAGAGTGGAGAGGGGAAAGTGGCAACGTTTCACAGAGTGGAGAGGGGAAAGCGGCAACGTTTCACAGTATGGACAGTGTGGAGACAGGAAAGCGGCAACGTTTCACTATGTGGAGGGTGGAAAACGGCAACGTTTCAAGTGTGCAGAGGGGAAAGGGGCAACGTTTCACAGTGCGGAGCAGGGAAAGCGGCAACGTTTGATAGTGTGAAGAGGGGAAAGCGGCAACGTTTCACCATGTGGAGAGAGGAAAGTAGCAATGTTTCATAGAGTGGAGAGGGGAAAGTGGCAACATTTCACAGTGTGGAGAGGGGAAAGCAGTAACATTTCATAGAGCGGAGAGGGGAAAGTGGCAACGTTTCACAGTGTGGAGAAGGGAAAGCGGTAATGTTTCACAGTTTGGAGAGGGGAAAGCGGTAACGTTTCACAGTGTGGAGAGGGGAAAGTGGCAATGTTTCACAGTGTGGAGAGGGGAAGGCAGTAGTGTTTCACAGTGTGGAGAGGGGAAAGCAGTAACATTTCATAGAGTGGAGAGGGGAAAGTGGCAACGTTTCACAGTGTGGAGAAGGGAAAGCGGTAACGTTTCATTGTGTGGAGAAGGGAAAGCGGTAACGTTTCACAGTGTGGAGAGGGGAAAGCGGCAACGTTTCACAATGTGGAGAGAGGAAATCCTTAATGTTTCACAGTGTGGAGAGGGGAAAGTGGCAATGTTTAACTGTGTGGAGAGGGGTAAGTGGCAACTTTTCAGTGTGGAGGGGGAAACTGTCAACGTTTCACAGTGTGGAGGGGGAGAGTGGCAACGTTTCACAATGCGGAGAGGGGAAAGCGGTAACGTTTCACAGTGCGGAGAGGGGAAAGGGGCAACCTTTCACAGAGTGGAGAGGGGAATGCGGTAAAGTTTCAGTGTGGAGAGGGGAAAACAGTAACGTTTCACAGTGTGGAGAGGGGAAAGTGGCAACGGTTCAGATGTGGAGGCGGAAAGCAGTAGTGTTTCACAACGTGGAGAGGGGAAAGCAGTAACGTTTCACAGTGTGGAAAGTGGCAACGTTTCACAGTGTGGAGAGGGTAAAGTGGCAACGTTTCACAGTGTGGAGAGGGTAAAGTGGCAACGTTTCACAGTGTGGAGAGGGTAAAGTGGCAACGTTTCACAGTGTGGAGAGGGTAAAGTGGCAACGTTTCACAGTGTGGAGAAGGGAAAGCTGTAACGTTTCAGTGTGGAGAGGGTAAAGCGGCAACGTTTCAGTGTGCAGAGGGGAAAGCGGCAACGTTTCACAGAGCGGAGAGGGGAAAGCGGCAACGTTTCACAGTGTGGACAGTGTGGAGACGGGAAAGTGGCAACGTTTCACTATGTGGAGGGTGGAAAACGGCAACGGTTCAAGTGTGGAGAGGGGTGAGTGCTAACGATTCACCATGTGGAGAGAGGAAAGTGGCAATGTTTCATAGAGTGGAGAGGGGAAAGCGGTAACGTTTCACAGTGTGGAGACAGGAAAGTGGCGACGTTTCACAGTGTGGAGAGGGGAAAGCGGCAACTTTTCACAATGTGGAGAGAGGAAATCCATTACGTTTAACAGTGTGGAGAGGGGTAAGTGGCAACTTTTCAGTGTGGAGAGGGGAAAGCGGCAACGTTTCAGTGTGCAGAGGGGAAAGCGGCAACGTTTCACAGTGCGGAGAGGGGAAAGTGGCAACGTTTCACAGTGCGGAGAGGGGAAAGCGGCAACGTTTCACAGTATGGACAGTGTGGAGACAGGAAAGCGGCAACGTTTCACTATGTGGAGGGTGGAAAACGGCAAAGTTTCAAGTGTGGAGAGGGGAAAGGGGCAACGTTTTACAGTGCGGAGCAGGGAAAGCGGCAACGTTTGATAGTGTGAAGAGGGGAAAGCGGCAACGTTTCACCATGTGGAGAGAGGAAAGTAGCAATGTTTCATAGAGTGGAGAGGGGAAAGTGGCAACATTTCACAGTGTGGAGAGGGGAAAGCAGTAACATTTCATAGAGCGGAGAGGGGAAAGTGGTAACGTTTCACAGTGTGGAGAAGGGAAAGCGGTAATGTTTCACAGTTTGGAGAGGGGAAAGCGGTAACGTTTCACAGTTTGGAGAGGGGAAAGTGGTAACGTTTCACAGTTTGGAGAGGGGAAAGTGGCAATGTTTCACAGTGTGGAGAGGGGAAAGTGGCAACGTTTCACAGTGTGGAGAGGGGAAAGTGGCAATGTTTCAAAGTGTGGAGAGGAGAATGCGGTAACGTTTCACAATGTGGAGAGAGGAAATCCATTACGTTTCACAGTGTGGAGAGGGGAAAGTGGCAACTTTTCAGTGCGGAGGGGGAAAGTGTCAATGTTTCACAGTGTGGAGGAGGAGAGTGGCAACGTTTCACAATGCGGAGAGGGGAAAGCGGTAACGTTTCACAGTGCGGAGAGGGGAATGTGGCAAACTTTCACAGTGTGGAGAGGGGAATGAGTTAAAGTTTCAGTGTGGAGAGGGGAAAACAGTAACGTTACACAGTGTGGAGAGGGGAAAGTGGCAACGTTTCGGAGTGTGGAGGCGGAAAGCAGTAGTGTTTCACAGTGTGGAGAGGGGAAATGGCAACTTTTCACAGTGTGGAGAGGGGAAAGTGGCAACGTTTCAGTGTGGAAGTGGAAATCGGCAACGTTTCACAGTGTGGAGAGGGGAAAGTGGCAACGGTTCAGATGTGGAGGCGGAAAGCAGTAGTGTTTCACAACGTGGAGAGGGGAAAGCAGTAACATTTCACAGTGTGGAAAGTGGCAACGTTTCACAATGTGGAAAGGGTAAAGTGGCAACGTTTCACAGTGTGGAGAGGGTAAAGTGGCAACGTTTCACAGTGTGGAGAGGGTAAAGTGGCAACGTTTCACAGTGTGGAGAGGGTAAAGTGGCAACGTTTCACAGTGTGGAGAAGGGAAAGCTGTAACGTTTCAGTGTGGAGAGGGTAAAGCGGCAACGTTTCAGTGTGCAGAGGGGAAAGTGGCAACGTTTCAGTGTGGAGAGGGGAAAGCGGCAACGTTTCACAGAGCGGAGAGGGGAAAGCGGCAACGTTTCACAGTGTGGACAGTGTGGAGACGGGAAAGCGGCAACGTTTCACTATGTGGAGGGTGGAAAACGGCAACGGTTCAAGTGTGGAGAGGGGTGAGTGCTAACGTTTCACCATGTGGAGAGAGGAAAGTGGCAATGTTTCATAGAGTGGAGAGGGGAAAGCGGTAACGTTTCACAGTGTGGAGACAGGAAAGTGGCGACGTTTCACAGTGTGGAGAGGGGAAAGCGGCAACGTTTCAGAGTGTGGAGGCGGAAAGCAGTAGTGTTTCACAATGTGGAGAGGGGAAAGCAGTAACGTTTCACAGTGTGGAGAGGGGAAAGTTGCAACGTTTCAGAGTGTGGAGGCGGAAAGCAGTAGTGTTGCACAGTGTGGAGAGGGGAAAGCAGTAACGTTTCACAGTGTGGAGAGGGGAAAGTGGCAAACTTTCACAGTGTGGAGAGGGGAAATGGCAATGTTTCACAGTGTGGAGAGGGGAAAACAGTAACGTTTCACAGAGCGGAGAGGGGAAAGTGGCAACGTTTTAGAGTGTGGATGCGGAAAGCAGTAATGTTTCACCGTGTGGAGAGGGGAAAGCAGTAACGTTTCAGTGTGGAGAGGGGAAAGCAGTAACTTTTCACAGTGCGGAGAGAGGAAAAGTGGCAACGTTCCAGTGTGGAGAGGGGAAAGTGGAAACGTTTCGCAGTGTGGAGAGGGGAAAATGCTAACGTTTCAGTTTGGAGAGGGGAAAGTGGCAAACTTTCACAGTGTGGAGATTGGAAAGTGGCAACGTTTCACAGTATGGAGGCAGAAAGCAATAGTGTTTCACAGTGTGGAGAGGGGAAAGCAGTAAAGTTTCACAGTGTGGAGAGGGGAAAGTGGCAACGTTTCACAGTGTGGAGAGGGGAAAGTGGCAATGTTTCACAGTGTGGAGAGGGGAAAGTGGCAACGTTTCACAGTGTGGAGAGGGTAAAGTGGCAACGTTTCACAGTGTGGAGAGGGTAAAGTGGCAACGTTTTACAGTGTGGAAAGGGGAATGCGGTAACGTTTCAAGTGTGGACAGGGGAAAGGGGCAAAGTTTCACAGTGCGGAGAGGGGAAAGGGGCAACGTTTCATAGTGTGAAGAAGGAAAAGCGGCAATGTTTCACCATGTGGAGAGAAGAAAGTGGCAACGTTTCACAGTGTGGAGAGGGGAGAGTGGTAACGTTTCACAGTGTGGAGAGGGGAAAGCGGCAACGTTTCACAGTGTGGAGAGGGGAAAGCGGCAACGTTTCACAGTGTGGAGAGGGGAAAGCGGCAACGTTTCACAGTGTGGAGAGGGGAATGTGGTAACGTTTCAGTGCGGAGAGGGGAAAGCAGTAACATTTCATAGTGTGGAGGGGGGAAAACCGTAACGTTTCACAGTGTGGAGAGGGGAAAACAGTAAAGTTTCACAGAGTGGAGAGGGGAAAGTGGCAACGTTTCAGAGTGTGGAGGCGGAAAGCAGTAGTGTTTCACAATGTGGAGAGGGGAAAGCAGTAACGTTTCAGTGTGGAGAGGGGAAAGCAGTAACGTTTCACAGTGCGGAGAGAGGAAAAGTGGCAACATTTCAGTGTGGAGAGGGGAAAGTGGAAACGTTTCAGTGTGGAGAGGCGAAAGTGGTAACGTTTCAGTGTGGAGAGGAGAAAGTGGCAACGTTTCACAGTGTGGAGAGGGGACTGCGGTAACGTTTCAGTGTGGAGAGGGGAATGCGGTAACGTTTCAGTGTGGAGAGGGGAAAGTGGCAATGTTTCACAGTGTGGAGAGGGGAAATTGGCAATGTTTCACAGTGTGTAGAGGGGAAAGTGGCAACGTTTCACAGTGTGGAGAGGGGAAAGCGGCAATGTTTCACAAAGTGGAGAGGGGAAAGTGGCAACGTTTCACAGTGTGGAGAAGGGAAAGCGGTAACGTTTCACAGTGTGGAGAGGGGAATGCGATAACGTTTCACAGTGTGGAGACAGGAAAGTGGCGACGTTTCACAGTGTGGAGAGAGGAAATCCATTACGTTTCACAGCGTGGAGAGGGGAAAGTGGCTACGTTTCACAGTGTGGAGAGGGGAAAGTGGCAACGTTTCACAATGTGGAGAGAGGAAATCCATTACGTTTAACAGTGTGGAGAGGGGTAAGTGGCAACTTTTCAGTGTGGAGGGGGAAAGTGGCAACGTTTCACAGTGTGGAGGGGGAGAGTGGCAACGTTTCACAGTGCGGAGAGGGGAATGCGGTAACGTTTCACAGTGTGGAGAGGGGACTGCGGTAAAGTTCCAGTGTGGAGAGGGGAAAACAGTAACGTTTCATAGTGTGGAAAGGGGAAAGTTGCAACGTTTCAGAGTGTGGAGGCGGAAAGCAGTAGTGTTGCACAGTGTGGAGAGGGGAAAGCAGTAACGTTTCACAGTGTGGAGAGGGGAAAGTGGCAAACTTTCACAGTGTGGAGAGGAGAAATGGCAATGTTTCACAGTGTGGAGAGGCGAAAACAGTAACGTTTCAGTGTGGAGAGGGGAAAGCAGTAACTTTTCACAGTGCGGAGAGAGGAAAAGTGGCAACGTTCCAGTGTGGAGAGGGGAAAGTGGAAACGTTTCGCAGTGTGGAGAGGGGAAAATGCTAACGTTTCAGTTTGGAGAGGGGAAAGTGGCAAACTTTCACAGTGTGGAGATTGGAAAGTGGCAACGTTTCACAGTATGGAGGCGGAAAGCAATAGTGTTTCACAGTGTGGAGAGTGGAAAGCAGTAACGTTTCACAGTGTGGAGAGGGGAAAGTGGCAACGTTTCACAGTGTGGAGAGGGGAAAGTGGCAACGTTTCACAGTGTGGAGAGGGGAAAGTGGCAACGTTTCACAGTGTGGAGAGGGGAAAGTGGCAACGTTTCACAGTGTGGAGAGGGGAATGCGGTAACGTTTCAAGTGTGGACAGGGGAAAGGGGCAAAGTTTCACAGTGCGGAGAGGGGAAAGGGGCAACGTTTCATAGTGTGAAGAAGGAAAAGCGGCAATGTTTCACCATGTGGAGAGGGGAAAGCGGCAACGTTTCACAGTGTGGAGAGGGGAATGCGGTAACGTTTCAGTGCGGAGAGGGGAAAGCAGTAACATTTCATAGTGTGGAGGGGGGAAAACCGTAACGTTTCACAGTGTGGAGAGGGGAAAACAGTAAAGTTTCACAGTGTGGAGAGGGGAAAGTGACAACGTTTCAGAGTGTGGAGGCGGAAAGCAGTTGTGTTTCACAATGTGGAGAGGGGAAAGCAGTAACGTTTCAGTGTGGAGAGGGGAAAGCAGTAACGTTTCACAGTGCGGAGAGAGGAAAAGTGGCAACATTTCAGTGTGGAGAGGGGAAAGTGGAAACGTTTCAGTGTGGAGAGGCGAAAGTGGTAACGTTTCAGTGTGGAGAGGAGAAAGTGGCAACGTTTCACAGTGTGGAGAGGGGAATGCGGTAACGTTTCAGTGTGGAGAGGGGAAAACAGTAACGTTTCACAGTGTGGAGAGGGGAAAGTGGCAACGTTTCAGAGTGTGGAGGCGGAAAGCAGTAGTGTTTCACAATGCGGAGAGGGGAAAGCAGTAACGTTTCACAGTGTGGAGAGGGGAATGCGGTAACGTTTCAGTGTGGAGAGGGGAAAACAGTAACATTTCACAGTGTGGAGAGGGGAAAGTGGCAACGTTTCAGAGTGAGGAGGCGGAAAGCAGTAGTGTTTCACAATGCGGAGAGGGGAAAGCAGTAACGTTTCACAGTGTGGAGAGGGGAAAGTGGCAATGTTTCACAGTGTGGAGAGGAGAAAGTGGCAATGTTTCACAGTGTGTAGAGGGGAAAGTGGCAACGTTTCACAGTGTGGAGAGGGGAAAGGGGCAAAGTTTCACAGTGCGGAGAGGGGAAAGGGGCAACTTTTCATAGTGTGAAGAAGGGAAAGCGGCAATGTTTCACCATGTGGAGAGAAGAAAGTGGCAATGTTTCACAGTGTGGAGAGGGGAGAGTGGTAACGTTTCACAGTGTGGAGAGGGGAATGCGGTAACGTTTCAGTGCGGAGAGGGGAAAGCAGTAACATTTCATAGTGTGGAGAGGGGAAAACCGTAACGTTTCACAGTGTGGAGAGGGGAATGCGGTAACGTTTCAGTGTGGAGATGGGAAAGTGGCAACGTTTCAGAGTGTGGAGGCGGAAAGCAGTAGTGTTTCACAATGTGGAGAGGGGAAAGCAGTAACGTTTCAGTGTGGAGAGGGGAAAGCAGTAACGTTTCACAGTGCGGAGGGAGGAAAAGTGGCAACATTTCAGTGTGGAGAGGGGAAAGTGGAAATGTTTCAGTGTGGAGAGGCGAAAGTGGTAACATTTCAGTGTGGAGAGGAGAAAGTGGCAACGTTTCACAGTGTGGAGAGGGGAATGCGGTAACGTTTCAGTGTGGAGAGGGGAAAACAGTAACGTTTCACAGTGTGGAGAGGGGAAAGTGGCAACGTTTCAGAGTGTGGAAGCGGAAAGCAGTAGTGTTTCACAAAGCGGAGAGGGGAAAGCAGTAACGTTTCACAGTGTGGAGAGGGGAAAGTGGCAATGTTTCACAGTGTGGAGAGGGGAAATTGGCAATGTTTCACAGTGTGTAGAGGGGAAAGTGGCAACGTTTCACAGTGTGTAGAGGGGAAAGTGGCAACGTTTCACAGTGTGGAGAGGGGAAAGTGGCAACGTTTCAAAGTGTGGAGAGGGGTATGCGGTAATGTTTCACAGTGTGGAGAAAGGAAAGTGGCGACGTTTCACAGTGTGGAGAGGGGAAAGCGGCAACATTTCACAATGTGGAGAGGGGAAAGTGGCAACGTTTCACAGTGTGGAGAGGGGTAAGTGGAAAATTTTCAGTGTGGAGGGGGGAAAGTGTCAACGTTTCACAGTGTGGAGGGGGAGAGTGGCAACGTTTCACAGTGTGGAGAGGGGAATGCGGTAACGTTTCACAGTGCAGAGAGGGGAAAGCGGCAACGTTTCACAGTGTGGAGGCGGAAAGCAGTAGTGTTTCACAATGTGGAGAGGGGAAAGCAGTAACGTTTCAGTGTGGAGAGGGGAAAGCAGTAACGTTTCACCGTGCGGAGAGAGGAAAAGTGGCAACATTTCAGTGTGGAGAGGGGAAAGTGGAAACGTTTCAGTGTGGAGAGGCGAAAGTGGTAACGTTTCAGTGTGGAGAGGAGAAAGTGGCAACGTTTCACAGTGTGGAGAGGGGAAAACAGTAACGTTTCACAGTGTGGAGAGGGGAAAGTGGCAACGTTTCAGAGTGTGGAGGCGGAAAGCAGTAGTGTTTCACAATGCGGAGAGGGGAAAGCAGTAACGTTTCACAGTGTGGAGAGGGGAAAGTGGCAATGTTTCACAGTGTGGAGAGGGGAAATTGGCAATGTTTCACAGTGTGGAGAGGGGAAAGTGGCAACGTTTCACAGTGTGGAGAGGGGAAAGTGGCAACGTTTCACAGTGTGGAGAGGGGAAAGAGGCAATGTTTCACAATGTGGAGAGGGGAAAGCGGCAACGTTTCAAGTGTGGAGAGGGGAAAGTGGCAATGTTTCACAGTGTGGAGAGGGGAAATTGGCAATGTTTCACAGTGTGGAGAGGGGAAAGTGGCAACGTTTCACAGTGTGGAGAGGGGAAAGTGGCAACGTTTCACAGTGTGGAGAGGGGAAAGTGGCAACGTTTCACAGTGTGGAGAGGGGAAAGAGGCAATGTTTCACAATGTGGAGAGGGGAAAGCGGCAACGTTTCAAGTGTGGAGGGGGAAAGCGGCAATGTTTCGCAGTGCGGAGAGGGGACAGTGGCAACGTTTCACAGTGCAGAGAGGGCTAAGCGGCAACGTTTCACAGTGTGGACAGTGTGGAGAGGGGAAATCGGCAACGTTTCATAATGTGGATTGGGGAAAACAGCAACGTTTCAAGTGTGAAAAGGGGAAAGGGGCAACGTTTCACAGTGCGGAGATGGGAAAGCGGCAAAGTTTCATAGTGTGAAGAGGGGAAAGCAGCAACGTTTCACCAGGTGCAGAGAGGAAAGTGGCAACGTTTCACAGTGTGGAAAGGGGAGAGTGGTAACGTTTCATAGTGTGGAGAGGGGAAAGTGGCAATGTTTCAGAGTGTGGAGAGGAGAAAGGGGCAAAGTTTCACAGTGCGGAGAGGGGAAAGGGGCAACTTTTCATAGTGTGAAGAAGGGAAAGCGGCAATGTTTCACCATGTGGAGAGAAGAAAGTGGCAATGTTTCACAGTGTGGAGAGGGGAGAGTGGTAACGTTTCAGTGTGGAGAGGGGAAAGCGGCAACGTTTCAGTGCAGAGAGGGGAAAGCAGTAACATTTCATAGTGTGGAGAGGGGAAAACCGTAACGTTTCACAGTGTGGAGAGGGGAATGCGGTAACGTTTCAGTGTGGAGAGGGGAAAACAGTAAAGTTTCACAGTGTGGAGAGGGGAAAGTGGCAACGTTTCAGAGTGTGGAGGCGGAAAGCAGTAGTGTTTCACAATGTGGAGAGGGGAAAGCAGTAACGTTTCAGTGTGGAGAGGGGAAAGCAGTAACGTTTCACAGTGCGGAGAGAGGAAAAGTGGCAACATTTCAGTGTGGAGAGGCGAAAGTGGAAACGTTTCAGTGTGGAGAGGCGAAAGTGGTAACGTTTCAGTGTGGAGAGGAGAAAGTGGCAACGTTTCACAGTGTGGAGAGGGGAATGCGGTAACGTTTCAGTGTGGAGAGGGGAAAACAGTAAAGTTTCACAGTGTGGAGAGGGGAAAGTGGCAACGTTTCAGAGTGTGGAAGCGGAAAGCAGTAGTGTTTCACAAAGCGGAGAGGGGAAAGCAGTAACGTTTCACAGTGTGGAGAGGGGAAAGTGGCAATGTTTCACAGTGTGGAGAGGGGAAATTGGCAATGTTTCACAGTGTGGAGAGGGGAAATTGGCAATGTTTCACAGTGTGTAGAGGGGAAAGTGGCAACGTTTCACAGTGTAGAGAGGGGAAAGCAGCAATGTTTCACAATGTGGAGAGGGGAAAGCGGCAACGTTTCAAGTGTGGAGAGGGCTAAGCGGCAACGTTTCACAGTGTGGACAGTGTGGAGAGGGGAAAGCGGCAACGTTTCACAATGTGGATTGGGGAAAACAGCAACGTTTCAAGTGTGAAAAGGGGAAAGGGGCAACGTTTCACAGTGCGGAGAGGGGAAAGCGGCAAAGTTTCATAGTGTGAAGAGGGGAAAGCAGCAACGTTTCACCAGGTGCAGAGAGGAAAGTGACAACGTTTCACAGTGTGGAAAGGGGAGAGTGGTAACGTTTCATAGTGTGGAGAGGGGAAAGTGGCAATGTTTCAGAGTGTGGACAGGGGAAAGCAGTAGTGTTTCACAGTGTGGAGAGGGGAAAGCAGTAACGTTTCATAGAGTGGAGAGGGGTAAGTGGCAACGTTTCATGGTGTGGAGAGGGGAGAGTGGCAAGGTTTCAGTGTGGAGGGGGAAAGTGGCAACGTTTCAGTGCTCAGAGGGGAAAGCGGTAACATTTCACAGTGTGGAGAGGGGAAAGTGGCAACGTTTCAAAGTGTGGAGAGGGGTATGCGGTAATGTTTCACAGTGTGGAGAAAGGAAGGTGGCGACGTTTCACAGTGTGGAGAGGGGAAAGCGGCAACATTTCACAATGTGGAGAGGGGAAAGTGGCAACGTTTCACAGTGTGGAGAGGGGTAAGTGGAAAATTTTCAGTGTGGAGGGGGGAAAGTGTCAACGTTTCACAGTGTGGAGGGGGAGAGTGGCAACGTTTCACAGTGTGGAGAGGGGAATGCGGTAACGTTTCACAGTGCAGAGAGGGGAAAGCGGCAACGTTTCACAGTGCAGAGAGGGGAAAGTGGCAACGTTTCACAGTGTGGAGAGGGGAAAGTGGCAACGTTTCAGACTGTGGAGGCGGAAAGCAGTAGTGTTTCACAATGTGGAGAGGGGAAAGCAGTAACGTTTCAGTGTGGAGAGGGGAAGGCAGTAACGTTTCACAGTGCGGAGAGAGGAGAAGTGGCAACATTTCAGTGTGGAGAGGGGAAAGTGGAAAAGTTTCAGTGTGGAGAGGCGAAAGTGGTAACGTTTCAGTGTGGAGAGGCGAAAGTGGTAACGTTTCAGTGTGGAGAGGGGAAAGCGGTAACGTTTCAGTGGGAAGAGAGAAAAGTGGCAACGTTTCAGTGTGTGGAGAGGGGAAAGCAGTAGTGTTTCACAGTGTGGAGAGGGGAAAGCGGTAACCTTTCACCGTGTGGAGAGGGGAAAGTGGCAATGTTTCACAGTGTGCAGAGGGGAAAGTGGCAATGTTTCAGTGTGGAGAGGGGAAAGCGGCAACGTTTCACAGTGCGGAGAGGGGACAGTGGCAATGTTTCACAGTGCAGAGAGGGGAAAGCGGCAACGTTTCACAGTGTGGACAGTGTGGAGACGGGAAAGTGGCAACGTTTCACTATGTGGAGGGTGGAAAACGGCAACGTTTCAAGTGTGCAGAGGGGAAAGGGGCAACGTTTCACAGTGCGGAGCAGGGAAAGCGGCAACGTTTGATAGTGTGAAGAGGGGAAAGCGGCAACGTTTCACCATGTGGAGAGAGGAAAGTAGCAATGTTTCATAGAGTGGAGAGGGGAAAGTGGCAACATTTCACAGTGTGGAGAGGGGAAAGCAGTAACATTTCATAGAGCGGAGAGGGGAAAGTGGCAACGTTTCACAGTGTGGAGAAGGGAAAGCGGTAATGTTTCACAGTTTGGAGAGGGGAAAGCGGTAACGTTTCACAGTGTGGAGAGGGGAAAGTGGCAATGTTTCACAGTGTGGAGAGGGGAAGGCAGTAGTGTTTCACAGTGTGGAGAGGGGAAAGCAGTAACATTTCATAGAGTGGAGAGGGGAAAGTGGCAACGTTTCACAGTGTGGAGAAGGGAAAGCGGTAACGTTTCATTGTGTGGAGAAGGGAAAGCGGTAACGTTTCACAGTGTGGAGAGGGGAAAGCGGCAACGTTTCACAATGTGGAGAGAGGAAATCCTTAATGTTTCACAGTGTGGAGAGGGGAAAGTGGCAATGTTTAACTGTGTGGAGAGGGGTAAGTGGCAACTTTTCAGTGTGGAGGGGGAAACTGTCAACGTTTCACAGTGTGGAGGGGGAGAGTGGCAACGTTTCACAATGCGGAGAGGGGAAAGCGGTAACGTTTCACAGTGCGGAGAGGGGAAAGGGGCAACCTTTCACAGAGTGGAGAGGGGAATGCGGTAAAGTTTCAGTGTGGAGAGGGGAAAACAGTAACGTTTCACAGTGTGGAGAGGGGAAAGTGGCAACGGTTCAGATGTGGAGGCGGAAAGCAGTAGTGTTTCACAACGTGGAGAGGGGAAAGCAGTAACGTTTCACAGTGTGGAAAGTGGCAACGTTTCACAGTGTGGAGAGGGTAAAGTGGCAACGTTTCACAGTGTGGAGAGGGTAAAGTGGCAACGTTTCACAGTGTGGAGAGGGTAAAGTGGCAACGTTTCACAGTGTGGAGAGGGTAAAGTGGCAACGTTTCACAGTGTGGAGAAGGGAAAGCTGTAACGTTTCAGTGTGGAGAGGGTAAAGCGGCAACGTTTCAGTGTGCAGAGGGGAAAGCGGCAACGTTTCACAGAGCGGAGAGGGGAAAGCGGCAACGTTTCACAGTGTGGACAGTGTGGAGACGGGAAAGTGGCAACGTTTCACTATGTGGAGGGTGGAAAACGGCAACGGTTCAAGTGTGGAGAGGGGTGAGTGCTAACGATTCACCATGTGGAGAGAGGAAAGTGGCAATGTTTCATAGAGTGGAGAGGGGAAAGCGGTAACGTTTCACAGTGTGGAGACAGGAAAGTGGCGACGTTTCACAGTGTGGAGAGGGGAAAGCGGCAACTTTTCACAATGTGGAGAGAGGAAATCCATTACGTTTAACAGTGTGGAGAGGGGTAAGTGGCAACTTTTCAGTGTGGAGAGGGGAAAGCGGCAACGTTTCAGTGTGCAGAGGGGAAAGCGGCAACGTTTCACAGTGCGGAGAGGGGAAAGTGGCAACGTTTCACAGTGCGGAGAGGGGAAAGCGGCAACGTTTCACAGTATGGACAGTGTGGAGACAGGAAAGCGGCAACGTTTCACTATGTGGAGGGTGGAAAACGGCAAAGTTTCAAGTGTGGAGAGGGGAAAGGGGCAACGTTTTACAGTGCGGAGCAGGGAAAGCGGCAACGTTTGATAGTGTGAAGAGGGGAAAGCGGCAACGTTTCACCATGTGGAGAGAGGAAAGTAGCAATGTTTCATAGAGTGGAGAGGGGAAAGTGGCAACATTTCACAGTGTGGAGAGGGGAAAGCAGTAACATTTCATAGAGCGGAGAGGGGAAAGTGGTAACGTTTCACAGTGTGGAGAAGGGAAAGCGGTAATGTTTCACAGTTTGGAGAGGGGAAAGCGGTAACGTTTCACAGTTTGGAGAGGGGAAAGTGGTAACGTTTCACAGTTTGGAGAGGGGAAAGTGGCAATGTTTCACAGTGTGGAGAGGGGAAAGTGGCAACGTTTCACAGTGTGGAGAGGGGAAAGTGGCAATGTTTCAAAGTGTGGAGAGGAGAATGCGGTAACGTTTCACAATGTGGAGAGAGGAAATCCATTACGTTTCACAGTGTGGAGAGGGGAAAGTGGCAACTTTTCAGTGCGGAGGGGGAAAGTGTCAATGTTTCACAGTGTGGAGGAGGAGAGTGGCAACGTTTCACAATGCGGAGAGGGGAAAGCGGTAACGTTTCACAGTGCGGAGAGGGGAATGTGGCAAACTTTCACAGTGTGGAGAGGGGAATGAGTTAAAGTTTCAGTGTGGAGAGGGGAAAACAGTAACGTTACACAGTGTGGAGAGGGGAAAGTGGCAACGTTTCGGAGTGTGGAGGCGGAAAGCAGTAGTGTTTCACAGTGTGGAGAGGGGAAATGGCAACTTTTCACAGTGTGGAGAGGGGAAAGTGGCAACGTTTCAGTGTGGAAGTGGAAATCGGCAACGTTTCACAGTGTGGAGAGGGGAAAGTGGCAACGGTTCAGATGTGGAGGCGGAAAGCAGTAGTGTTTCACAACGTGGAGAGGGGAAAGCAGTAACATTTCACAGTGTGGAAAGTGGCAACGTTTCACAATGTGGAAAGGGTAAAGTGGCAACGTTTCACAGTGTGGAGAGGGTAAAGTGGCAACGTTTCACAGTGTGGAGAGGGTAAAGTGGCAACGTTTCACAGTGTGGAGAGGGTAAAGTGGCAACGTTTCACAGTGTGGAGAAGGGAAAGCTGTAACGTTTCAGTGTGGAGAGGGTAAAGCGGCAACGTTTCAGTGTGCAGAGGGGAAAGTGGCAACGTTTCAGTGTGGAGAGGGGAAAGCGGCAACGTTTCACAGAGCGGAGAGGGGAAAGCGGCAACGTTTCACAGTGTGGACAGTGTGGAGACGGGAAAGCGGCAACGTTTCACTATGTGGAGGGTGGAAAACGGCAACGGTTCAAGTGTGGAGAGGGGTGAGTGCTAACGTTTCACCATGTGGAGAGAGGAAAGTGGCAATGTTTCATAGAGTGGAGAGGGGAAAGCGGTAACGTTTCACAGTGTGGAGACAGGAAAGTGGCGACGTTTCACAGTGTGGAGAGGGGAAAGCGGCAACGTTTCAGAGTGTGGAGGCGGAAAGCAGTAGTGTTTCACAATGTGGAGAGGGGAAAGCAGTAACGTTTCACAGTGTGGAGAGGGGAAAGTTGCAACGTTTCAGAGTGTGGAGGCGGAAAGCAGTAGTGTTGCACAGTGTGGAGAGGGGAAAGCAGTAACGTTTCACAGTGTGGAGAGGGGAAAGTGGCAAACTTTCACAGTGTGGAGAGGGGAAATGGCAATGTTTCACAGTGTGGAGAGGGGAAAACAGTAACGTTTCACAGAGCGGAGAGGGGAAAGTGGCAACGTTTTAGAGTGTGGATGCGGAAAGCAGTAATGTTTCACCGTGTGGAGAGGGGAAAGCAGTAACGTTTCAGTGTGGAGAGGGGAAAGCAGTAACTTTTCACAGTGCGGAGAGAGGAAAAGTGGCAACGTTCCAGTGTGGAGAGGGGAAAGTGGAAACGTTTCGCAGTGTGGAGAGGGGAAAATGCTAACGTTTCAGTTTGGAGAGGGGAAAGTGGCAAACTTTCACAGTGTGGAGATTGGAAAGTGGCAACGTTTCACAGTATGGAGGCAGAAAGCAATAGTGTTTCACAGTGTGGAGAGGGGAAAGCAGTAAAGTTTCACAGTGTGGAGAGGGGAAAGTGGCAACGTTTCACAGTGTGGAGAGGGGAAAGTGGCAATGTTTCACAGTGTGGAGAGGGGAAAGTGGCAACGTTTCACAGTGTGGAGAGGGTAAAGTGGCAACGTTTCACAGTGTGGAGAGGGTAAAGTGGCAACGTTTTACAGTGTGGAAAGGGGAATGCGGTAACGTTTCAAGTGTGGACAGGGGAAAGGGGCAAAGTTTCACAGTGCGGAGAGGGGAAAGGGGCAACGTTTCATAGTGTGAAGAAGGAAAAGCGGCAATGTTTCACCATGTGGAGAGAAGAAAGTGGCAACGTTTCACAGTGTGGAGAGGGGAGAGTGGTAACGTTTCACAGTGTGGAGAGGGGAAAGCGGCAACGTTTCACAGTGTGGAGAGGGGAAAGCGGCAACGTTTCACAGTGTGGAGAGGGGAAAGCGGCAACGTTTCACAGTGTGGAGAGGGGAATGTGGTAACGTTTCAGTGCGGAGAGGGGAAAGCAGTAACATTTCATAGTGTGGAGGGGGGAAAACCGTAACGTTTCACAGTGTGGAGAGGGGAAAACAGTAAAGTTTCACAGAGTGGAGAGGGGAAAGTGGCAACGTTTCAGAGTGTGGAGGCGGAAAGCAGTAGTGTTTCACAATGTGGAGAGGGGAAAGCAGTAACGTTTCAGTGTGGAGAGGGGAAAGCAGTAACGTTTCACAGTGCGGAGAGAGGAAAAGTGGCAACATTTCAGTGTGGAGAGGGGGAAAGTGGAAACGTTTCAGTGTGGAGAGGCGAAAGTGGTAACGTTTCAGTGTGGAGAGGAGAAAGTGGCAACGTTTCACAGTGTGGAGAGGGGACTGCGGTAACGTTTCAGTGTGGAGAGGGGAATGCGGTAACGTTTCAGTGTGGAGAGGGGAAAGTGGCAATGTTTCACAGTGTGGAGAGGGGAAATTGGCAATGTTTCACAGTGTGTAGAGGGGAAAGTGGCAACGTTTCACAGTGTGGAGAGGGGAAAGCGGCAATGTTTCACAAAGTGGAGAGGGGAAAGTGGCAACGTTTCACAGTGTGGAGAAGGGAAAGCGGTAACGTTTCACAGTGTGGAGAGGGGAATGCGATAACGTTTCACAGTGTGGAGACAGGAAAGTGGCGACGTTTCACAGTGTGGAGAGAGGAAATCCATTACGTTTCACAGCGTGGAGAGGGGAAAGTGGCTACGTTTCACAGTGTGGAGAGGGGAAAGTGGCAACGTTTCACAATGTGGAGAGAGGAAATCCATTACGTTTAACAGTGTGGAGAGGGGTAAGTGGCAACTTTTCAGTGTGGAGGGGGAAAGTGGCAACGTTTCACAGTGTGGAGGGGGAGAGTGGCAACGTTTCACAGTGCGGAGAGGGGAATGCGGTAACGTTTCACAGTGTGGAGAGGGGACTGCGGTAAAGTTCCAGTGTGGAGAGGGGAAAACAGTAACGTTTCATAGTGTGGAAAGGGGAAAGTTGCAACGTTTCAGAGTGTGGAGGCGGAAAGCAGTAGTGTTGCACAGTGTGGAGAGGGGAAAGCAGTAACGTTTCACAGTGTGGAGAGGGGAAAGTGGCAAACTTTCACAGTGTGGAGAGGAGAAATGGCAATGTTTCACAGTGTGGAGAGGCGAAAACAGTAACGTTTCAGTGTGGAGAGGGGAAAGCAGTAACTTTTCACAGTGCGGAGAGAGGAAAAGTGGCAACGTTCCAGTGTGGAGAGGGGAAAGTGGAAACGTTTCGCAGTGTGGAGAGGGGAAAATGCTAACGTTTCAGTTTGGAGAGGGGAAAGTGGCAAACTTTCACAGTGTGGAGATTGGAAAGTGGCAACGTTTCACAGTATGGAGGCGGAAAGCAATAGTGTTTCACAGTGTGGAGAGTGGAAAGCAGTAACGTTTCACAGTGTGGAGAGGGGAAAGTGGCAACGTTTCACAGTGTGGAGAGGGGAAAGTGGCAACGTTTCACAGTGTGGAGAGGGGAAAGTGGCAACGTTTCACAGTGTGGAGAGGGGAAAGTGGCAACGTTTCACAGTGTGGAGAGGGGAATGCGGTAACGTTTCAAGTGTGGACAGGGGAAAGGGGCAAAGTTTCACAGTGCGGAGAGGGGAAAGGGGCAACGTTTCATAGTGTGAAGAAGGAAAAGCGGCAATGTTTCACCATGTGGAGAGGGGAAAGCGGCAACGTTTCACAGTGTGGAGAGGGGAATGCGGTAACGTTTCAGTGCGGAGAGGGGAAAGCAGTAACATTTCATAGTGTGGAGGGGGGAAAACCGTAACGTTTCACAGTGTGGAGAGGGGAAAACAGTAAAGTTTCACAGTGTGGAGAGGGGGAAAGTGACAACGTTTCAGAGTGTGGAGGCGGAAAGCAGTTGTGTTTCACAATGTGGAGAGGGGAAAGCAGTAACGTTTCAGTGTGGAGAGGGGAAAGCAGTAACGTTTCACAGTGCGGAGAGAGGAAAAGTGGCAACATTTCAGTGTGGAGAGGGGAAAGTGGAAACGTTTCAGTGTGGAGAGGCGAAAGTGGTAACGTTTCAGTGTGGAGAGGAGAAAGTGGCAACGTTTCACAGTGTGGAGAGGGGAATGCGGTAACGTTTCAGTGTGGAGAGGGGAAAACAGTAACGTTTCACAGTGTGGAGAGGGGAAAGTGGCAACGTTTCAGAGTGTGGAGGCGGAAAGCAGTAGTGTTTCACAATGCGGAGAGGGGAAAGCAGTAACGTTTCACAGTGTGGAGAGGGGAATGCGGTAACGTTTCAGTGTGGAGAGGGGAAAACAGTAACATTTCACAGTGTGGAGAGGGGAAAGTGGCAACGTTTCAGAGTGAGGAGGCGGAAAGCAGTAGTGTTTCACAATGCGGAGAGGGGAAAGCAGTAACGTTTCACAGTGTGGAGAGGGGAAAGTGGCAATGTTTCACAGTGTGGAGAGGAGAAAGTGGCAATGTTTCACAGTGTGTAGAGGGGAAAGTGGCAACGTTTCACAGTGTGGAGAGGGGAAAGGGGCAAAGTTTCACAGTGCGGAGAGGGGAAAGGGGCAACTTTTCATAGTGTGAAGAAGGGAAAGCGGCAATGTTTCACCATGTGGAGAGAAGAAAGTGGCAATGTTTCACAGTGTGGAGAGGGGAGAGTGGTAACGTTTCACAGTGTGGAGAGGGGAATGCGGTAACGTTTCAGTGCGGAGAGGGGAAAGCAGTAACATTTCATAGTGTGGAGAGGGGAAAACCGTAACGTTTCACAGTGTGGAGAGGGGAATGCGGTAACGTTTCAGTGTGGAGATGGGAAAGTGGCAACGTTTCAGAGTGTGGAGGCGGAAAGCAGTAGTGTTTCACAATGTGGAGAGGGGAAAGCAGTAACGTTTCAGTGTGGAGAGGGGAAAGCAGTAACGTTTCACAGTGCGGAGGGAGGAAAAGTGGCAACATTTCAGTGTGGAGAGGGGAAAGTGGAAATGTTTCAGTGTGGAGAGGCGAAAGTGGTAACATTTCAGTGTGGAGAGGAGAAAGTGGCAACGTTTCACAGTGTGGAGAGGGGAATGCGGTAACGTTTCAGTGTGGAGAGGGGAAAACAGTAACGTTTCACAGTGTGGAGAGGGGAAAGTGGCAACGTTTCAGAGTGTGGAAGCGGAAAGCAGTAGTGTTTCACAAAGCGGAGAGGGGAAAGCAGTAACGTTTCACAGTGTGGAGAGGGGAAAGTGGCAATGTTTCACAGTGTGGAGAGGGGAAATTGGCAATGTTTCACAGTGTGTAGAGGGGAAAGTGGCAACGTTTCACAGTGTGTAGAGGGGAAAGTGGCAACGTTTCACAGTGTGGAGAGGGGAAAGTGGCAACGTTTCAAAGTGTGGAGAGGGGTATGCGGTAATGTTTCACAGTGTGGAGAAAGGAAAGTGGCGACGTTTCACAGTGTGGAGAGGGGAAAGCGGCAACATTTCACAATGTGGAGAGGGGAAAGTGGCAACGTTTCACAGTGTGGAGAGGGGTAAGTGGAAAATTTTCAGTGTGGAGGGGGGAAAGTGTCAACGTTTCACAGTGTGGAGGGGGAGAGTGGCAACGTTTCACAGTGTGGAGAGGGGAATGCGGTAACGTTTCACAGTGCAGAGAGGGGAAAGCGGCAACGTTTCACAGTGTGGAGGCGGAAAGCAGTAGTGTTTCACAATGTGGAGAGGGGAAAGCAGTAACGTTTCAGTGTGGAGAGGGGAAAGCAGTAACGTTTCACCGTGCGGAGAGAGGAAAAGTGGCAACATTTCAGTGTGGAGAGGGGAAAGTGGAAACGTTTCAGTGTGGAGAGGCGAAAGTGGTAACGTTTCAGTGTGGAGAGGAGAAAGTGGCAACGTTTCACAGTGTGGAGAGGGGAAAACAGTAACGTTTCACAGTGTGGAGAGGGGAAAGTGGCAACGTTTCAGAGTGTGGAGGCGGAAAGCAGTAGTGTTTCACAATGCGGAGAGGGGAAAGCAGTAACGTTTCACAGTGTGGAGAGGGGAAAGTGGCAATGTTTCACAGTGTGGAGAGGGGAAATTGGCAATGTTTCACAGTGTGGAGAGGGGAAAGTGGCAACGTTTCACAGTGTGGAGAGGGGAAAGTGGCAACGTTTCACAGTGTGGAGAGGGGAAAGAGGCAATGTTTCACAATGTGGAGAGGGGAAAGCGGCAACGTTTCAAGTGTGGAGAGGGGAAAGTGGCAATGTTTCACAGTGTGGAGAGGGGAAATTGGCAATGTTTCACAGTGTGGAGAGGGGAAAGTGGCAACGTTTCACAGTGTGGAGAGGGGAAAGTGGCAACGTTTCACAGTGTGGAGAGGGGAAAGTGGCAACGTTTCACAGTGTGGAGAGGGGAAAGAGGCAATGTTTCACAATGTGGAGAGGGGAAAGCGGCAACGTTTCAAGTGTGGAGGGGGAAAGCGGCAATGTTTCGCAGTGCGGAGAGGGGACAGTGGCAACGTTTCACAGTGCAGAGAGGGCTAAGCGGCAACGTTTCACAGTGTGGACAGTGTGGAGAGGGGAAATCGGCAACGTTTCATAATGTGGATTGGGGAAAACAGCAACGTTTCAAGTGTGAAAAGGGGAAAGGGGCAACGTTTCACAGTGCGGAGATGGGAAAGCGGCAAAGTTTCATAGTGTGAAGAGGGGAAAGCAGCAACGTTTCACCAGGTGCAGAGAGGAAAGTGGCAACGTTTCACAGTGTGGAAAGGGGAGAGTGGTAACGTTTCATAGTGTGGAGAGGGGAAAGTGGCAATGTTTCAGAGTGTGGAGAGGAGAAAGGGGCAAAGTTTCACAGTGCGGAGAGGGGAAAGGGGCAACTTTTCATAGTGTGAAGAAGGGAAAGCGGCAATGTTTCACCATGTGGAGAGAAGAAAGTGGCAATGTTTCACAGTGTGGAGAGGGGAGAGTGGTAACGTTTCAGTGTGGAGAGGGGAAAGCGGCAACGTTTCAGTGCAGAGAGGGGAAAGCAGTAACATTTCATAGTGTGGAGAGGGGAAAACCGTAACGTTTCACAGTGTGGAGAGGGGAATGCGGTAACGTTTCAGTGTGGAGAGGGGAAAACAGTAAAGTTTCACAGTGTGGAGAGGGGAAAGTGGCAACGTTTCAGAGTGTGGAGGCGGAAAGCAGTAGTGTTTCACAATGTGGAGAGGGGAAAGCAGTAACGTTTCAGTGTGGAGAGGGGAAAGCAGTAACGTTTCACAGTGCGGAGAGAGGAAAAGTGGCAACATTTCAGTGTGGAGAGGCGAAAGTGGAAACGTTTCAGTGTGGAGAGGCGAAAGTGGTAACGTTTCAGTGTGGAGAGGAGAAAGTGGCAACGTTTCACAGTGTGGAGAGGGGAATGCGGTAACGTTTCAGTGTGGAGAGGGGAAAACAGTAAAGTTTCACAGTGTGGAGAGGGGAAAGTGGCAACGTTTCAGAGTGTGGAAGCGGAAAGCAGTAGTGTTTCACAAAGCGGAGAGGGGAAAGCAGTAACGTTTCACAGTGTGGAGAGGGGAAAGTGGCAATGTTTCACAGTGTGGAGAGGGGAAATTGGCAATGTTTCACAGTGTGGAGAGGGGAAATTGGCAATGTTTCACAGTGTGTAGAGGGGAAAGTGGCAACGTTTCACAGTGTAGAGAGGGGAAAGCAGCAATGTTTCACAATGTGGAGAGGGGAAAGCGGCAACGTTTCAAGTGTGGAGAGGGCTAAGCGGCAACGTTTCACAGTGTGGACAGTGTGGAGAGGGGAAAGCGGCAACGTTTCACAATGTGGATTGGGGAAAACAGCAACGTTTCAAGTGTGAAAAGGGGAAAGGGGCAACGTTTCACAGTGCGGAGAGGGGAAAGCGGCAAAGTTTCATAGTGTGAAGAGGGGAAAGCAGCAACGTTTCACCAGGTGCAGAGAGGAAAGTGACAACGTTTCACAGTGTGGAAAGGGGAGAGTGGTAACGTTTCATAGTGTGGAGAGGGGAAAGTGGCAATGTTTCAGAGTGTGGACAGGGGAAAGCAGTAGTGTTTCACAGTGTGGAGAGGGGAAAGCAGTAACGTTTCATAGAGTGGAGAGGGGTAAGTGGCAACGTTTCATGGTGTGGAGAGGGGAGAGTGGCAAGGTTTCAGTGTGGAGGGGGAAAGTGGCAACGTTTCAGTGCTCAGAGGGGAAAGCGGTAACATTTCACAGTGTGGAGAGGGGAAAGTGGCAACGTTTCAAAGTGTGGAGAGGGGTATGCGGTAATGTTTCACAGTGTGGAGAAAGGAAGGTGGCGACGTTTCACAGTGTGGAGAGGGGAAAGCGGCAACATTTCACAATGTGGAGAGGGGAAAGTGGCAACGTTTCACAGTGTGGAGAGGGGTAAGTGGAAAATTTTCAGTGTGGAGGGGGGAAAGTGTCAACGTTTCACAGTGTGGAGGGGGAGAGTGGCAACGTTTCACAGTGTGGAGAGGGGAATGCGGTAACGTTTCACAGTGCAGAGAGGGGAAAGCGGCAACGTTTCACAGTGCAGAGAGGGGAAAGTGGCAACGTTTCACAGTGTGGAGAGGGGAAAGTGGCAACGTTTCAGACTGTGGAGGCGGAAAGCAGTAGTGTTTCACAATGTGGAGAGGGGAAAGCAGTAACGTTTCAGTGTGGAGAGGGGAAGGCAGTAACGTTTCACAGTGCGGAGAGAGGAGAAGTGGCAACATTTCAGTGTGGAGAGGGGAAAGTGGAAAAGTTTCAGTGTGGAGAGGCGAAAGTGGTAACGTTTCAGTGTGGAGAGGCGAAAGTGGTAACGTTTCAGTGTGGAGAGGGGAAAGCGGTAACGTTTCAGTGGGAAGAGAGAAAAGTGGCAACGTTTCAGTGTGTGGAGAGGGGAAAGCAGTAGTGTTTCACAGTGTGGAGAGGGGAAAGCGGTAACCTTTCACCGTGTGGAGAGGGGAAAGTGGCAATGTTTCACAGTGTGCAGAGGGGAAAGTGGCAATGTTTCAGTGTGGAGAGGGGAAAGCGGCAACGTTTCACAGTGCGGAGAGGGGACAGTGGCAATGTTTCACAGTGCAGAGAGGGGAAAGCGGCAACGTTTCACAGTGTGGACAGTGTGGAGACGGGAAAGTGGCAACGTTTCACTATGTGGAGAAGGGAAAACGGCAACGTTTCAGTGTGAAGAGGGGAAAGCGGGAACGTTTCACCATGTGGAGAGAGCAAAGTGGCAACGTTTCACAGTGTGGAGAGGGGAAAGCAGTAGTGTTTCACAGTGTGGAGAGGGGAAAGCAGTAACGTTTCACAGAGTGGAGAGGGGAAAGTGGCAACGTTTCACAGTGTGGAGAATGGAAAGCGGTAACGTTTCACAGTGTGGAGAGGGGAAAGTGGCAATGTTTCACAGTTTGGAGAGGGGAAAGTGGAAACGTTTCAAAGTGTGGCGAGGGGAATGCGGTAACGTTTCACAGTGTGGAGAAAGAAAAGGGGCGACGTTTCACAGTGTGGAGAGGGGAAAGCGGCAACGTTTCACAATGTGGAGAGGGGAAATCCATTACGTTTCACAGTGTGGAGAGAGGAAAGTGGCAACGTTTAACAGTGTGGAGAGGGGTAAGTGGCAACTTTTCAGTGTGGAGGGGGAAAGTGGCAACGTTTCACAGTGTGGAGGGGGAGAGTGGCAACGTTTCACAGTGTGGAGGGGGAGAGTGGCAACGTTTCACAGTGTGGAGAGGGGAGAGTGGTAACGTTTCACAGTGTGGAGGGGGGAAAGTGGCAACGTTTTAGAGTGTGGAGAGGGGAAAGCAGTGGTGTTTCACAGTATGGAGAGGTGAAAGCAGTAACGTTTCTTAGAGGGGAGAGCGGAAAGTGGCAACGTTTCACAGTGTGGAGAAGGGAAAGCGGTAACGTTTCACCGTGTGGCGAAGGGAAAGCGGTAACGTTTCACAATGTGGAGAAGGGAAAGTGGCAATGTTTCACAATGTGGAGAAGGGAAAGTGGCAATGTTTCACAGTGTGGAGAGGGGAAAGTGGCAACGTTTCAAAGTGTGGAGAGGGGAAAGCGGCAACGTTTCACAATGTGGAGAGAGGAAAGCCATTACGTTTCACAGTGTGGAGAGGGGTAAGTGGAAAATTTTCAGTGTGGAGGGGGAAAGTGTCAACATTTCACAGTGTGGAGGGGGAGAGTGGCAACGTTTCACAGTGTGGAGAGGGGAATGCGGTAACGTTTCACAGTGCAGAGAGGGGAAAGCGGCAACGTTTCACAGTGTGGAGAGGGGAATGCGGTAACGTTTCAGTGTGCAGAGGGGAAAACAGTAAAGTTTCACAGTGTGGAGAGGGGAAAGTGGCAACGTTTCAGAGTGTGGAGGCGGAAAGCAGTAGTGTTTCACAATGTGGAGAGGGAAAAGCAGTAACGTTTCAGTGTGGAGAGGGGAAAGCAGTAACGTTTCACATTGCGGAGAGAGGAAAAGTGGCAACATTTCAGTGTGGAGAGGGGAAAGTGGAAACGTTTCAGTGTGGAGAGGCGAAAGTGGCAACGTTTCACGGTGTGGAGAGAGGAAAGCGGTAACGTTTCAGTGTGAAGAGAGAAAAGTGGCAACATTTCGCAGTGTGGAGAGGGGAAAATGGTAACGTTTCACAGTGTGGAGAGGTGAAAGCAATAATGTTTCATAGAGTGGAGAGGGGAAAGTGGCAATGTTTCACAATGTGGAGATGGGAAAGCCATAACGTTTCACAGTGTGAAGTGGAAAGTGGCAACGTTTCAGTGTGTGGAGAGGGGAAAGCAGTAGTGTTTCACAGTGTGGAGAGGGGAAAGTCGTAACCTTTCACCGTGTGGAGTGGGGAATGCGGTAACGTTTCACAGTGTGGAGGGGGAGAGTGGCAACGTTTCACAGTGTGGAGGGGGAGAGTGGCAACGTTTCACAGTGTGGAGGGGGAGAGTGGCAACGTTTCACAGTGTGGAGGGGGAGAGTGGCAACGTTTCACAGTGTGGAGCGGGGAATGCGGTAACGTTTCAAGTGCGGAGAGGGCAAAGCAGCAACGTTTCACAGTGCGGAGAGGGGAAAGCGGCAACGTTTCACAGTGTGGATAGGGAAATGCGGTAACGTTTCAGTGTGGAGAGGGGAAAACAGTAACGTTTCACAGTGTGGAGTGGGGAAAGTGGCAACGTTTCAGAGTGTGGAGGCGGAAAGCAGCAGTGTTTCACAATGTGGAGAGGGGAAAGCAGTAACGTTTCACAGTGTGGAGAGGGGAAAGTGGCAATGTTTCACAGTTTGTAGAGGGGAAAGTGTCAACGTTTCAAAGTGTGGAGAGGGGAATGCGGTAACGTTTCACAGTGTGGAGAAAGGAAAGTGCCAACGTTTCACAGTGTGGAGAGGGGAAAGCGGCAACGTTTCACAATGTGGAGAGAGGAAAGCCATTACGTTTCACAGTGTGGAGAGGGGAAAATGGCAACGTTTAACAGTGTGGAGAGGGGAAAGTGGCAACGTTTCAGTGTGGAGGTGGAAAGTGGCAACGTTTCACTGTGTGGAGAAAGGAAAGTGCCAACGTTTCACAGTGTGGAGAGGGGAAAGCGGCAACGTTTCACAATGTGGAGAGAGGAAAGCCATTACGTTTCACAGTGTGGAGAGGGGAAAATGGCAACGTTTAACAGTGTGGAGAGGGGAAAGTGGCAACGTTTCAGTGTGGAGGTGGAAAGTGGCAACGTTTCACAGTGTGGAGAGGGGAATGCGGTAACGTTTCACAGTGTGGAGAGGGGAATGCGGTAACGTTTCACAGTGCGGGGAGGGGAATGCGGTAACGTTTCACAGTGCGTGGAGGGGAATGCGGTAACTTTTCAGTGTGGAGAGGGGAAAGCAGTAACGTTTCACAGTGTGGAGAGGGGAAAGTGGCAACGTTTTAGAGTGTGGATGCAGAAAGCAGTAACGTTTCTCAGTGTGGAGAGAGGAAAAGTGGCAACGTTTCAGTGTGGAGAGGGGAAAGTGGAAACGTTTCAGTGTGGAGAGGCGAAAGTGGTAACGTTTCAGTGTGCAGAGAGGAAAGTGGCAACGTTTCGCAGTGTGGAGAGGGGAAAGCCATAACGTTTCACAGTGTGGAGGGGAAAGTGGCAACGTTTCACAGTGTGGAGAGGGGAATGCGGTAACGTTTCAGTGTGGAGAGGGGAAAGTGGAAACGTTTCAGTGTGGAGAGGGGAAAGTGGAAACGTTTCAGTGTGGAGAGGGGAAAGTGGAAACGTTTCAGTGTGGAGAGGGGAAAGTGGAAACGTTTCAGTGTGGAGAGGGGAAAGTGGAAACGTTTCAGTGTGGAGAGGGGAAAGTGGAAACGTTTCAGTGTGGAGAGGGGAAAGTGGAAACGTTTCAGTGTGGAGAGGGGAAAGTGGAAACGTTTCAGTGTGGAGAGGGGAAAGTGGTAACGTTTCAGTGTGCAGAGAGGAAAGTGGTAACGTTTCAGTGTGCAGAGAGGAAAGTGGCAACGTTTCGCAGTGTGGAGAGGGGAAAGCCATAACGTTTCACAGTGTGGAGGGGAAAGTGGCAACGTTTCACAGTGTGGAGAGGGGAATGCGGTAACGTTTCAGTGTGGTGAGGGGAAAGTGGAAACGTTTCAGTGTGGAGAGGGGAAAGTGGAAACGTTTCAGTGTGGAGAGGGGAAAGTGGAAACGTTTCAGTGTGGAGAGGGGAAAGTGGAAACGTTTCAGTGTGGAGAGGGGAAAGTGGAAACGTTTCAGTGTGGAGAGGGGAAAGTGGAAACGTTTCAGTGTGGAGAGGGGAAAGTGGAAACGTTTCAGTGTGGAGAGGGGAAAGTGGAAACGTTTCAGTGTGGAGAGGGGAAAGTGGAAACGTTTCAGTGTGGAGAGGGGAAAGTGGTAACGTTTCACGGTGTGGAGAGGGGAAAGCGGTAACATTTCACAGTGTGGAGAGGGGAAAGCGGTAACATTTCACAGTGTGGAGAGGGGAAAGTGGCAATGTTTCACAGTGTGGAGAGGGGAAAGCGGCAACGTTTCACAGTGTGGAGAGGTGAAAGCGGCAACGTTTCACAGTGTGGAGAGGGGAAAGTGGCAACGTGTCGCTGTGTGGAGATGGGAAAGTGGCAGCTTTTCAGTGTGGAGAGAGGAAAGTGGCAGTTTTCAGTGTGGAGAGGGGAAAGTGGCAACATTTTACAGTGTGGAGAGGGGAAAGCGGCAACGTTTCAGTGTGGAGAGGGGAAAGTGGCAACGTTTCAGTGTGGAGAGGGGAAAGTGGCAACGTTTCAGTGTGGAGAGGGGAAAGTGGCAACGTTTCAGTGTGGAGAGGGGAAAGTGGCAACGTTTCAGCGTGGAGAGGGGAAAGTGGCAACGTTTCAGCGTGGAGAGGGGAACGCAGTAACGTTTCGCAGTGTGGAGAGGGGAAAGTGGCAACGTTTCACAGTGTGGAGAGGGGAAAGTGGCAAAGTTTCACAGTGTGGAGAGGGGAAAGTGGCAACGTTTTACAGTGTGGAGAGGGGAAAGCGGTAACGTTTCAGTGTGGAGAGGGGAAAGCGGCAACGTTTCAGTGTGGAGAGGGGAAAGCAGCAACGTTTCAGTGTGGACAGGGGAAAGCGGCAACGTTTCAGTGTGGACAGGGGAAAGCGGCAACGTTTCACAGTGTGGAGAGGGGAAAGTGGCAACGTTTCACAGTGTGGAGAGGGGAAAGCGGTAACAATTCACAGTGTGGAGGGTAAAGCGGTAACGTTTCACCCACTCCACCCTGCCCATCACGCCCCCACTTACCCACTCTACCCTTCCCCACATACCACCACTTACCCACTCCACCTTGCTGCCCATTCCACAACTTACCCACTCCACCCTTCCCCATGTACCACCACTTCCCCACTACACCCTGCCGCACACCCCACTTACCCACTCCATCCTGCCCACATTCCCCCCCACCCTGCCCCACATACCCTCTTAGCCACTCCACCCTGCCACACATACCCCCACCTACCTAATCCACCCTGCCCCACATACGCCCTCTTACCAACTCTACCCTGCCCGACATACCCCCTTTACCCAATAAACCCTGCCCCTAAACCACCTTTTCCTGCAGCCTGCAGGCAGCTCACCCTGAACACCCTGTCTTCCTCCATTCCAGCCCCCCTCCAACCCTGCAGGCCTCCTCCTCTCTGGGCACTTGGACCTATTGGAGGTTGCATTATAATTCTGTGACCTACCTGGCTGGGGGGCTCCAATGCATAGGTGTTGATGAGATATGCCAGCATATTGCAAAGCCACAAAGAAATCATGTCACCCAGGAGCCGAGGAATCAGGCCACTGCAGGGATAGAGAGTACTGATGTTAGAGGAATACACACCATTCCTCTCCAACATGGAATTGGAGGGATGCACACTATCCCTCTACTGCATGGAATTGGAAAGGTTCCACACTGCTTTGAGGGATTCACATATCATCATACCACTCTTCAGCCCTGATAGATCACAGGTTCTGGGAATATACGCTACATCCAAACAGTGAAAGTGAAAGGCTTGTAGATGGCACTCAGCAATGAGCAACATCAAAGCGAATGTAGAGAAGGAACAGAAACTCTCCAACAGGCAAAACACTGCAGCCACACTGTCTGCAAGTTCCTCACAGACCCGACACTTACTGATCAATTAGCCTTTATTACCATGACTTCTTCCTTTGACCTAGGGGAACACTCCTGACATTAACACATCCTGTCTTACTGTGAAGAGTGCCCAGGGATTCGTGCTGGGAGAGTTTGCAGGTGATATTTACTTGTTCGACACACTTTGTGCTTATGCTAATAGTGATATGGCACTTTCAGATCTAGATTTCACATCTCTTTAGACTGTTATTGAACTTGCCCCATAAATAAACTGCCCAGCAGCTTTGTAATCTTCCCATTCTTTAAGGATACTGGGCAGTGGTTACAGACATCCCATGATCTTCTAGGGCTGCATTAGAAATCTCCTCTGCCTTTTGCAGGCACAAGTGGTATACTTCATCATCCCATTCTCAACACATTTGCAGCACAATTTATACTTACGCAAAAAAGCCCAGAAACCCCTCTTCCTTATAGATTGTTACTACAGAACCAAATATCCCACTGCCAAGATAAACAAAGAAAAATAAGAATTACTAATAGCCGTTTGGTAGTACAGAAATTGAGTATTGCACAATAACATATATATTATACATATCATAATACATATAAATATTTGTTAATAAAAACATTATGCTGACAACCAATTTAAGATTGCCAGTCGAACTCGCTGTGCAGCATGTGTGCGTGTACTGGAATCTACATATATTAATACACAGGACCCTGTTCTTTGCAGACAGAAAGAACATGTACACATTGCGCCTGATTCAGCTAAACAAAATAAATGATAGCAATTCGCTGGTTCATTCCTCAGGTCAATGCCTTGACCAGAGTCAAGCTGCATGGTTTAAATTTCAAACAATGCTTGGCAGTTAACGGTCAATCATCATCACCAGGTGCATTCTCCATGGCAACACGTCTTACAATCGGATTACTTGTCAACCAATTCGCACTGTCTTTTTCTCATACAGCATAAAGGTGTTGCTCCCCTGGCATTAGAATCCTTGCTATTGTTTTGCTGAGTGCAAGATGAAAAGCTTTAATAAAATGTCTTTTTTCAGCAATACTCAAAGAATTACTCTTCAAGAATGAATCAGGTATCAGCACTCTCACCATGTCTGCAAAATACCTAAACCTTAGATTTATCTTTTTAAATGCCTCATTGATTCAGCTTTTCATTTGGTAAGGTGGTAAATAGTGAGGAGGATAGCCGTAAACTGCAGGAAGATATCAATGGACTGTCAGGTGGGCAGAGGAGTGGCAAATGGAATTCAACCTGGAAAAATGTGAAGTAATGCACTTGGGGAGGGCTAACAAGGCAAGGGAATACACTATGGATGGTGGGACCATGGAAAGTACTGAAGATCAGAGGGACCTTGGTGTGCATATCCACAGATCTCGGAAGGTAGCAGGGCAGGTAGATAAGATGGTTAAGACACATGGGATACTTGCTTTATTAGCCGAAGTGTAGAATACAAGGGCAGGGAGGTTATGCTGGAAAGGCCATAACTGGAGTACTGCGTGCAGTTCTGATCACCACATTATAGGAAGGATGTGATTGCACTGGAAAGGATGCAGGGAGGTTTACCAGGATGCTGCCTGGGCTGGAGGGTCTGAGCTATGAGGAAAGATTGGATAGGCTGGGGTTGATTTCCTTGGAGCAGCGAAGGTTGAGAGGGGACCTGATAGAGGTGTATAAGATTATGAGGAACATAGATAGGGAGGATAGGAAGGCATTTTTTCTGTTAGTAGAGGGGTCAATAACCAGGGGGCATAGTTTTAAGGTAAGAGACAGAAGGCTCAGAGGGGAGTTGAGGAGAATTTTTCAGTCAGAGGGTGGATTCTGGAAGTCACTGTGTGAAAGGCTGGTTGAGTCAGAAACTCTTGTAACATTTCAAAAGTATTTAGATATTCAATTGCGTTGCCATGGCCTCCAGGGCTGTGAGCCATGCACTGGAAAGTGGGATTTGTGTAGTCCTATCTTTGCTGACTGGCACGGACATGATGGGCTGAATGGCCTCCTTCTGTGCTGTTAACGTCTATGAGTCTATGTATGATCCACAACAGTGTGCACACTCATCCATCTGAACACTGTAATTGTGTGTATATTCGTGCATCAGTACACAATAATTGCACTCATCCATCCGAAAGCTGTGTATATATTCATGCATCAGTACACAATTTCTGCATTCTCATCCATCTGAACGCCGTAACTGTGTATAAAAGCACATACCAGTACACAAAAACTGCGCACTCTCATCCATGTGAACACTGTAACTGTGTGTAAAAGCATGTACCAGTATATAATAACTGCATAATCTCACCAATCTGAACACTGTGCTTTGGCTGCAGTAGAGAGCTTCAGTTGGAGATTGGTGACAGAAGGAGTTTAAGGGTTAAATTTTATCTAAAGTCTCGTCTTTCTTCAATTTAGCAATTAGCTAAAAGTTGCTGTTAGGGTTAGAAGAAGGTGAGTTTTAGTCCAGCCTTAAAACAGGGCTGAATACAGGCTCTGCTTGCATCTGTAACTAGTTAATTCGATAACTGGCTTAATCCGATTTTCAGAGGCTAGGTTTGGAGAGTATAAAAATAGGCTATCTTATAGTGCTGACTTTGTCTGCACTGGAGTGCTATGTTTGACTGCAGGAGGGAGCTTCAGTTGGAGGTTGGTGACTGATGGAGTTTAAGGGTTAAATTCTACCTAAAGTCTAGTCTTTTTTTAATTTAACAATTAACTTAAAGTTGCTGTTAGGGTTGGAAGAAGGTGAGTTTTAGACCGGAGAGGAGGCGCCAGCGAGAATGGGAGAAAAGGGTGCAAAAAACAGAGGCCAAGACCGGAGAGGAGAGGCGTACCCTCAGGACTTTCAGGCAGCGGAGTTCAAAGCGATGTCACAATTCAAGAAGTGATGCAACGCAGAGGAGGCAGCTGATTGGTAAGTAGGGTCAGGTAAGTACTTCTACTATTTCTACTAATTAAACTGCTGCAGTCCATTAGCTTGAACAAAATAAGGTGGGAACTTCAGACTGTAGTGGGAGTATTTGGAGTGGAATAAGGCCCCTATTGTAGTTAGTATTCTTTAAAGGGAGTAACGAAAGAGCTTAATCTAAAAGGAAGTCATGGAAACAGCTCGCACCCGTGATAAGCTCCTCCTGTGTTATGCGGGAAGCTATGGACACTTCCAGTGTCCCTGATGACCATGTGTGCAGGAAGTGTGTCCAGCTGCCGCTACTGGCTAGCCACATTTCGGAGCTGGAGCTGGAGCTGGATTCACTGTGGAGCATCCAAGACGCTGAGATTATCATGGACACACGTTCAATGAAGTGGTCGCACTACAGGTGAAGGCTGAGCAGGCAGAAAGAGGATGGGTGACAG
The DNA here is from genome assembly GCF_017639515.1 of Carcharodon carcharias. NCBI lineage: Eukaryota > Metazoa > Chordata > Chondrichthyes > Lamniformes > Lamnidae > Carcharodon > Carcharodon carcharias. Next base: position 97,163,457 of record NC_054476.1, on the reverse strand, counting down.
CCAGGCAGAGTAGAAGGCGGCAGGTAGTGCAGGAATCCCCTGTGGCCGTCCCCCTCTCTCACAGGTATACCATTTTGGATACTGTTACGGGAGACAACTTTTCAGGGGAAAGCAGCAGGAGCCAAGTCCATGGCACCACGGGTGGCTCTGCTGCCCAAGAGGGGAGGAAGAATAGTAAGGGGAACAGGCAGATGTTTCTGTGGCCGCAAAAGAGGTTCCAGGATGGTACGTTGCCTCCTTGGTGCCAGGCTCAAGGATGTCTCGGAGAAGCTGCAGGGCATTCTGAAGGGGAAGGGCGAACAGCCAGTGGTCGTGGTCCATATTGGTGCCAACGACAGAGGTGAAAAAAAGGGATGAAGTCCTACAAGCTGAATATAGGGAATTAGGATGTAAATTAAAAAGTAGGACTTCAAAAGATAGTAACCTCAGGATTACTACCAGTGCCACGTATTAGCGCGAGTAGAAGAAATAACAGAATATATCGGATGAATATGTGACTGAAGAAATGGTGTAGAGGGGAGGGATTCAAATTCCTGGGACATTGAGACCGGTTCTGGGGAAGGTGGGACCAATACAAACAGGACAGGTTGCATCTGGGCAGGACCGGGACCAATGTCCTTGAGGGGAGGGTGTTTGCTAATGCTGTCAAGGAGGGTTTAAATTAGAATGGCAGGGGGATGGGAACCTGAGCAAGAAGAGTGGCGGGGGAAACAAGGATAGAAACAAATGGGGTCATAGTCATCTTAGCTTTATTTTGCACCAAAGTTAAAAAGACAAGTCTGAAGGCATTATATCTTAATGCATGGAGCATTTGCAATAAGGTAGATGAATTAACAGCACAAATAGATATAAACGGTTATGATATAGTTGCAATTACAGAGACATCGCTGCAGGGTGACCAAGGATGGGAACTGGACATATTTAGGAAGGACAGACAAATAGGGAAAGGAGGTGGGGTAGCATTGTTAGTAAAGGAAGAAATCAATGCCATAGTGAGGAAGGACATTGGCTCAGAAAATCATGATGTGGAATCTGTTTGGATGGAGATGAGAAACATCAGTGGGCAGAAAACATTGGTGGGGGTTGTCTTTCGGCCCCCAAACAGTAATGGAGATGTAAGGGAAGGCATTAAACAAGAAATTAGAGACGTATGCAATAAAGGTACAACTGTGAACATAGGTGACTTTAATCTACATATAGACTGGACAAACCAAACTAACAATAATACTGTGGAGAGGATTTCTTGGAGCGTGTACATGATGGTTTTTTTAGACCAATATGTTGAGGAACCAACTAGAGGGCAGGCTATCTAAACTGGATATTGTGCAATGAGAAAGGATTAATTAACGATCTTATTATGCGGGGTTCCTTGGGGAAAGAGCGACCATAAAATTATAGAATTGTTCATTAAGATAGAGAGTGAAGAAGTTGAATCCGAAATTAGGGTCCTGAATCTAAATAAAAGGGGACTATGAGGGTTTGGGGCGTGAGTTGGCAATGATGGATTGGGGAAACTTACTAAAAGGGTTCACGGTGGATAGGCAATAGCTAATATTTAAGGAATGTATGCGTGAATTACAATAATTATTCATTCCTGTTTGGCGCAAAAATAAAACAGGAAAGGTGGCTCAACCATGGATTGCAAAATAAGTTAGGGATAGTATTAGATCCAAAGAGGAGACATATAAAATTGTCAGAAAAAGCAGCAAGCCTGAGGATTGGGAGCAGTTTAGAATTCAGCATAAGTGGACAAAAGGATTGATCAAGAAGGGGAAAATGGAGTATGAGAGTTAACTTACAGGGAACATAAAAACTGACTGTAAAGCTTCTACAAATATGTGAGGAGAAAAAGATTAGCAAAGACAAATGTACGTCCCTTACAGTCAGAAACGGGGAAATTATAATGGGGAACAAAGAAATGGCAAACGCATTGAACACATATTTTGGTTCTGCCTTCACAAAAGAGGACACAAATAATTTCCCAGAAATGTTAGGGAGCCAAGGGTCTAGCAGGAGGGAGGAATTGAAGACAATCAGTATTAGCAAAAAAATGGTGCTAGAAAAATTAATGGGGTTAAAGGCTGAAAAATCCCTAGGACCTGATAATCTACATCCCAGAGTATTAAAGGAAGTGGCCCTGGAAATATTGGATGCATTGGCAGTCATCTTCCAAAATTCTATAGACTCTGGAGCAGTTCCTACAGATTGAAGCGTGACAAATGTAACCCCATTATTTAAAAAAGGAGAGAAAAAACAGGGACTTAGAGACCAGTTAGTCTAACATCAATAGTGGGAAAACTGCTAGAATCCATTATAAAAGGTGTGGTAACAGAACACTTGGAAAGCATTAACAGGATTAAACAAAGTCAGCATGGGTTTATGAAAGGGAAATCATGCTTAACTAATCTGAGTTTTTTGAGGATGTAATTAGTAGAATAGATAAGGGGGAACCAGTGGATGTGGTGCATTTGGATTTCAAGAAGGCTTTTGATAGGGTCCCACGTAAGAGGCTAGTGGGCAAAATTAAAGCACATGGGATTGGGGGTAATATACTGGCATGGATTGAGAATTGGTTGACAGACCTGAAACAGAAAGTGGGAATAAATGGGTCTTTTTCCAGATGGCAGGTGGTGACTCGTGGTGTATCTCAGGGATCAGTGCTTGGGCCCCAGCTATTCACAATATATTTCTATGGCAGATGCAGTATAACGTGGATAAATGTGAAGTTATATGCTTGGGTGTGAAAAACAGAGAGGCAGAGTATTATTTAAATTGTGATATATTGAGAAATTTGGGTGTACAAAGGGATCTGGGTGTCCTTGTACACCAATCAATGAAAGTAAACAGGCAGGTGCAGCAAGCAATTAGGAAGGCAAATGGTATGTTGGCCTTCATTGCAAGGGGGTTTGAGTTCAGAAGTAGGGACATCTTACTGCAGTTATACAAGGCCTTGGTGAGACCACACCTGGAGTATTGCGTGCAGTTTTGGTCTCCCTACCTAAGAAAGGATATACTTGCCATAGAGGGAATGCAGCGAAGGTTCACTAGGCTGATACCAGGGATGGCAGGACTGTCGTATGAGGAGAGATTGGTTCGACTGGGCCTGTATCCACTAGAGTTTAGAAGAATGAGAGTGTCAGATTGAAACGTATAAAATTCTAACAGGGCTAGAAAGACTATAAGCAGGGAGGATATTTCTCCTGGTTGGGGAGTCTAGAACCAGGGGCCACAGTATCAGGATCTGGGGCAGGCCATTTAGGACTGAGATGAGGAAAAGTTTCTTCACTCAGAGGGTGGTCAACCTGTGGAATTCTCTACCACAGAAGGCTGTGGAGGCCAGGTCACTGAATATATTGAAGAAAGAACTTGATAATTTTTTGGATATTAGGGGCATCAAGGAGTATGGAGAGAAAGCGGGAATATGGTGTTGAGATAAGAGGATCAGCCATGATCATATTGAATGGCGGAGCAGGCTCAAAGGGCCGAATGGCCTACTCCTGCTCCTAGTTTCTATGTAACTGTGTGAACATGCATGCACCAGTACACAACTGCATACTCTCATTAACTGAACACTATTACTGTGTGTATATGCATACGCCCATACACAATAACTGCACACACTCATCCATCTGAACACTATTACTGTGTGTGTATGCATGCACCAGTACACAATAACTGCACACACTCACATTTCTGAACACTGTAACTATGTGTACACTCGTGCACCTGCACACAATAACTGCACACACTCATCCATTTGAACACTAACTGTTCATAGACACATGCATTTCCTTTCATCAGAATGCAGTGCAATTTGGAGGCAAATCCCAAGAACCACTTGCAGACATTTGACAGCACAAACCAAAAAGACCTGTGACTGCTTCAGTCAGACACACACACTTCCAGCAGCCTCCAGAGCTTCAATGGCCCCATCTCCTTGAGTACAGGAGAACATTTCCCTGTTCAGAGGGCTGGCAACTCCCTTGCACAATCTGGCATCAGCTGCCTTTGCTGGGTATTCCAAACTGGTCAAGTCTCTGCACTGACCTGTACTTGGTTTCACGGCCAATAAACTGTATCATGCATCGCAAGGTGATCACTGCAAGGGAACAAAACAGATCAACACTCCAACTTTTCACACTAGTGGAATGCAACAAAAATGTTCAAATGCAGCGATCTATACTCACCATGGAAGGGGTGAGTGACGATGGTGGCTGTGGAGCGAGCAATCATCTCCCGCATTGTCTAGGCACAAAGCAAATAGTCAATATTACAAAAGCTCAAGACATCCAGACAGCAGGGCAACCCCTGCTATCCCCCGATGGGGTTTCCAAACTCCCATCACCAACAGATCAAATAACTCTGCCCCCAACATCAGTTTGTTCTTGATAGGAGGGTCCTTCACTCTACATCTAACCCCGTGCTGTACCTGTCCTGGGAGTGATTGACGGGACAGTGTAGAGGAAACTTTACTCTGTGCTAACCCGTACTGTAACTGAACAGTAACATTGGAAGACTGAGTATTTGAGAAGGATGAACAGCACTTGGAGTTAAGAATTGGCAAGAGATCATAGGGGTATTTACATTAAGGTGGTTTTGTTGGGGGAGGGAGGAGTGTTTAGAATTCTTTAAAATAAGGAATGAACGAATGATTTGAGAGAGAAGGACAGTCCGTGACAGATTAACAGACTGGGATACTTGATGCAGCAGAATTAATGGACTGAATGGTCTCTTGCTTTAGATTTCATATTAAAGGATTTCAAGTGTGACAAAGAGCAACAGTGCAATCAGAATTACGAGTGGTCAATCTGATCCAGCAATGTCACAACAATATCTTCACTCCTTACTTAAACCTGCCAAACCTGACCCGAGTCCTGGAGTCTTCAGAGGATCATTCCTCCCTGGCAACTGGAGGGTAGCTGGCTCCATCTTGTTAGATACTGAGCTTACCTCTTCAAACACACGGTGCATTGACGGCTCATCCCCAATTTTCTCCATTTCAGTACACTGCAAATGAAGATATGAAATATAACTGACTGGAAAACCTTTCACGTACACTTATAGGTGTATAAGCTACTCAAGTTAATTCTAATCTCATTAAAAGAGAATTCTTGAATCTCCAGTTGGTTCAGAACGCACCAACTATCAACAGCCAAGGAAATCTGATGCAAAGAAGCACTGAACTGATATTCAGTGTAGGCAGAAAATAACATAACAGAGAGCAAGTTACAGACTGGAATCAGTGGTTTATATGTAGAACAGATGCCCTGGAATAGCTGGAATCTAATCGAGGGGCTTGTGGGGTTTATATATAAAGAATTGATTCAGGAGCAATGTGTGATCATGCTCGCTGAATTATATTGGTGATTAAGGCGGTGATGAGCAGATCGTGTTGGGAAACTAAACGGAGAATTTCTTTATCAAAAGGGCAATGAATATTTGGAACAAACTACCACTATAGGAGGTGAACAGGCAAACTTTCAAAGGTTTTAAATATCCTGCAATTGGTGGGGATCCTGTTTTCTTTGGTGGGACTCAGGGTCAGTGCTTTAAACAGTGAAATCACAAGTCACACCTTGTTGTCATGTTTGTCCTGACTACTGCTTCTCATTCCGACACACATTCTTCTATACATAAACCTGGCACCACTGACTACTCGAGAAACACATCAGTACAAGAGCTGAACTGTGAGGCAGACACTCACCTCATTTTCTTTCACCTCCTGGTAGCTCTGCAACAAAAAAAGGTAAAGAGAAAATGAGCATGCGGCTGTAACAGTCAGGGCGAGTGACAAAGGAGAGGTGAGAGAGGGAGGTGAGAAAGGGAGGTCCCACAGAGAGTGAGGGAAGTGGGCGAGGGAGGCACCGCAGACGGCGAGGGAGGCACCGCAGACGGCGAGGGACACATGGGGAAGTGAGTGAGGGAGGCACTGCAGAGAGCAAGGGACACACGGGAAGTAAGAGAGGGAGGCAAAACAGAGAGCTCGTGACAGGGGAAGGGAGTGAGGGAGGCACGGCAGAGAGCGAGGGACACATGGGAAACGAGAGGGAGGCACTGCAGAGAGCGAGTGACGTGGGAAGTGGGCGAGGGAGGCACTGCAGAGAGCGAGTGAAGCGGGAAGCGGTTGAGGGAGGCACTGCAGAGAGCGAGGGACACACGAGAAGCAAGCGAGGGAGGCACTGCAGAGGGCGAGGGACACATGGGAAGAGAGGGAGGCACGGCAGAGAGCGAGGGACACATGGGAAGTGAGTGAGGGAGGCACTGCTGAGTGCAAGTAACATGGAGTGAGAAAGGGACGCACTGCAGAGAGCAAGTGACACAGGTGAAGTGAGAGGGAGGCACTGCAGAGAGCGAGGGACACATGGGAAGTAAGAGAGGGGGGCAACGCAGAGAGCAAGGGACACATGGGAAGTAAGTAAGAGAGGGGGACAATGCAGAGAGCAAGGGACACACGGGAAGTAAGAGAGGGAGGCACTGCAGAGAGCTCGTGACACGGGAAGAGTGAGGGAGGCACTACAGGGAGCAAGGGACACACGGGAAATGAGAGGGAGGCACTGCAGAGAGCGAGTGACACGGGAAGCGAGAGAGGGAGGCACTGCAGAGAGCAAGTGACATGGGAAACGAGTAGGGGGAGGCACTGCAGAGAGCAAGTGACACACGAGATATGAGACAGGGAGGCACTGCAGAGAGCAAGGGACACACGGGAAGTGAGAGAGCTGGCACTGCAGAGAGCAAGTGACAGGGGAAACGAGATAGGGAGGCACTGCAGAGAGCGAGTGATAGGGGAAACGAGATAGGGAGGCACTGCAGAGAGCGAGGGACACACGGGAAGTAAGAGAGGGAGGCACTGCAGAGAGCGAGGGACACATGGGAAGTGAGTGAGGGAGGCACTGCCGAGTGCGAGTGACATGAAGTGAGAGTGGGACGCACTACAGAGAGCAAGTGACACAGGGGAAGCGGTTGAGGGAGGCACTGCAGAGAGCGAGTGACAGGGGAAGTGAGATAGGGAGGCACTGCAGAGAGTGAGGGACATACGGGATATGAGAGGGGGAGGCACTGCAGAGAGCGAGTGACACACGAGATATAAGAGAGGGAGGCATTGCAGAGAGCAAGGGACACCCAGGAAGCGAGAGAGGGAGGCACTGCAGAGAGCGAGTGACACAGGGGAAATGAGCGGGGCAGGCACTGCAGAGAGCAAGGGACACACGGGGAAGTGAGTGACGGAGGCACTGCAGAGAGCGAGTGACACAGGAAGCGAGATAGGGAGGCACCGCAGAGAGCAAGTGACATGGGGGAAGTGACCGGGGGAGGCACTGCAGAGAGCTCGTGACAGGGGAACTGTGTGAGGGAGGCACTGCAGTGAGTTTGTGACAGGGGAAGTGAGTGAGGGAGGCACTGCAGAGAGCGAGAGACACTTGGGAAACGAGGGGGAGGCACTGCAGAGAGCAAGTGGCACATGGGCAATGAGAGAGGGAGTCACTGCAGTGAGCAAGGGACACAGGGAAGTGAGAGATGGAGGCACTGCAGAGAGTGAGTGACCCATGGGATCTGAGAGAGGGAGTCACTACAGTGAGCGAGTGACACACGGGAAATGAGTGACGGAGGCACTGCAGAGAGCGAGTGACATGGGGGAAGTGACCGGGGGAGGCACTGCAGAGAGAGAGTGACACACGGGAAGCAAGTGAGGGAGGCACTGCAGAGAGCGAGGGACACGGGATATGAGAGAGGGATGCACAGCAGAGAGCGAGGGACACACGGGGAAGTGAGTGAGGGAGGCACTTCAGAGAGCGAGGGACACGTGGGGAAGTAAGGGAGGCAATGCAGAGAGCGAGGGACACACGGGAAGTAAGAGATGGAGTTACTGCAGAGAGCGAGGGACACACGGGAAATGATTGAGGGAGGCATTGCCGAGTGTGAGTGACATGGAGTGAGAGTGGGACGCACTGCAGAGAGCAAGTGACACAGTGGCAGTGAGAGAGGGGGGCACTGCAGAGAGCAAATGACACGGGAAGCGAGAGAGCTGGCACTGCAGAGAGCGAGTGACACAGGGGAAGTGAGAGGGAGGCACTGCAGAGAGCGAGTGACACACAGGAAGCAGGAGGGGGAGGCACTGCAGAGAGCAAGTGACACACAGGGTATGAGAGAGGGAGTCACTGCAGTGAGCAAGGGACACGGGGAAGTGAGTGAGGGAGGCACTGCAGTGAGCGAGTGACACATGGGAAACGAGGGGGAGGCACTGCAGAGAGCGAGTGCCACGGGAAGCGAGATAGGGAGGAACTGCAGAGAGCAAGTGACACGGGAAACGAGAGGGGGAGGCACTGAAGAGAGCAAACGACACACAGGATATGAGACAGGGACGCACTGCAGAGAGCAAGTGACACAGGGGGAGTGAGAGAGGGAGGCACTGCAGAGAGCGAGGGATACACGGGAAGTAAGAGAGGGGGGCACTACAGAGAGCAAGTGATACGGGAAGCAAGAGCGGGAGGCACTGCAGAGAGCGAGGGATACACGGGAAGTAAGGGGGGGCACTGCAAAGAGCAAGTGACACGGGAAGCGAGAGAGGGAGGTACTGTAGAGAGCGAGTGACGGGAAACGAGAGAGGGAGGCACTGCAGAGAGCGAGGGATACACGGGAAGTAAGAGAGGGAGGCACTGCAGAGAGCGAATGACACATGGGATATGAAAGGAGGAGGCACTGCAGAGAGCGAGGGACATGGGGGAAGTGAAAGAGGGAGGCACTGCAGAGAGCGAGTGACACGGGAAGCGAGAGAGGGAGGCACTGCAGAGAGCGAGTGACACGGGAAGCGAGAGTGTGAGGCACTGCAGAATGCGAGTGACACGGGAAGCGAGATAGGGAGGCACTGCAGAAAGCAAGTGACACACGGGATATGAGAGGGAGGCACTGCAGAGAGCGAGGGACACGGGGGAAGTGAAAGAGGGAGGCACTGCAGAGAGCAAGTGACACAGGAAGCGAGAGAGGGAGGTACTGCAGAGAGCGAGTGACAGGGGAAACGAGAGTGAGGCACTGCAGAGAGCGAGTGACACGGGAAGCGAGAGAGTGAGTGACACACGGGATACGAGAGGGGGAGCCACTGCAGAAAGCGAGGGACACGGGGGAAGTGAAAGAGGGAGGCACTGCAGAATGCGAGTGCCACGGGAAGCTAGATAGGGAGGCACTGCAGAGAGCGAGTGACATACGGGAAATGAGAGAGGGAGGCACTGCAGAGAGCAAGGGACACACAGGAAGCGAGCGAGGGGGGCACTGCAGATAGCGAGTGACACGGGGGAAGTGAGTGGGGCAGGCACTGCAGAGAGTGAGTGACACAGGAAGCGAGATAGGGAGGCACTGCAGAGAGCGTGTGACATGGGGAAGTGACCGGGGGAGGCACTGCAGAGAGCTAGTGACAGGGGAAGTGAGTGTGGGAGGCACTGCAGAGAGCGAGGGACACAAGGGAAGTAAGAGAGGGAGGCACTGCAGAGAGTGAGGGACACACGGGAAGTGAGTGAGGGAGGCACTGCAGAGAGCGAGGGACACACGGGAAGTAAGAGAGGGAGGCACTGCAGAGAGAGAGGGACACACGGGAAGTGAATGAGGGAGGCACTGCCGAGTGCGAGGGACATGGAGTGAGAGTGGGACGCACTACAGAGAGCAAGTGACACAGTGGAAGTGAGAGAGGGAGGCACTGCAGGGAGCGAGAGATACACGGGAAGTAAGAGAGGCGGGCACTGCAGAGAGCAAGTGACACGGGAAGCGAGAGGGGGAGGCACTGCAGAGAGAGAGACATACGGGATCTGAGAGAGGGCGTTACTGCAGTGAGCGATTGACACACGGGATACAGGAGAAGGAGGCACTGCAGAGAGTGAGGGACACACGGGGAAGTGAGTGAGGGAGGAACTGCCGAGTGCGAGTGACATGGAGTGAGAGTGGGACGCACTGCAGAGAGCAAGTGACACAGGGAAATGAGAGGGGCGGGCACTGCAGAGAGCAAGTGACATGGGATATGAGAGAGGGAGTCACTGCAGTGAGCGGTTGACACACGGGATATGGGAGAGGGAGGCACTGCAGAGAGCGAGGGAGGCACTGCAGTGAGCGAGTGACACATGGGAAACGAGGGGGAGGCACTGCAGAGATCGAGTGACACATGGGAAACGAGGGGGAGGCACTACAGAAAGCAAGTGCCATGGGAGGCGAGATAGGGAGGCACTGCAGAGAGCGAGGGACACACGGGAAACAAGAGGGAGGCACTGCAGAGAGTGAGGGACACACGGGAAACGAGAGGGAGGCACTGCAGAGAGCGAGTGACGTGGGAAGTGGGAGAGGGAGGCACTGCAGAGAGCGAGTGACATAGGAAGTGAGTGAGGGAGGCACTGCAGAGAGCTAGGGACACAGGGGAAGTGAGCGGGGGAGGCACTGCAGAGAGCGAGTGATACGGGAAGCGAGAGAGGGAGGCACTGCAGAGTGTGACACGGGAAGCGAGATAGGGAGGCACTGCAGATAGCGACAGAGCAAAAGAAACGTTGCGCTGAATGAGGATAAATTTAAACAAGTAACATCCAGTGCTCAATATGTTCGTCTCCTGTAACATAGGAATGGGAGTAGGGAGAACAACGCTTGATCGCTGACCTGAAGCAGGTGAAAGACTGGGAACATCCACCAAGAGGGTGCTCTGATCAATGGCCCACTCAGCTCTGAAATTTAAATTCTGAACAACCAATTGGTGTCTCTGTTCACTGCCATGCTACCTGGACCAGGCCCAACACCCCAGTTTTCAGCCCCCATCTGATTTAGATGCTGACTCCTGTACAGGTTAGTGTGTACTGGTTGCTCTCCAGGATCAGTTGAACTCTTGAACTCTTCTGTACAGACTCCAGGGCATATTTCCCCAGCTACCACAGTACTGACTCCCCACCCTGAACCCACAGCATCGATTCCTTCTGTTTTGAAACTGCAGTCTCATTGTACACAGCCAGCCAGTATTCCTGCCACTCCATACTGATGGATTCACCTCTGCTCCTCCTTGCTGCCTCTTACAATAAGGAGGGAATTCTCTAATTCCATACAGTTCACTGGAGAATTGCTCCATTACCCGTGAGATGACTGTCAGAAAATTTCCAGGGAGTTGGTGTTTGTCATTCCCTGACTCAAACTTGAATACAATAGTTCATCTCGCCACGGAGACAGCAGCTACCTGCAGCACTTTGCCATGTACAAGTGTCCCAATAGCTCCTGCGCACAGACGAGGTGTTAGTCCTTTAAAGAGACCTCGCTTTCCATCGATTTTCACAATGTGCTTGGCTGCAGGAGAAATTGCAGTAATAATTAGATTCAATCTTTTCAATTCCATTAACAGTGAATGTTTATTAATACAATAATATTCTACTACAGTTTAGTGTCCCAGACTCAACCACCTTCAGCTGCTTCATCAATGACCTTCCTTCCATCAGAAGGTCAGAAGTGAAGATGTTCACTGACGATTGCACAATGTTCAGCACCATTCGTGACTCCTCAGATACTGAAGCAGTCCATGTCCAAATGCAGCAAGACCTGGACAACATTCAGACTACGGCTGATAAGTGACACCTTCAACGGCACTTTCCAAACCCAGTACCTCTACAGCCTAGAAGGACAAGGGCAGCAGATAGATGGGAACACCACCACCTGGAAGTTCCCTTCCAAGTCACTCACCATCCTGACATGGAAATATATCGCTGTTCCTTCAGTGTCACTGGGTTAAAATCCTGGAACTCCCTCCCGAACAGCACTGTGGGTGTACCTACACCACATGGACTGCAGAGGTTCAAGAAGGTCGCTCACCACCTCCTTCTCAAGGACAATAAATGCTGGCCTTGCCAGCGATACTCACATCTCAGGGATGAATAAAAGAAACACTGAAATGAGGACAGGTCAACATTGGAATGTGTCTTCATAATGCTATCACTTCTTGCTGAGGAGGAAGGTTTAAATGGGTTAGATACAGAGTAAAGCTCCCACTACACTGTCTCCATTAGACACTCCCAGGACAAGTGCAGCACGGGGTCAGATACAGAGTTCAAACTCCCTCTTGACTGTCTCAGACACTCCAAGGCAGATAGTGCAGCTGTTTAGGCACAGATAAAGCTCATGCTACATGGCGCATCAAACACTCCAAAGTACAGCTACAGTATAGATTGACTGGCAGTGACCCAGTGGTTAAGATGGTTAGGTCTGAACTTATTTGGCACTGGTAGAGAGCAATCTAGCGAACAGACATCATTCTGCATTGTTTCAGTACTTACCATATGTAAAGAGGCCGGGCAGCTGGAGAACTGATCGCCTGAAGATGTTCCGGCCCATAACCGGAACCATGGGTTCATGACCAACCTGGAGTAGAGTGAAAATAACATGAAGTTGGACTACAAAATCTAATTGACAAGGGGTGTTTCACCTCTCCCTCCATGGGCAGGCTGGAGCACTTATTCAGCCCCTCCGAGTGGCTGATGGGGATGGATATTCGATCCCTCGCGAGGAGCGGTCCACCCTCTTAGAGCAGTCCAGCCTCTCAGAGCAGCACCAAATGTTCCACGACATTTTTCAAAGCGGAGCAGGCGGGTTTGTCCCTGTGTACCAGCCAATATTTATCCCTCAAAGAAAAACTGAAAAAAGAGCAAACTACTGCAGATGCTGGAAATCTGAAATAAAAAGAGAAAATGCTGGAAACACCCAGCAGGTCAGGCAGCATCTGTGGAGAGAAAAAGAGAATTAACGTTTCCGGTCTATGACTCTTTATCAGATCAGGGAATTGTTAGAAATATAATAGGTGTTAAGGAGTTGGGAAAAAGCCCAAAGGGAAGGCCTGGGACAGGATGGAAGACCGGAGGCATTAAATGACTGAAGGGTTGGTGAGAATAGCTAAAGGGAGCAGCAATGGGACAAGTAAAGAAACAAAAGCTATGGCCAGAGGAGGTGTGAATGGCAGAACTAAAAACACAGATTAACTGGTCTTATCACATAGCTGTGTGGGATCTTGCTGTGTAGAAATTGGCTGCCCCACTTTGCATATTAAACAGTGATTACATTTTAAATGTACTGAAAAGTGGCTGTAAAGTACTTTAGGATGCTCTAGAATTGTGAAAGGCTCTGAAGAGGAGTCATACGGACTTGAAATGTTTACTGTATTTCTCTCTCCACAGATGCTGTCAGATCAGCTGAGTTTTTCCAGCATTTTCTGTTTTTAGTTCAGATTTCCACCATCTGCAGTATTTTGCTTTTACCAAAAGAAAGGCATGTCTTTTTCTCTTTTCACAATTGTCGAACAGCTAATTGCAGAGTGAATGCTGAGCCAGCTTCGTGGCTGCTCTCATCAAACTGAGTGAGACACTCTGACAAACACGCAACAGCTTAAAATAGCCCAGTCACAAAGTGCAAAGACTGACACTTACTTTCTTCCCCCCGTAATTACTTTGTGCCGTGCTTTTAACCAAGTGCAGGTCCCACCCGAGCCAAGCATTGCTCCTGGCTCCATCTGGACCTTTAATTACACACTGCTCATTCGCTCCCTTTCACCTCATGTGCTCACTCCTATAATTCAGCACAAACAGCCCCTACCCTTCGTCACGGGCTGTTCACAGGTCATAACTGGCCCTTTCCAAATTCAATTCTGTGGCTGGATGTTATCCAGAGTGACCACACAAGACTCTCTCCCTGCCAGCTTGCCCATAGTCATTCACCTGCTCTCCTTAAATGTACTGCCTCTTTGTTCAGGACTTCCCAAACTGTGGATGCCCCCACTACTTCACACAGGCGGCCCATTCTGTATTGTGGACACATCCCAAGCATGAGCTTGGACAGTCAGGAGGAGGGTTATCACAGTTGAGCTGGATCACATCTACACCAAACGTTCCTGCCCTGGTGCAGCGTAGATAGTCACTAGACGGTGATTGACAATGGGCTGGTCATGCCCCTAACCCCTGGATGCTGAGACCCACTGGAGTGTCCCAACTGCCGGTTGAGATAACTAATATATGCCATGGATGAAACCTGCTCCCCATGGCTCAGCTACCAGCTGGCTCAGCCAGAATCTGGGCTGGTAATGGAAAGCTGGAGCTGCACTCCCAACCTGCCAATAAAAAGCTGTGGAGGCTGGAGGTCAATTGAAACTGTCAAAAGTGAAATTGATAAAGCTTTTCTTTGGTAAGGGCATTAAGGATCATTGAACCATGGTTTCAGTTATAGTAAAGATCAATTCTGATCAAACTGAATGTCAGAACCAGCGTGAAGGACTGAATGGTCTCCTCCTGTTTCATGCTCCTAAATTTCTTGAGGTGTTACTTTCAGGGAAACTGGTTAATGCAAACACTTTAAATACACATTCATAGAATCATTACAGCACAGAAGGTGGCCATTCAGCCCATCATGCCCATGCTGGATCTCCGAAGGAACAATTCACGTACTGTCACTTCCCCGCCCTCTCCCCACATTTTCCTTCTTTTCAGAGATTTGGAAAATGTAGAAACATTTACAGCACAGGAGGCCACTCTGCCCATTGTGTCTATGCCAGCTCAAAAACAATCCCCCAGTCCAATCCCATTTTCCAGCACTTGGTCTGTAGCCCTGCAGGTTCCAGCACTTCAGGTACATATCCAGACACCTTTCAAGTGAGTTGAGGGTTTCTGCCTCTACTACCCTTTCAGGCAGTGAGTTCCAGACCCCCACAACCCTCTGAGTGAAAAAAGATTTCCTCACCTCCCCTCTAATCCTTCTACCAGACACTTTAAATCTGTGCCCCCCTCATCATTGACCTCTCTGCTAAAGTAAATAGGCCCTCCCCATCCACTCTATCCAGGACCAATGCAATCTTGTACACCTCAATCTAATCTTCTCTCGGCTTCCTCTGTTCCAAAGAGTACAACCCCAGCCTATCCAATCTTTCCTCATGGCTGCAATTTTCCAGTCCTGACAACATCTTCATAAATCTCCTCTATACCCTCTCTAACACAATCACATCCTTTCTGTAATGAGGTGACCAGAACTGCACACAGTACTCAAGTTGTAGCCTAACCAATGTTTCATATAGTTCCAGCACAGCCTACCTGCGCTTATATTCTATACCTTGGCTAATAAAAGAAAGGATTCCATGTGCCTTCTTAACCACCATATCGACCTGTCCTGCTATCTTCGGGGATCTGTGGACATGCACTCCAAGGTCTTTCTCTTCATCTACATCTCTCAGTATCCTCTCATTTATTGTGTATTCCTTTGCCTTGTTTGACCTCCCCAAATGCATCCCCTCACACTTCTCTGGGTTGAATTCCATTTGCCACTTTTCTGCCCATCTGACCAGTTGATTGATACCCTCCTGCAATCTACAGCTATACTCCTCGTTAACTGCTGCGTGGCCCATTTTTGTGTTGTCTGCAAATTTCTTGATCATTCCCCCTACGTTGATGTCCAAACCATTTATATCTAGCAGAAAAAGCAGGGGACCTAGTACTGAACCCTGTGGGACCCCATTAAAAATTATTTTAGCGAAATGTATCTATTTCACATGCAGTTAAATATTCAGGGTAAATCCAGAATGAAAATGGCTCAAAAGTGCCTTGGTGAAATTCCTTTCACTTTCACTGCCACCAACATTGTTTGAATGTCAGGCTTTGCAGCTATGGTGATATTTGCAATCCCTCGTGTGGTTACAGACAGGACAGAGTCAAAGTCTGTAAGCAGCGCTCAGGTACACATGACCAGGGAATCTCTCTCCTGGGGAAAATGGAAAAACCGCTGAATAACCTAATAATGCAGAATGTAGACAGTTTAAATGACTCATTGGGTTATATAATTTTTGGCCTGTGCGTTTGCTAAATCTTATTTGTAAATAAATCCAAATCACAGTTTAGCCTGTTTAAAACAGTTGAATGATGTGATTATTTCCAATGTGCCACAAGACGAGAGGCTTAATGGCTGTCTTGAGTGATTTATCGGGTTTAACTGATTGGCTCAAGCCCAACAGTTCAGTTAAGCAGAAATCAAGAGATATGGGGGTCAGTGTGTCTTAGGAGGTGACTGTGGTACTAATTCTGGGTGAAAGGAACATCAATCTCTCTTGTAACACACACACACTGCAGGCAAAAGCAATCTTTTGTCCCACTGTTGGTGCTATTTTAATTGCCCTTGGGTTCATTGTTGTTTAACTGGTTAAAATAATAAAAAGCACTCGTTATACTGAGAAAAAGATACAACTTTCTAACTATAGTAAATACAACCCTGGTGTGGCTCTGGGACACATTTACTTGCATTAACATTTCTTAAATTACATGCGAAGTTCCTGTGGTTTTACCCCTAGCATTAAGTAAACCCTTGATGGTCACATGGGGAGGTGCTGAACTGAGGACCATCACACCTCTACAGGACGGTGAAGGGGCCAGGGAAATACACATAGAGGGGGAGATGTCTGTGGGAAGCTCACTCACATGGTAGAGCAGCTGGTTTTGAGGCAGCATTTGTGGAAGGCTGAAAACTACTCAAGTTGATGTGCAAGAAATGGGCAGAAAACACGAGGGCACAAAAATACACAAATACAGCTGGGAACATATTCTGCTGGCTCCAGTGTGACAAAGAGGGCTGCAATGAGACAGGATTGACACAACATAACTCTGCTCTTCTTTCAATAGGGAGACCCAGCAAGGAACCAGGCTCCATAGGCAAGACACTGATGGTAAGAGAAGTGTATGTAAACATACATTATTAAACGAGGTTCCCCACCAGTCTCAGTTGACAGTGTGGGTGAGAACGGCACTTTCAGCAGTCATCATTTACAGACCTGGTTAGTCTCATATGGCCAGATTCCTGAGAACACACACACAACAGGCACAGCGAATGATCAACTCTAATCCCCATGAAAAAATGTTAATCTTTTAAACAGATAATAGTGAGTAGCAAGGGACAGTGACAATGGAAAATGAGGACGGGAAGCCTGAGAGAACATTTTGAAAGGGCAGGAAACATTTCACTATATTCGCCTAAACACTGCCTGCAACTATTTTCACACCCACTCATACCTACAATCTCTTTAAACCTTTCAATCCAAAGCAAAAAAAGTTATGTTTCTCTTTTCTTGGAACAGTCCAGCTAAAATAACCAGGAATATCTAGAACCAAATTCCAAAGGGATGTACAGCCAGCAAAGAGGAGACTTCAGAGGTACAACGTGTGAGGAATGAGGGGAGGGCCAGGAATCACATGATGTCAGGAAAGGGAGGGAAGAATTACAGGGCTCAATATAAGACAGGAAAGCACAAAACAGCAGACAGGGAGCCAGTACAGAAAGTAAAGAGAAAGATGAGGCAGCTCTTACTGATGGTTCTACATGCAGTCACCTGGTCGTGCCTGTGTCCCAGAGTCGAGCTGGGGCCAGGTGCACTGCGAGAGCGGCGGGGTCTCGTCGACATGGCCATGACCTTGTGGTGTTATCGTTCCAAACTGGGAATCCCCCTCCTCAAGCTCCACAACTACGGCTGCTATTGTGGGACTGGTGGCTCAAGCAGGCCTGTTGACCAGGTAGACCAGTGTTGCTTCCTGCACGACTGTTGCTATTACCACACCAGAGTGACCCTGGGCTGCCACAGCCATGTCAAATGGAGCCTGTACAACTTCACTTGCAAGAGGGCCCAGACGGAGTGCAAGGGGCGGACTGTGTGCACCAGGATGTCTTGCGAGTGCGACAGGGCCTTTGCCGAGTGTTTGTCCAGGGCTAAACCCAGCGAACTGCACTACTTTTACAAGTCAAGATTCTGCAAGGAGAACAAAACTGTCTGCCCAGCCATCTTCCCCAACTCCAGTACCATCATGGACTGGATTAAACAGGGAAGCTAAAGCCTGGGCCACCTCCATCAGGAGCAAGCATACACAGGCAGACAGACAGAGACACACACAGACAGACAGAGACACACACAGACAGACAGAGACACACACAGACAGACAGAGACAGAGGATGTCAAGCTGCACAGTTACACCACACTGAAATCTGAGATCAGCTGGCCTCATGTGAACACAGAGGAATGCTGCCGCCACAGGTGTGCGGACTCCGAGAGCAGAGGACTGAGAGCACAACAGCACATCCCATTAAAATAAAGTGCCAGCACCCAGGAGGTACCATTTTATACAAAGTACAGGTCTCATTAAGATACTTTAACCTGTTAACGCACAATTTTCAGCATCTTCTAAATAAAAATGATTTGTATATATTCAGTGTGCGAGAGTGTCATCCAGTTATCTCAAAGGACTGCCTGGCATCAGGGTCACACACAACTGGATTGGGTGATCACAGCCCTGGGAGGGGGGCAATTTGGCAGGAAATCAGTCTCGGTGCATGCCCATCACCATCCACTCACCTCTCAAAAAACGATGCATGAACATATCAAGGTTAAATTATCTGCCAAAATACAGAGTCAACCAGCTAATTAACTACTGACGAGTGTCAGAGAGCAGCTGACACAGATTGGATAATGCCCCAAAAGAAAGGCCAGGAATCAACTGGCATATCAAGTTAGAAAATCATAAATTCATGAGCGCAGGTGCAAATGGGGAATCAACTGACAGAACAGACCAAGGTGTGAACCTTAACATTCACTGTCTCTCTTCTTTCAGCTGTGACCTGTATATATTCACTGTCTCTCTCTCAGCTGTGAATCCTGTACATTCACTATCTCTGAGCAGAGACTCCTGTACAATCACTGTCTCTCTCACTGAACTGTGAATCCTGTATATTCACTGTCTCTCTCTCTCTGAGCTGTGACTCCTGTACATTCACCGTCTCTCTAAGCTGTAACCCTTATACATTCACTGTCAGTCTCTCTGAACAGAGACTCCTGTACATTCACAGCCTCTCTCTGAGCTGTGACCACTATACATTCACTATCTCTCTCTAAGCTGTGACCCCTGTACATTCACTGTCTCTCTATGAGCAGAGACTCCTGTACACTCACTGCCCCTCTCTCTGAGCTGTGACCCCGGCACATTCACTGTCGCTATCTCTCTGAGCTATGAGCCCTGTACATTCACAGTCTCTCTCTGAGCTGTGATCCCTGTACAGTTACTGTCTCTCCCGGAGCTGTGATCCCTGTAAATTCACTGCCTCTCTCTCTGCGCTGTGACCCATTAACATTCACTGTCTCTCTCTCCAAATGGGTGACCCCTGCACAATCACTGTCATTCTCACTGAGCTGTGAACCCTGAACATCCACTGTATCCATCTCTTTGAGCTGTGACCCAGGAAAATCCACTGTCTCCATCTCTGAGCTGTGACCCTTGTACATTCAGTCTCTCTCTGAGCTGTGACCTCTGTACATTCGGTCTCTCTCTCTCTGAGCTATGACCCCTGCACATTCAGTCTCTCTCTCCGAGCTGTGACCCCTGTACATTTCACTGACTCTGTCTCTGAGCCGTGACCCCTGTACATTCACTGTCTCGCTCTCTCTCCCTCTGAGCAATGACCCCTGTACATTCTCTGTCTCTCTCTGAGCTGTGAATCCTGTATATTCACTGTCTCTCTCTTTGAGTTGTGACACATGTACATTCACTGTGTCGCAATCTCTCTGAGCTGTGACCCGTGGACATTCACCTTCTCTCCCTCTCTCTCTCTCTGAGCTGTGACCCCTGTACAATCACTGTCTCTCTCTTTCTCTCTGAGTTGTGACCCCTGGACATTCACAGTCTCTCCCTCTCTCTCTCAGCTGTCACCCCTGGACATTTACTGTCTCTCTAAGCTGCAACCCCTATACATTCACTGTCGGTGTCTCTGAACAGAGACTCCTGTACATTCACAGCCTCGCTCTGAGCTGTGAATTCTGTACATGCACTCTGAGCAGAGACTCCTGTACAATCACTGTCTCTCTCTGAGCTGTGACCCCTGTATATTCACTGTCTCTCTCTCTCTCTTTGAGCTTTGACCCCTGTACATTCACTGTCTTTCTCTCTGAGCAGACTCCTGCAAATTCACTGCCTCTCTGAGCTGCAACCCCTGCACATTCACTGTCTCTCTCTCTCTCAGCTATGACGCCTATACATTGACTGTCTCTCTGAGCTGTGATCCCTGTACAGACACTGTCTCTCTCTGAGCTGTGAACACTGCATTCACTGTCTCTCCCTCTCTCTCAGCTGTGACCCCTGGACATTCACAGTCTTTCTCCGAGCTGTGACTCCTGTACATTCACTGTCTCTCTAAGCTGTAATCCCTATACATTCACTGTCGGTCTCTCTGAACAGAGACTCCAGTGCATTCACAGCCTGTCACGGAGCAGAGACACCTGTACAATCACTGTCTCTCTGAGCTGTGACCTTTGTACATTCACTGTCTCTCTCTCAGAGCTGTGACCCCTGTACATTCACTGTCTCTCTCTCTGGGCTGTGACTCCTGTATATTCACTGTCTTTCTCTCTGAGCAGACTCCTGTAAAGTCACTGCCTCTCTGAGCTGCAACCCCTGCACATTCACTGTCTCTCCCTCTGAGCTGTGACCCCTGTACATTCACTGACTCTGAGGAGTGACCTCTGTACATTCACTGTCTCTCTCTGAGCAGTGACTCCTGTACATTCACTGTCTCTCTCTCTCTGAGCAGTGATCCCTGTACATTCAATATCTCTCTCTCTGAGCTGTGACCCCTGTACATTCACTGTCTCTCTCTCACTCTCTCTGAGCAGTGACCTCTGTACATTCACTGTCCCTCTCTGAGCTGTGACCCCTGTACATTCACTGTCTCTCTCAGAGCTGTGACCCCTGAACATTCACTGTCTCTCTCAGAGCTGTGACCCCTGAACATTCACTGTCTCTTTCTCTGAGCTGTCACACCTGCACATTCACTGTCTCTTTCTCTGAGCTGTGACCTCGTACATTCACTTCCTCCCTCTCTCTGAACTGTGACCCCCGTACGTTCACTGCCTCTTTCTCTGAGCCATGACACCTGTACATTCACTGTCTTTCTCTCTCAGTGAGCTGTAACCACTGTACATTCACTTTCTCTCTGGGCTGTGACCCTTGTGCATTCACTGTCTCTCTCTCTCCGAGCTGTGACCCCTGTACATTCACTGTCTCTCCTCTCTCTCCGAGCTGTGACCCCTGGACATACACTGTCTTGCTCTGAGCTCTGACCCCTGAACATTCACTGTCTCTGTCTCTCTCAGCAGTGACCCCAGTATATCCACTGTGTCTCTCTCTGAATGTGACCCCTGTATATTCATGTGTCTCTCTATGTGCTGTGACCCTTGCACAATTACTGTTCCTCTCCCTCTTAGCTGTGACCCCTGTACATTCACTGTCTCTCTCACGGAGCTGTGACCACTGTACATTCACTCTCTGTCTCTCAGCTGTGACCCCTGTACCTTCACTGTCTCTCTCTCTCTGGGCTGTGACCCTTGTACATTCAGTGTCCCTCCATGAGCTGTGACTCCTGTACATTCACAGGTTCTCTGAGCCGTGAATCCAGTACATTCACTATCCCTGAGCAAAGACTCCTGTACAATCACTGTCTCTCTCTGAGCTGTGACCCCTGTGCATTCACTGTCCCTCTCTCTCTGAGCTGTGACCCCTGGAAATTCACTGTCTCTCCCTCTCTCTCTCAGCTGTGACCCCTGGACATTCACTGTGTCTCTCTCTATGAGCTGTGACTCCTGTACATTCACTGTCTCTCTAAGCTGTAACCCCTATACATTCACTGTCAGTCCCTCTGAACAGAGACTCCTGTACATTCACAGCCTCTCTCGGAGCTGTGAATCCTGTACATGCGCTATCTCTGAGCAGAGACTCCTGTACAATCACTGTCTCTCTGAGCTGTGACCCGTGTACCATCCCTGTCTCTCTCTCTCTCTCTGAGCTGTGACCTCTGTACATTCACTGTCCCTCTCTGAGCAGTGACCCCTGTACAATCACTGTCTCTCCCTCTGAGCTGTGACCCCTGTATATTCACTGTCTCTCTCTCTCTCTGAGCAGTGACCTCTGTACATTCACTGTCCCTCTCTGAGCAGTGACCCCTGTACAATCAATGTCTCTCCCTTTGAGCTGTAATCCTGTGCATTCACTGTCTATCTCTCACTCTCTCTCTCCATGAGCAGTGACCACTGTACGTTCACTGTCTCTCTCGGAGCTGTGACCCCTGGACATTCACAGTCTCTTTCTCTGAGCTGTCACCCCTGTACATTCACTGTCTCTCTCTGAACTGTGACTCCTGTACATTCACTGTCTCTCTAAGCTGTAACCCCTATACATTCACTGTTGGTCCCTCTGAACAGAGACTCCTGTACATTCGCAGCCTCTCTCAGAGCTGTGAATCCTGTACATGCGCTATCTCTGAGCAGAGACTCCTGTACAATCACTGTCTCTCTGAGCTGTGACCCCTGTACCATCCCTGTCTCTCTCTCTCTCTGAGCTGTGACCTCTGTACATTCACTGTGTCTCTCTCTATGAGCTGTGACCCCTGTACATTCATTGTCTATCTCTCCGAGCTGTGACCTCTGTACAATCACTGTCTCTGCCTCTGAGCTGTGACCCCTGTATATTCACTGTCTCTCTCTCTCTCTCTCTGAGCAGTGACCTCTGTACATTCACTGTCCCTCTCTGAGCAGTGACCCCTGTACAATCACTGTCTCTCCCTTTGAGCTGTAATCCCTGTGCATTCACTGTCTCTCTCTCGCTCTCTCTCTCTCCATGAGCAGTGACCTCTGTACGTTCACGGTCCCTCTCTGAGCAGTGACCACTGTACATTCACTGTCTCTCTCGGAGCTGTGACCCCTGGACATTCATAGTCTCTTTCTCTGAGCTGTCACCCCTGTACATTCACTGTCTCTCTCTCTGAACTGTGAGCCCTGGACATTCACTGTCTCTTTATCTGAACCGTGACACCTGTACATTCACTTTCTCTCTCTGAGCTGTAACCCCTGTACATTCACTGTCTTTCTATCTGAGCAGCCCCCAGTAAATTCACTGCCTCTCTGAGCTGCAGCACCTGCACATTCAGTGTCTCACTCTCTCTCTGAGTTATGACCCCTATACATTGACGGTCTCTCTCTGAGCTGTGACCCCTGTGCATTCACTGTCACTCTGTCTGAACTGTGACCCCTGTACATTCACTGTCTCTCTCTGAGCTGTGACCACTATACATTCACTGTCTCTCCATGAGCAGACTCCTGTACATTCACTGCCCCTCTCTCTCAGCTGTGATCCCTGTACAGTCACTGTCCCACCCAGAGCTGTGATCCCTGTAAATTCACTACCTCTCTCTCTGAGCTGTGACCCATTAACATTCACTGTCTCTCTCTCTCTCTCTCTCCAAATGGGTGACACCTGCACAATCACTGTCTCTCTCTCTGTGCGCTGTGAAACCTGAACATTCACTGTCTCTCTCTCTGAGCTGTGACCCCTGAACATTCACTGTCTCTCTCTCTGAGCTGTGACCCCTGGACATTCATTGTCTCTCCCTCTCTCTCTCTCGGCTGTGACCCTTGGACATTCACAGTCTCTCTAAGCTGTAACCCCTATACATTCACTGTCGGTCTCTCTGAACAGAGACTCCTGTACATTCACAGCCTCACTCTGAGCTGTGAATCCTCAACATGCACTATCTCTGAGCAGAGACACCTGTACAATCACTGTCTCTCTCTGAGCTGTGACCACTGTACATTCAATGTCTCTCTCTGGGCTGTGTCCTTTGTACATTCACTGTCTCTCTCTCTCTTGCAGCTGTGACCCGTGTACATCCACTGTCTCTCTCTGAGCTGTGACACCTTAACATTCCCTGTCTCTCGCGCTCTCTCTCTCTGAGCAGTGACCCAAGTACATTCACTGTCTCTCCCTATCTGAGCTGTGACCCTGTACAATCACTGTCTCTCTCTCTCTCTCTCTCTCTCTCTCTCTCTCTCAGCAGTGACCCCTGAACATTCACTGTCTCACTCTCTGAGCTGTGACCCCAGTACATTCACTGTCTGTCTCTCTCTGAGCTGTGACCCCTGGACATTCACTGTCTCTCCCTCTCTCTCTCAGCTGTGACCCCTGGACATTCACCGTTTCTCTCCGAGCTGTGACTCCTGTACATTCACTGTCTCTCTAAACTGTAACCCCTAGACATTCACTGTCGGTCTCTCTGAACAGAGAGTCCTGTACATTCACTGTCGGTCTCTCTGAACAGAGAGTCCTGTACATTCACAGCCTCTCTCTGAGCTGTGAATCCTGTACATTCACTGTCACTCTCTCTCTGATCTGTGACCCCTGTACATTCGCTGTCTCTCTCAGAGTTGTGACCCCTGGACATTGACTGTCTCTCTCTCTGAGCTGTGACCCCTGTACATTCACTGTCTCTCTCTCGGAGCTGTGACCACTGTACATTCACTGTCTGTCTCTCTGAACTGTGACCCCTGTACATTCACTGTATCACTCTCTCTGAGCAGTGACCTCTCTACAATCACTGTCTCTCCCTCTGAGCTGTGACCCCTATACATTCACTGTCTCTCTCTCTCTGAACAGTGACTTCTGTACATTCACTGTCTCTCTCTGCGCAGTGACCCATGTACATTCACTGTATCTCTCTCTCTGAGCAGTGACCCCTGTACATTCACTGTCTCTCTCTCTGAGCTGTGACCCCTGTACATTCAGTCTCTCTCTCTCTCTCTCCCTCTGAGCTGCGGCATCAGTTCATTCACAGTCTCTCTCGCTCTCTGAGCAGTGACCCATGGACATTCACAGTCTCTCTCTCTGAGCAGTAACCCCTGTACATTCACTGTCTCTCTCTCTCTCTCTGAGCACTGACCCCTGTATATTAACTATCTCTCTCGGAGACGTGACCCCTGAACATTCACTATCTCTCTCTCTGAACTGTGACCCCTGCACATTCACAGTCTCTCACGGAGCTGTGACCCTGGACATTCACAGTCTCTTTCTCTGAGCTGTCACCCTGTACATTCACTGTCTCTCTCTCTGAACTGTAAGCCCTGTACATTCACTGTCTCTTTATCTGAGCCATGACACTTGTACATTCACTTTCTCTCTCTGAGCTGTAACCCCTGTACATTCACTGTCTTTCTCTCTGAGCAGCCTCCAGTAAATTCACTGCCTCTCTGAGCTGCAACACCTGCACATTCAGTGTCTCTCTCTCTCTGAGCTATGACCCCTATACATTGACTGTCTCTCTCTGAGCTGTGATCCCTGTACAGACACTGTTTGTCTCTCTGAGCTGTGAACACTGCATTCACTGTCTCTCCCTCTCTCTCTCAGCTGTGACCCCTGGACATTCACAGTCACTCTCCGAGCTGTGACCCCTGTACATTCACTATCTCTCTCTGAGCAGTGACCCCTGAACAATCACTGTCTCCCTCTCTGAGCTGTGACCCCTGTACATTCAGTCTCTCTCTCCCTCTGAGCTGTGACTCATGGACATTCACTGTCTCTCTCTCTCTTTCGAGCTGTGACCCCTGTATATCCACTGTCTCTCTCTGAGCTTTGAATCCTACATATTCAGTGTCTCTCTCTTTCGGAGTTGTGACACATGTACGTTCACTGTCTCTCTCTGGGCTGTGACCCCTGGACATTCACTATCTCTGAGCAGAGTCTCCTGTACAATCACTGTCTCTCTCTGAGCTGTGACCTTCGTACATTTACTGTCTCTCTCTCTCTTTCAGCTGTGACCAGTGTACATCCACTGTCTCTCTCTCTGTGACCCCTGTACATTTATGTGTCTCTCTATGCGCTGTGATCCACGTACAATCACTGTCTCTCTCTATCTGAGCTGTGACCCTGTACAATCACTTTCTCTCTCTCTGAGTTGTGACCCCTGGACATACATTGTCTCTCCCTCTCTCTCTCGGCTGTGACCCCTGGACATTCACAGTCTCTCTCCGAGCTGTGACTCCTGCACATTCACTGTCTCTCTAAGCTGTAACCCCTATACATTCACTGTCGGTCTCTCTGAACAGAGACTCCTATACATTCACAGCATCTCTCACAGCTGTGAATCCTGTACATGCACTCTGAGCAGAGACTCCTGTACAATCACTGTCTCTCTCTGAGCTGTGACCGCTGTATATTCACTGTCTCTCTCTCTCTTTGAGCTGTGACCCCTGTACCTTTCCTGCCTCTATCTCTCTCTCCGAGATGTGACTCCTGTACATTCACAGTCTCTCTCTCTCTGAGCTGTGACCCCTGTACATTCACTGTCTCTCTCTCGGAGCTGTGACCACTGTACATTCACTCTCTGTCTCTCAGCTGTGACCCCTGTACCTTAACTGTCTCTCTCTCTCTGGGCTGTGCCCGCTGTACATTCAGTATCTCTCCATGAGCTGTGACTCCTGTATATTCACTGTTTCTCTAAGCTGTAACCCCTGTACATTCAATGCCTTTCTCTCTGAGCAGACTCCTGTAAATTCACTGCCTCTCTGAGCTGCAACCCCTGCACATTCACTGCCTCTCTCTCTCTCAGCTATGACTCCTATATATTGACTGTCTCTCTCTGAGCTGTGATCCCTGTACATTCATGTGTCTCTCTATGAGCTGTGATCCCTGTACATTCACTGTCTCTCTGTCTCTGAGCTGTGACCCCAGGACATTCACTGTCACTCTCTCTCTTTGAGCTGTGACCCCTGGACATTCACTGTCACTCCCTCTCTCTCTCAGCTGTGACCCCTGTACATTCACTACCTCTCTCCGAGCTGTGACTCCTGCACATTCACTGTCTCTCGAAGCCGTAACCCCTATACATTCACTGTCGGTCTCTCTGAACAGAGACTCCTGTACATTCACAGCTTCTCTCTCAGCAGTGAATCCTGTACATGCACTATCTCTGAGCAGAGACTCCTGTACAATCACTGTCTCTCTCTGAGCTGTGACCGCTGTATATTCACTGTCTCTCTCTCTCTCCGAGCTGTGACCCCTGTACATTCACTGTCTTTCTCTCTGAGCTGTGATCCCTGGACACTCACTGTCACTCTCTCTCTCTGAGCTGTGACCCCTGTACATTCACAGTCTCTCTCTCTCTCTCTGAGCTGTGACCCCTGTACATTCACTGTCTCTCTCTCTAGGCTGTAACCCCTGTACATTCACTGTCTCTCTCTCTGAGCGGACTCCTGTAAACTCACTGCCTCTCTGAGCTGCAACCCCTGCACATTCACTGTCTCTCTCTCTCTGAGCAGTGACCTCTCTACAATCACTGTCTCTCCCTCGCTGAGGAGTGACCTCTGTACATTCACTGTCTCTCTCTGACCTGTGACCCCGGTACATTCAGTCTCTCTCTCTCTCTCTGAGCTGTGGCATCTGTACATTCACAGTCTCTCTCTTTCTGAGCACTAACCCCTGTATATTCACTGTCTCTTTCTGAGCTGTGAATCCTCTACATTCACCGTCTCTCTCTTTCTGAGCTGTGATGCCTGTACATTCACTGTCTCTCTCTGAGCAGTGACCCCTGTACATTCACTATCTCTCTCTCTGAGCTGTGACCCCTTTACATTCAGTCTCTATCGCTCTCTGAGCTGCGGCATCTGTACATTCACAGTCTCTCTCTCAGCTGTGATCCAAGGACATTCACTGTCTCTCTCTCTGAGCTGTGACCCATGTATATTCACAGTCTCTGAGCTGTGACCCCTGTACATTCACTGTCTCTCTCTGAACTGTGAATCCTCTATATTCACTGTCTCTCTCTTTCTGAGCTGTGACACATGTACATTCACTGTGTCGCAATCTCTCTGAGCTGTGATGCCTGTACATTCACTGTCTCTCTCTCTCTCTGTCTCTGAACTGTGACACGTGGTACATTCACTGTCTCTCTCTCTCTCTGGGCTGTGTCTCCTGTACATTCACTGTCTCTCTGAGGTGCAACCCCTGTACATTCACTGTCTTTCTCTCTCTGAGCTATGACCCCTATACATTGACTGTCTCCCTGAGCTGTGATCCCTGTACAGACTGTCCCTCTCTCTGAGCTGTGAACACTGAATTCACTGTCTCTCTCTCTCTCTGAGCTGTGACCCCTGTACATTCACTGACTCTCTATCTCCCTCTGTCTCTGAGGAGTGACCTCTGTACATTCACTGTCTCTCTCTGAGCAGTGACTCCTGTACATTCACTGTCTCTCTCTCTCTCTGAGCAGTGACCCCTGTACATTCACGGTCTCTCTCTCTCTCTCCCTCTGAGCAGTGACCTTTGTACATTCACTGTCTCTCTCTCTTGCAGCTGTGACCCGTGTACATCCACTGTCTCTCTCTCTCTGAGCTGTGACACCTCAGCATTCCCTGACACTCTCTCTCTCTCTCTCTCTGAGCAGTGACCCAAGTACATTCACTATCCCTCTCTCTGAGCTGTGACCCCTGAACATTCACTGTCTCTCTCTCTCTGAGCTGTGACCCCTGGACATTCACTGTCTCTCCCTCTCTCTCTCAGCTGTGACCCCTGGATATTCACTGTGTCTCTCTCTCCGAGCTGTAACCCCTATACATTCACTGTCGGTCTCTCTGAACAGAGACTCCTGTACATTCACAGCCTTTCTCTGAGCTGTGAATCCTGTACATGCACTATCTCTGAGCAGAGACTCCTGTACAATCACTGTCTCTCTCTCAGCTGTGACCCCTGTACATTCACTGTCTCTCTCTCACTCTCTGAGCAGTGACCTCTGTACATTCACTGTCCCTCTCTGAGCTGTGACCCCTGTACATTCACTGTCTCTCTCTGAGCTGTGACCCCTGTATATTCACTGTCTCTCTCTGAGCTGTGACCCCTGTACATTCACTCTCTGTCTCTCAGCTGTGACCGCTGTACCTTTACTGTCTTCCTCTCTCTGGACTGTGACCCTTGTACATTCAGTGTCTCTCCATGAGCTGTGACTCCTGTACATTCACTGCCTCTCTAAGCTGTAACCTCTGTACATTCACTGCCTTTCTCTCTGAGCAGACTCCAGTAAA
Organism: Carcharodon carcharias; assembly: GCF_017639515.1. Classification (NCBI taxonomy): domain Eukaryota; kingdom Metazoa; phylum Chordata; class Chondrichthyes; order Lamniformes; family Lamnidae; genus Carcharodon; species Carcharodon carcharias. Next base: position 97,134,563 of record NC_054476.1, on the reverse strand, counting down.
TTCACTGCCTCTCTGAGGTGCAACCCCTGCACATTCACTGTCTCTCTGAGCTATGACCCCTATACATTGGCTGTCTCTCTCGGAGCTGTGATCCCTCGACAAACACTGTCTCTCTCTCTGCGCTGTGAACACTGCATTCACTGTCTCTCTCTCTCTCTCTGAGCTGTGAACCCTGTGCAATCACTGTCTCTCTCTCTCTCTCTCTGAGCTGTGAACCCTGTACAATTACTGCCTCTCTCTCTCTCTGAGCTGTGACCCCTGTACCATCACTGTCTCTCTCTATCTGCGACCCCTGGACATTCAAGTGTCTCCCTATGAGCTGTGATCCACGTACAATCACTGTCTCTCTCTCTGAACTGTGACCCCTGTACATTCACTCTCTTTCTCTGGGCTATGACCCTTGTACATTCACTGTCTCTCTCTCTCTCTCTGAGCTGTGACCCCTGGACATTCACTATCTCTGAGCAGAGACTCCTGTACAATCACTGTCTTTCTCTGAGCTGTGACCTTTGTACATTCACTGTCTCTCTCTCTCTTGCAGCTGTGACCCGTGTACATCCACTGTCTCTCTCTCTGAGCTGTGACACCTCAACATTCCCTGTCTTTCGCTCTGTCTCTCTCTGAGCAGTGACCCAAGTACATTCATTGTCTCTCTCTCTGTGACCCCTGGACATTCAAGTGCCTCTCTATGAGCTGTGATCCACGTACAATCACTGTCTCTCTCTATCTGAGCTGTGACCCTGTACAATCACTTTCTCTCCCTCTAAGCTGTGGCCCCTGTACATTCACTGTCTCTCTCTCTCAGCAGTGACCCCTATACATTCGCTGTCTCTGTGAGCTGTGAAACCTGAACATTCACAGTCTCTCTCTCGGCTTTGACCCCTGGACATTCAAAGTCTCTCTCCGAGCTGTGACTCTTGTACATTCACTGTCTCTCTGAGCTGTGACCTCTCTACAATCACTGTCTCTCCCTCTGAGTTGTGACCCCTGTACATGCGCTGTCTCTCTCTCTCTCTCTCTGAGCAGGGACCTCTGTACATTCACTGTCTCTCCCTGAGCTGTGACCCCTGTACATGCACTGTCTCTCTCTCTCTCTTTCTGAGCAGGGACCTCTGTACATTCACTGTCTCTCTCTGAGTTGTGACCCCTGTACATACACTGTCTCCCTCTCTCTGAGCTGTGACCACTGTACAATCACTTTCTCTCCCTCTGTGCTGTGACCCCTGAACGTTCACTGTCTCTCTCTCTGGGCTGTGTCCCTTGTACATTCACTGTCTCTCTCTTGCAGCTGTGACCCGGGTACATGCACTGTCTCTCTCTGAGCTGTGACACCTTAACATTCCCTGTCTCTCGCTCTCTCTCTCTCTGAGCAGTGACCCAAGTACATTCACTGTCTCTCTCTATCTGAGCTGTGACCCTGTACAATCACTTTCTCTCCCTCTGAGCTGTGACCCCTGAACGTTCACTGTCTCTCTCTCTGAGCTGTGACTCCTGTACATTCACTGTCTCTCTCTCTCTGAGCTGTGACCCCTGGACATTCACTGTCTCTCCCTCTCTCTCTCAGCTGTGACCCCTGGATATTCACAGTCTCTCTCCGAGCTGTAACCCCTATACATTCACTGTCGCTCTCTCTGAACAGGGACTCCTGTACATTCACAGCCTCTCTCTGAGCTGTGAATCCTGTACATGCACTATCTCTGAGCAGAGACTCCTGTACAATCACTGTCTCTCTCTCAGCTGTGACTCCTGTATATTCCCTCTCTCTCTCTCTCTCTGAGCTGTGACCCCTGTGACCCCTGTACATTCACTCTTTGTCTCTCAGCTGTGACCCCTGTACCTTTACTGTCTCTCTCTCACTGGACTGTGACCCTTGTACATTCAGTGTCTCTCCAAGAGCTGTGACTCTTGTACATTCACTGTCTCTCTAAGCTGTAACCCCTGTACATTCACTGTCTTTCTCTCTGAGCAGGCTCCAGTAAATTCACTGCCTCTCTGAGGTGCAACCCCTGCACATTCACTGTCTCTCTCTCTCTGAGCTATGACCCCTATATATTGGCTGTCTCTCTCGGAGCTGTGATCCCTCTACAGACACTGTGTCTCTCTCTGTGCTGTGAACACTGCATTCACTGTCTCTCTCTCTCTCTCTCTCTCTCTGAGCTGTGATGCCTGTACAATCACTGTCTCTCTCTCTCTCTCTGAGCTGTGACCCCTGTACCATCACTGTCTCTCTCTCTGAGCTGTGGCAACTGTACATTCACTGTCTATCTCTCTGAGCTGTGACCCCTGTACATTCACTGTGTCTCTCTCTATGAGCTGTGGCCCCTGTACATTCACTGTCTCTCTCTCTCTGAGCTGTGGCCCCTGTACATTCACTGTCTCTCTCTCTGAACTGTGACCCCTGGACATTCACTGTCTCTGAGCAGAGACTCCTGTACAATCACTGTCTCTCTCTGAGCTGTGACCTTTGTACATTCACTGTCTCTCTCTCTCTCTTGCAGCTGTGTCCCGTGTACATCCACTGTTTCTCTCTCTCTGAGCTGTGGCACCTCAACATTCCCTGTCTTTTGCTCTCTCTCTCTCTCTCAGCTGTGACCCAAGTACATTCATTGTCTCTCTCTCTGTGACCCCTGGACATTCAAGTGTCTCTCTATGAGCTGTGATCCACGTACAATCACTGTCTCTCTCTATCTGAGCTGTGACCCTGTACAATCACTTTCTCTCCATCTGAGCTGTGGCCCCTGTACATTCACTGTCTCTCTCTCTCTCAGCAGTGACCCCTATACATTCGCTGTCTCTCTCTGAGCTGTGACCCCTGGACATTCACTGTCTCTCCCTCTCCCTCTCTGAGCTGTGACCCCCTGGACATTCACTGTCTCTGCCTCTCTCTCTCAGCTGTGACCCCTGGACATTCACTGTCTCTCCCTCTCTCTCTCAGCTGTCACCCCTGGACATTCACTGTCTCTCCCTCTCTCTCTCAGCTGTCACCCCTGGACATTCACTGTCTCTCTAAGCTGCAACCCCTATACATTCACTGTCGGTGTCTCTGAACAGAGACTCCTGTACATTCACAGCCTCGCTCTGAGCTGTGAATTCTGTACATGCACTATCTCTGAGCAGAGACTCCTGTACAGTCACTGTCTCTCTCTCTGAGCTGTGACCCCTGTATATTCACTGTCTCTCTCTCTCTCTTTGAGCTTTGACCCCTGTATATTCACTGTCTCTCTCTCTCTTTGAGCTTTGACCCCTGTACATTCACTGTCTCTCTCTCTGGGCTGTGACTCCTGTACATTCACTGTCTTTCTCTCTGAGCAGACTCCTGCAAATTCACTGCCTCTCTGAGCTGCAACCCCTGCACATTCACTGTCTCTCTCTCTCTCTCTCTGATCTGTGATCCCCTGGACATTCACTGTCTCTGCCTCTCTCTCTCAGCTGTGACCCCTGGACATTCACAGTCTTTCTCCGAGCTGTGACTCCTGTACATTCACTGTCTCTCTAAGCTGTAACCCCTATACATTCACTGTCGGTCTCTCTGAACAGAGACTCCAGTGCATTCACAGCCTGTCACTGAGCAGAGACACCTGTACAATCACTGTCTCTCTGAGCTGTGACCTTTGTACATTCACTGTCTCTCTCTCTCAGCTGTGACCAGCGTACATCCACTGTCTCTCTCTCTCTGAGCGGTGACCCCTGAACATTCCCCGGTTCTCGCTCTCTCTCTCTCTGAGCAGTGACCCAAGTACATTCACTGTCTCCCTGTGACCCCTGTACATTCATGTGTCTCTCTCTCTGAGCTGTGACCACTGGACACTCACTGTTACTCTCTCTCTCTGCGGTGTGACCCCTGTACATTCACAGCCTGTCTCTCTCTGAGCTGTGACCCCTGTACATTCACTGTCTCTCTCGCGGAGCTGTGACCCCTGTACCTTCACTGTCTCTCTCTCTGGGCTATGACTCATGTATATTCACTGTCTTTCTCTCTGAGCAGACTCCTGTAAGTTCACTGCCTCTCTGAGCTGCAACCCCTGCACATTCACTGTCTCTCTCTCTCAGCTATGACGCCTATACATTGACTGTCTCTCTGAGCTGTGACCCCTGTACAGTCACTGTCTCTCTCTCTGAGCTGTGACCACTGTACATTTACTCTCTCTCTCTGAGCTGTGACCCCTGTATATTCACTGTTTCTCTAAGCTGTAACCCCTGTACATTCACTGTCTTTCTCTCTGAGCAGACTCCAGTAAATTCACTGACTCTCCGAGCTGTGACCCCTGAACATTCACTGTCTCTCCTCTCTCTCTGAGCTGTGACCCCTGGACATACACTGTCTCGCTCTGAGCTCTGACCCCTGAACATTCCCTGTCTCTCTCTCTCTCTCTCTCTCAGCAGTGACCCCAGTATATCCACTGTGTCTCTCTCTGAATGTGACCCCTGTATATTCATGTGTCTCTCTATGTGCTGTGACCCTTGCACAATTACTGTTCCTCTCTATCTGAGCTGTGATCCCTGTACAATCACTGTCTCTCCCTCTTAGCTGTGACCCCTGTACATTCACTGTCTCTCTCACGGAGCTGTGACCACTGTACATTCACTCTCTGTCTCTCAGCTGTGACCCCTGTACCTTCACTGTCTCTCTCTCTCTGGGCTGTGACCCTTGTACATTCAGCGTCCCTCCATGAGCTGTGACTCCTGTACATTCACAGGCTCTCTGAGCCGTGAATCCAGTACATTCACTATCCCTGAGCAGAGACTCCTGTACAATCACTGTCTCTCTCTGAGCTGTGACCCCTGTGCATTCACTGTCCCTCTCTCTCTGAGCTGTGACCCCTGGAAATTCACTGTGTCTCTCTCTATGAGCTGTGACTCCTGTACATTCACTGTCTCTCCCTCTCTCTCTCAGCTGTGACCCCTGGACATTCACTGTGTCTCTCTCTATGAGCTGTGACTCCTGTACATTCACTGTCTCTCTAAGCTGTAACCCCTATACATTCACTGCCGGTCTCTCTGAACAGAGAGTCCTGTACATTCACAGCCTCTCTCAGAGCTGTGAATCCTGTACATTCACTGTCTCTCTCTGAGCTGTGACCCCCTGAACATACACTGTCTCTCCCTCTCTCTCTCAGCTGTGACCGCTGGACATTCACAGTCTCTCTCCGAGCTGTGATTCCTGTACATTCACTGTCTCTCTAAGCTGTAACCCCTATACATTCACTGCCGGTCTCTCTGAACAGAGAGTCCTGGACATTCACTGTCTCTCTCAGAGCTGTGACCCCTGTACATTCACTGTCTCTCTTGGAGCTGTGACCCCTGGACATTCACTGTCTCTTTCTCTGAGCTGTGACCCCTGGACATTTACTGTCTCTTTCTCTGAGCTGTCACCCCTGTACCTTCACTGTCTATCTCTCTGAACTGTGACCCTTGTACAATCACTGCCTCTTTCTCTGAGCTGAGACCACTGGACATTTACTGTCTCTTTCTCTGAGCTGTCACCCCTGTACATTCACTGTCAATCTCTCTGATCTGAGACCACTGGACATTTAATGTCTCTTTCTCTGAGCTGTCACCCCTGTACATTCACTGTCTATCTCTCTTATCTGTGACCCCTGTACATTCACTTTCTCTCTCTCTCTGAGCTGTGACCCCTGGACATTCCCTGTCTCTCTCAGCAGTGACCTCAGTATATTCACTGACTCTCTCTCTGAATGTGACCCCTATACATTCATGTGTCTCTCTATCTGAGCTTTGACCCCTGTACAATCACTGTCTCCCCCTCTGAGCTGTGGCCCCTCTAAATTCACTGTCTCTCTCCCTGTCTCAGCAGTGACCCCTCTACATTCACTGTTTCTCTGAACTGTGACCCCTGTACATTCACTGTCCCTCCCTCTCTCTCAGCTGTGACCCATGTACATTCACTGTGTGTCTCTCTCTGAGCTGTGAGGCCTGTATATTCACTGTCTCTCTCGCTGAGCTGTGACCCTTGCACATTCACTGTCTCTCTCCGAGCTGTGACTCCTGTACATTCACTGTCGTTCTCTCTGAGCTGTGACCCCTGGATATTCACTGTCTCTCCCTCTGAGCTGTGACTCATGTACATTAACTGTCTCTCCCTCTGAGCTGTGACCCCTGGACAATCACTGTCTCTTTTTCTGAGCTGTGACTCCTGGACATTCACTGTCTCTTTTTCTGAGCTGTGACTCCTGGACATTCACTGTCTCTTTTTCTGAGCTGTGACTCCTGGACATTCACTGTCTCTTTCTCTGAGCTGTCACCCCTGTACATTCACTGTCTCTCTCGGAGCTGTGACTCCTGGACATTCACTGTCTCTTTCTCTGAGCTGTCACCCCTGGACATTCACTGTCTCTCTCGGAGCTGTGACCCCTGGACATTCACCGTCTCTTTTTCTGAGCTGTGACTCCTGGACATTCACTGTCTCTTTCTCTGAGCTGTCACCCCTGTACATTCACTGTCTCTCTCGGAGCTGTGACTCCTGGACATTCACTGTCTCTTTCTCTGAGCTGTCACCCCTGTACATTCACTGTCTCTCTATCTCTCTCTCAGCAGTGACCCCTATACATTCACTGTCTCTCTCTCTGAGCTGTGACCCCTGTACATTCACTGTCTCTCTATCTCTCTCTCAGCAGTGACCCCTATACATTCACTGTCTCTCTCTCTGAGCTGTGACCCCTGTACATTCACTGTCTCTCTCTCTCTCTCTCTCTCTCAGCTGTGACCCCTGGACATTCACTGTCTCTCCCACTCCCTCTCTGAGCTGTGACCCCTGTACATTCACTGTCTCTCTCTCTCTCAGCTGTGACCCCTGGACATTCACAGTCTCTCTCTGAGCTGTGACCCCTGCACAATCACTGTCTCTCTCTTTCTCTCTGAGTTGTGACCACTGGACATTCACTGTCTCTCCCTCTCTCTCTCTCTCAGCTGTCACCCCTGGACATTCACTGTCTCCCTAAGCTGCAACCCCTATACATTCACTGTCGGTGTCTCTGAACAGAGACTCCTGTACATTCACAGCCTCGCTCTGAGCTGTGAATTCTGTACATGCACTATCTCTGAGCAGAGACTCCTGTACAATCACTGTCTCTCTCTGAGCTGTGACCCCTGTATATTCACTGTCTCTCTCTCTCTCTTTGAGCTTTGACCCCTGTACATTCACTGTCTTTCTCTCTGAGCAGACTCCTGCAAATTCACTGTCTCTCTGAGCTGCAACCCCTGCACATTCACTGTCTCTCTCTCTCTCTCAGCTATGACGCCTATACATTGACTGTCTCTCTGAACTGTGACCCCTGTACAGTCACTGTCTCTCTCTTTGAGCTGTGACCACTGTAAATTTACTCTCTCTCTCTGAGCTGTGACCCCTGTATATTCACTGTTTCTCTAAGCTGTAACCCCTGTACTTTCACTGTCTTTCTCTCTGAGCAGACTCCTGTAAATTCACTGCCTCTGAGCTGCAACCCCTGCACATTCACTGTCTCTCTCTCTCTCAGCTATGACGCCTATACATTGACTGTCTCTCTGAGCTGTGATCCCTGTACAGACACTGTCTCTCTCTCTCTGAACTGTGACCCCTGTACAGTCACTGTCTCTCTCTCTGAGCTGTGACCACTGTACATTTACTCTCTCTGAGCAGTGACCTCTCTACAATCACTGTCTCTCCCTCTGAGCTGTGACCCCTGTACATTCACTATCTCTCTCTCTCTCTGAGCAGTGATCCCTGTACATTCAATATCTCTCTCTGAGCTGTGACCCCTGTACATTCACTGTCTCTCTCTGAGCTGTGACCCCTGTACATTCACTGTCTCTCTCGGAGCTGTGACCCCTGAACATTCACTGTCTCTTTCTCTGAGCTGTCACACCTGCACATTCACTGTCTCTTTCTCTGAGCTGTGACCTCGTACATTCACTTCCTCTCTCTCTCTGAACTGTGACCCCTGTACGTTCACTGCCTCTTTCTCTGAGCCGTGACACCTGTACATTCACTCTCTCTCTCTCATTGAGCTGTGACCCCTGTACATTCACTCTCTCTCTGGGCTGTGACCCTTGTACATTCACTGTCTCTCTCTCTCTCTCTCCGAGCTGTGACCCCTGTACATTCACTGTCTCTCCTCTCTCTCTGAGCTGTGACCCCTGGACATACACTGTCTCGCTTTGAGCTCTGACCCCTGAACATTCCCTGTCTCTCTCCCTCAGCAGTGACCCCAGTATATCCACTGTCTCTCTCTCTGAATGTGACCCCTGTATATTCATGTGTCTCTCTATGTGCTGTGACCCTTGCACAATTACTGTTCCTCTCTATCTGAGCTGTGATCCCTGTACAATCACAGTCTCTCCCTCTGAGCTGTGACCCCTGTACATTCACTGTCTCTCTCGCGGAGCTGTGACCACTGTACATTCACTCTCTGTCTCTCAGCTGTGACCCCTGTACCTTCACTGTCTCTCTCTCTCTCTGAACTGTGACCCCTGTACATTCACTGTGTCTCTCTATGAGCTGTGACCCCTCTACATTCACTGTCTCTCTCTCTCTGAGCAGTGACCTCTCTACAATCACTGTCTCTCCCTCTGAGCTGTGACCCCTGTACATTCACTGTCTCTCTCGGAGCTGTGACCCCTGAACATTCACTGTCTCTTTCTCTGAGCTGTCACACCTGCACATTCACTGTCTCTTTCTCTGAGCTGTGACCTCGTACATTCACTTCCTCTCTCTCTCTGAACTGTGACTCCTGTACGTTCACTGCCTCTTTCTCTGAGCCGTGACACCTGTACGTTCACTCTCTCTCTCTCAGTGAGCTGTGACCCCTGTACATTCACTCTCTCTCTGGGCTGTGACCCTTGTACATTCACTGTCTCTCCTCTCTCTTTGAGCTGTGACCCCTGGACATACACTGTCTTGCTTTGAGCTCTGACCCCTGAACATTCCCTGTCTCTCTCTCTCAGCAGTGACCCCAGTATATCCACTGTCTCTCTCTCTGAATGTGACCCCTGTATATTCATGTGTCTCTTTATGTGCTGTGACCCTTGCACAATTACTGTTCCTCTCTATCTGAGCTGTGATCCCTGTACAATCACTGTCTCTCCCTCTGAGCTGTGACCCCTGCACATTCACTGTCTCTCTCGCGGAGTTGTGACCACTGTACATTCACTCTCTGTCTCTCAGCTGTGACCCCTGTACCTTCACTGTCTCTCTCTCTCTGGGCTGTGACCCTTGTACATTCAGTGTCCCTCCATGAGCTGTGACTCCTGTACATTCACAGGCTCTCTGAGCCGTGAATCCGGTACATTCACTATCCCTGAGCAGAGACTCCTGTACAATCACTGTCTCTCTCTGAGCTGTGACCCCTGTACATTCACTGTCCCTCTCTCTCTGAGCTGTGACCCCTGGAAATTCACTGTGTCTCTCTCTATGAGCTGTGACTCCTGTACATTCACTGTCTCTCCCTCTATCTCTCAGCTGTGACCCCTGGACATTCACTGTGTCTCTCTCTATGAGCTGTGACTCCTGTACATTCACTGTCCCTCTCTGAGCAGTGACCCCTATACATTCACTGTCGGTCCCTCTGAACAGAGACTCCTGTACATTCACAGGCTCTCTGAGCCGTGAATCCGGTACATTCACTATCCCTGAGCAGAGACTCCTGTACAATCACTGTCTCTCTCTGAGCTGTGACCCCTGTACATTCACTGTCCCTCTCTCTCTGAGCTGTGACCCCTGGAAATTCACTGTGTCTCTCTCTATGAGCTGTGACTCCTGTACATGCACTGTCTCTCCCTCTATCTCTCAGCTGTGACCCCTGGACATTCACTGTGTCTCTCTCTATGAGCTGTGACTCCTGTACATTCACTGTCTCTCTAAGCTGTAACCCCTATACATTCACTGTCAGTCCTTCTGAACAGAGACTCCTGTACATTCACAGCCTCTCTCAGAGCTGTGAATCCTGTACATGCACTATCTCTGAGCAGAGACTCCTGTACAATTACTGTCTCTCTGAGCTGTGACCCCTGCACATTCACTGTCTCTCTCTCTCTCTCAGCTATGACGCCTATACATTGACTGTCTCTCTGAACTGTGACCCCTGTACAGTCACTGTCTCTCTCTCTGAGCTGTGACCACTGTACATTTACTCTCTCTCTCCTGAGCTGTGACCCCTGTATATTCACTGTTTCTCTAAGCTGTAACCCCTGTACATTCACTGTCTTTCTCTCTGAGCAGACTCCTGTAAATTCACTGCCTCTCTGAGCTGCAACCCCTGCACATTCACTGTCTCTCTCTCTCAGCTATGACGCCTATACATTGACTGTCTCTCTCTGAGCTGTGATCCCTGTACAGACACTGTCTCTCTCTCTCTCTCTCTCTTTGAACTGTGACCCCTGTACAGTCACTGTCTCTCTCTCTGAGCGGTGACCACTGTACATTTACTCTCTCTCTCTGAGCTGTGACCCCTGTACATTCACTGTGTCTCTCTCTATGAGCTGTGACCCCTCTGCATTCACTGTCTCTCTCTCTCTGAGCAGTGACCTCTCTACAATCACTGTCTCTCCCTCTGAGCTGTGACCCCTGTACATTCACTGACTCTGAGGAGTGACCTCTGTACATTCACTGTCTCTCTCTGAGCAGTGACTCCTGTACATTCACTGTCTCTCTCTCTCTCTCTGAGCAGTGATCCCTGTACATTCAATATCTCTCTCTCTCAGCTGTGACCCCTGTACAATCACTGTTTCTATCTGAGCTGTGACCCCTGTACAATCACTGTCCCTCCTTCTGAGCTGTGGGCCCTCTACATTCACTGTCACTCTCTCTCCCTCAGCAGTGACCCCGTTACATTCACTGTCTCTCTCTGAGCTGTGACCCCTGAACATTCACTGTCGCTCTCTCTCTCTCTGAACTGTGACCCCTGTACATTCACTGTCGCTCTCTCTCTCTCTCTCTCTGAACTGTGACCCCTGTACATTCACTGTCGCTCTCTCTCTCTCTCTGAACTGTGACCCCTGTACATTCACTGTCAATCTCTCTCTGAGCTGTGGTGACTGTACATTCACTGTCTCTCTGAGCTGTGAACCCTGAACATTCCCTGTCTCTCTCCCTCCCTGAGCTGTGGCCCCTGTACATACACTGTAGCTCTCTCTCTCAGCAGTGATCCCTGTACATACACTGTAGCTCTCTCTCAGCAGTGACCCCTGTACATACACTGTAGCTCTCTCTCTCAGCAGTGACCCATATACATTCAATGTCCCTCCCTCTCTCTCTCAGCTGTGAACCCTGTACATTCACTGTCTCTCTCCGAGCTGTGACTCCTGTCCATTCACTGTCAGTCTCTGAACAGAGACTCCTGTAAATTCAGAGCCTCTCTCTGAGCAGTGAACCCTGTACATTCACTATCTCTGAGCAGAGACTCCTATACAATCACTGTCTCTCTCTGAGCTGTGACCCCTTGACATTCACTGTCTCTGTTTATATGAGCTGTGACCCCTGTGCATTCACTGTCGCTCTCTGAGCTGTGAACCCTGTACAATCACTGACTCCCTCTCTGAACTGTGACCCCTGTACATTCACTGTCAGTCTCTCACTGAGCTGTGAACCCTGAACATCCACTGTCTCCATCTCTTTCAGCTGTGACCCCTGCAAATCCACTGTCTCCAACTCTTTCGGCTGTGACCCTTGTACATTCACTGTCTCTCTATGAGCTGTGACCTCTCTACATTCAGTCTCTCTCTCTCTGAGCTGTGACCAATGGACATTCACTGTCTCTCTCTCTCTCTCTGAGCTGTGACCCCTGTACATTCACAGCCCCTCTCTCTCTGAGCAGTGACCCCTGTACATTCACTGCCTCTCTCTCTCTCTGAGAAGTGACCCCTGTACATTCACTGTCTCTCTCTGAGCACTGACCCCTGTACATTCACTGTCTCTCTCTCTCTCTGAGCTGTGACATATGTACATTCATTGTGTGGCACTCTCTCTGAGCTATGATGCCTGTACATTTGCTGTCACTCTCGCTCTGAACTGTGACCCGTGTACATTCCCTGTCTCTCTCTCTTTCTCGGAGCTGTGACCCCTGTACATTCACTGACTCTGTCTCTCTCTCTGAGCTGTGACCCCTGTAATTCACTGCTTCTCTGAGTGGTGACCCCTGTCCATTCACTGTCTCTCTGAGCTGTGACCCCTGGACATTCACCGTCTCTCTGAGCTGTGACCCCTGTCCATTCACCGTCTCTCTGAGCTGTGACCCCTGTCCATTCACCGTCTCTCTGAGCTGTGACCCCTGTCCATTCACCGTCTCTCTGAGCTGTGACCCCTGTCCATTCACCGTCTCTCTGAGCTGTGACCCCTGTCCATTCACCGTCTCTCTGAGCTGTGACCCCTGTCCATTCACCGTCTCTCTGAGCTGTGACCCCTGTCCATTCACCGTCTCTCTGAGCTGTGACCCCTGTCCATTCACCGTCTCTCTGAGCTGTGACCCCTGTCCATTCACCGTCTCTCTGAGCTGTGACCCCTGTCCATTCACCGTCTCTCTGAGCTGTGACCCCTGTCCATTCACCGTCTCTCTGAGCTGTGACCCCTGTCCATTCACCGTCTCTCTGAGCTGTGACCCCTGTCCATTCACCGTCTCTCTGAGCTGTGACCCCTGTCCATTCACCGTCTCTCTGAGCTGTGACCCCTGTCCATTCACCGTCTCTCTGAGCTGTGACCCCTGTCCATTCACCGTCTCTCTGAGCTGTGACCCCTGTCCATTCACCGTCTCTCTGAGCTGTGACCCCTGTCCATTCAGTCTCTCTGAGCTGTGACCCCTGTCCATTCAGTCTCTCTGAGCTGTGACCCCTGTCCATTCCCTGTCTCTGAGCTGTGACCCCTGTACATTCACTGTCTCTCTGAGCTGTGACCCCTGTACATTCACTGTCTCTCTGAGCTGTGACCCCTGTACATTCACAGCCTCTCTCTCTCTGAGCAGTGACCCTTGTACATTCACTGTCTCTCTCTCTCTGAGCACTGACCCCTGTACATTCACTGTCTCTCTCTGAGCTGTGACACGTGGCACATTCACTGTCTCTCTCTCTCTCTGAGCTGTGACACGTGGCACATTCACTGTCTGTCTCTCTGTCTCTCTCTGAGCTGTGACCCCTGTAATTCACTGTCTCTCTGAGCTGTGACCCCTGTCCATTCACTGTCTCTCTGAGCTGTGACCCCTGTCCATTCACTGTCTCTCTGAGCTGTGACCCCTGTCCATTCACTGTCTCTCTGAGCTGTGACCCCTGTCCATTCCCTGTCTCTGAGCTGTGACCCCTGTACATTCACTGTCTGAGATGTGACCCCTGTACATTCACTGTCTCTCTGACCTGTGACCCCTGTACATTCACTGTCTCTCTGACCTGTGACCCCTGTACATTCACTGTCTCTCTGAGCTGTGACCCCTGTACATTCACAGCCTCTCTCTCTGAGCAGTGACCCCTGTACATTCACTGCCACTCTCTCTCTCTGAGCAGTGACCCCTGTACATTCACTGTCTCTCTCTCTCTGAGCACTGACCCCTGTACATTCACTGTCTCTCTCTCTCTGAGCTGTGACATATGTACATTCACTGTGTAGCACTCTCTCTGAGCTATGATGCCTGTACATTCGCTGTCACTCTCGCTCTGAACTGTGATACATGGCACATTCACTGTCTGTCTCTCTGTCTCTCTCTGAGCTGTGACCCCTGTACATACAATGTCCCTCCCTCCCTCTCTCAGCTGTGACCCTTGTACATTCACTGTGTCTTTCTCTCTCTCTCTCTCTCTCTCTGAGCGGTGACCGTTGCACATTCATTGTCAGTCTCTCTCTGAGCTGTGGTGACTGTACATTCACTGTCTCTTTCTCACAGCTGTGATCCCTTTACATTCATTATCTCTCTCTCCTGGAGTAGTGACCCCTGTACATTCACTTTCTCTCACTCGGAGCTGTAACCACTGTACGTTCACTGCATCTCTGAGCTGTGATCCCTGTACATTCACTGTCTCTCTCTCTCTCTGAGTTGTGACCCATGCACATTCACTGTGTGACTCTCGCTCTGAGCTGTGACGCCAGTATATTCACTGCCTCTCTCTCTCTCTCTGAACTGTGACCCGTGTACATTCACTGTCACTCTCTCTTTCAGCTGTGTCCCCTGTACATTCCCGGTCTCTCTCTCTGTCTGAGCTGTGACCCCTGTACATTCACTGTCTCTCTCTCTCTCTCTGAGCTGTGACCGCTCTACATTCCCTGTCTCTCTCTCTCTCCCTGAGCTGTGATCCCTGTATATTCACTGTCTCTCTCTCTCTCTTTGAGCTGTGGGCCCTGTACATTCACTGCCTCTCTCCATGAGCTGTGATTCCTGTACATTCACTGTCTCACTCTCTGAGCTGTGACCACTGGATATTCACTGTCTCTCTCTGAGCTGTGACCACTGGATATTCACTGTCTCTCTCTGAGCTGTGACCACTGTACATTCACTGTCTCTCTCTGAGCTGTGACCCCTTTACATTCACTGTCTCTCTCTCTCTTTCTCTCTCTCTGAGCTGTGACCCCTGTACATACAATGTCCCTCCCTCTCTCTCTCAGCTCTGACCCCTGTACATTCACTGCGTCTTTCTCTCTCTCTCTCTCTCTCTGAGCTGTGACCCTTGCACATTCACTGTTTCTCTCCGAGCTGTGACTCCTGTACATTCAGTCGGTCTCTCTGAATAGACTCCGGTATATTCACAGCCTCTCTCTGAGCTGTGAATGCTGTACATTCACTATCTCTGAGCAGAGACTCCTGTACAATCACTGTCTCTCTCTGAGCTGTGACCCCTCAACATTCACTGTCTCTCTCTCTGAACTGTAACCCATGTACATTCACTGTCTCTCTCTCTCTCTGAGCTGTGACCATTGTACATTCAATATCTCTCTCTCTCTGAGCTGTGACCTCTGTACATTCACTCTCTCTCTCTCTGAGCTGTGACCCCTGTATATTCATGACTCTCTCCGAGCTGTGACCCCTGTACGTTCAGTCTCTCTCTCTCTCTCTCTGAGCTGTGGCATCTGTACATTCACAGTCCCTCTCTCTCTCTCTCTCGCTCTCTGAGCTGTAACCCATGGACATTCACTGTCTGTCTCTCTCTCTGAGCTGTGACCGCTGTACATTCACAGGCTCTCTCTCTCTGAGCACTGACCCCTGTACATTCACTGCCTCTCTCTCTCTCTGAGCAGTGACCCCTGTACATTCACTGTCTCTCTCTCTGAGCTGTGACATGTGGCACATTCACTGTCTCTCTCTCTCTGAGCTGTGACACGTGGCACATTCACTGTCTGTCTCTCTGTCTCTCTCTGAGCTGTGACCCCTGTAATTCACTGTCTCTCTGAGCTGTGACTCCTGTCCATTCACTGTCTCTCTGAGCTGTGACCCCCGTCCATTCACTGTCTCTCTGAGCTGTGACCCCTTTACATTCACTGTCTCTCTGAGCTGTGACCCCTGTCCATTCACTGTCTCTCTGACCTGTGACCCCTGCACATTCACTTTGTCTCCCTCTGAGCTGTGTCCCCTGTACATTCACATCCTCTCTCAGAGCTGTGACCCCTAGACATTCACTGTCTCTCTCGGAGCAGTGACCCCCTGGACATTCACTGTCTCTCTCGGAGCTGTGACCCATGGACATTCACTGTCTCTTTCTCTGAGCTGTCACCCCTGTACATTCACTGCCTATCTCTCTGAACTGTGACCCTTGTACATTCACTGTCTCTTTCTCTGAGCTGTGACCCCTATACATTCACTGTCTCTCTCTCTGAACTGTGACCCCGGTACATTCACTGTCTCTCTCTCTCTCTGAACTGTGACCCCTATACATTCACTGTCTCTCTCTCTCACCGAGCTGTGACCACTGTACATTCTCTCTCTGAGCTGTGACCCTTGTACATTCAATGTCTCTCTCTCTCTCTGAGCGGTGACTCCTGTACATTCACTGCCTGTCTCTCTGAGCTGTGACCCCTGGACATACCCTGTCTCTCACTCTCTCTCAGCAGTGACCCCAGTATATTCACTGTGCCTCTCTCTGAATGTGACCCCTGTACATTCATGTGTCTCTCTATGAGCTGTGACCCCTGTACAATCAATGTTTCTCTCTATCGGAGCTGTGACCCATGTACAATCATTGTCCCTCCCTCTGAGCTGTGGCCCCTCTACATTCACTGTCTCTCTCTCTCCCTCAGCAGCGACCCCGTTACATTCACTGTCTCTCTCTGAGCTGTGACCCCTGTACATTTGCTGTCTCTCTGAGCTGTGATCCCTGTACATTCACTGTCTCTCTGAGCTGTGACCCCTGTACGTTCAGTGCATCTCTGAGCTGTAAATCCTGTATATTCACTGTCTCTCTGTCTGAGCTGTGACCCATGTGCATTCACTGTGTGTCTCTCTCTCTGAGCTGTGACGCCTCTATATTCACTGTCTCTCTCTCTCTGAGCTGTGACCCCTGTACATACAATGTCCCTCCCTCCCTCAGCTGTGACCCCTGTACATTCACTGTGTCTTTCTCTCTCTCTCACTGAGCGGTGACCCTTGCACATTCACTGTCAGTCTCTCTCTGAGCTGTGGTGACTGTACATTCACTGTTTCTTTCTCTGAACTGTGACCCGTGTACATTCACTGTCTCTCTCTGAGCTGTGACCCCTGAACATTCACTGTCTCTCTCTCTCTGAGCTGTGACCCCTGTACATTCACTGTCTCTCTCTGAGCACTGACCCCTGTACATTCACTGCCTCTCTCTCTCTGAGCTGTGACACGTGGCACATTCACTGTCTGTCTCTCTGTCTCTCTCTGAGCTGTGACCCTTGTACATTCCCTGTCTCTCCTTCTCGGAGCTGTGACCCCTGTACATTCACTGAGTCTGTCTCTCTCTCTGAGCTGTGACCCCTGTAATTCACTGTCTCTCTGAGCTGTGACCCCTGTCCATTCACTGTCTCTCTGAGCTGTGACGCCTGTCCATTCACTGTCTCTCTGAGCTGTGACCCCTGTCCATTCACTGTCTCTCTGAGCTGTGACCCCTGGACATTCACTGTCTCTCTGAGCTGTGACCCCTGGACATTCACTGTCTCTGTTTATATGAGCTGTGACCCCTGTGCATTCACTGTCGCTCTCTGAGCTGTGACCGCTGTACAATCACTGACTCCCTCTCTTAACTGTGACCCCTGTACATTCACTGTCAGTCTCTCTCTGAGCTGTGGAGACTGTACATTCACTGTTTCTTTCACTGAGCTGTGAACCCTGAACATCCACTGTCTCCATCTCTTTGAGCTGTGACACCTGCAAATCCACTGTCTCCATCTCTTTCGGCTGTGACCCTTGTACATTCACTGTCTCTCTCTGAGCTGTGACCTCTGTACATTCAGTCTCTCTCTCTCTCTCTGAGCACTGACCCCTGTACATTCACTGCCTCTCTCTCTCTGAGCAGTGACCCCTGTACATTCACTGTCTCTCTCTCTCTGAGCACTGACCCCTGTACATTCACTGTCTCTCTCTCTCTGAGCTGTGACACGTGGCACATTCACTGTCTGCCTCTCTCTGAGCTGTGACCCTTGTACATTCCCTGTCTCTCTCCCTCTGAGCTGTGACCCCCGTAATTCACTGTTTCTCTGAGCTGTGACTCCTGTCCATTCACTGTCTCTCTGAGCTGTGACCCCTGAACATTCACTGTCTCTCTGAGCTGTGACCCCTGTACATTCACTGTCTCTCTGAGCTGTGACCCCTGAACATTCACTGTCTTTCTGAGCTGTGACCCCTGAACATTCACTGTCTCTCTCTCTGAGCTGTGACCCCTGCACATTCACTGTGTCTCCCTCTGAGCTGTGTCCCCTGTACATTCACATCCTCTCTCGGAGCTGTGACCCCTAGACATTCACTGTCTCTCTCGGAGCAGTGACCCCCTGGACATTCACTGTCTCTCCCGGAGCTGTGACCCCTGGACATTCGCTGTCTCTCTTTCTCGGAGCTGTGACCCCTGTACATTCACTGTCTCTGAGCTGTGAACCCTGTCCATTCACTGTCTCTCTGAGCTATGACCCCTGTCCATTCACTGTCTCTCTGAGCTGTGACCCCTGTCCATTCACTGTCTCTCTGAGCTGTGACCCCTGTCCATTCACTGTCTCTCTGAGCTGTGACCCCTGTCCATTCACTGTCTCTCTGAGCTGTGACCCCGGTCCATTCACTGTCTCTCTGAGCTGTGACCCCGGTCCATTCACTGTCTCTCTGAGCTGTGACCCCGGTCCATTCACTGTCTCTCTGAGCTGTGACCCCGGTCCATTCACTGTCTCTCTGAGCTGTGACCCCGGTCCATTCCCTGTCTCTGAGCTGTGACCCCTGTACATTCACTGTCTGAGATGTGACCCCTGTACATTCACTGTCTCTCTGAGCTGTGACCCCTGTACATTCACTGTCTCTCTGAGCTGTGACCCCTGTATATTCATGACTCTCTCCGAGCTGTGACCCCTGTACATTCCGTCTCTCTCTCTGAGCTGTGGCATCTGTACATTCACAGTCCCTCTCTCTCTCTGAGCTGTGACCCATGGACATTCACTGTCTCTCTCTGAGCTGTGACACATGGACGTTCACTGCCTCTCTCTCTCTGAGCACTGACCCCTGTACATTCACTGCCTCTCTCTCTCTGAGCAGTGACCCCTGTACATTCACTGTCTCTCTCTCTCTGAGCACTGACCCCTGTACATTCACTGTCTCTCTCTCTCTGAGCTGTGACAAGTGGCACATTCACTGTCTGCCTCTCTCTGAGCTGTGACCCTTGTACATTCCCTGTCTCTCTCCCTCTGAGCTGTGACCCCCGTAATTCACTGTCTCTGAGCTGTGACCCCTGTCCATTCACTGTCTCTGAGCTGTGACCCCTGTCCATTCACTGTCTCTCTGAGCTGTGACCCCTGAACATTCACTGTCTCTCCGAGCTGTGACCCCTGAACATTCACTGTCTTTCTGAGCTGTGATCCCTGTACATTCACTGTCTCTCTGACCTGTGACCCCTGTACATTCACTGTCTCTCTCTCTGAGCTGTGACCCCTGCACATTCACTGTGTCTCCCTCTGAGCTGTGTCCCCTGTACATTCACATCCTCTCTCGGAGCTGTGACCCCTAGACATTCACTGTCTCTCTCGGAGCAGTGACCCCCTGGACATTCACTGTCTCTCTCGGAGCTGTGACCCCTGGACATTCGCTGTCTCTCTCTCTTTCTCGGAGCTGTGACCCCTGTACATTCACTGACTCTATCTCTCTCTGAGCTGTGACCCCTGTAATACACTGTCTCTGAGCTGTGAACCCTGTCCATTCACTGTCTCTCTGAGCTATGACCCCTGTCCATTCACTGTCTCTCTGAGCTATGACCCCTGTCCATTCACTGTCTCTCTGAGCTGTGACCCCGGTCCATTCACTGTCTCTCTGAGCTGTGACCCCTGTCCATTCACTGTCTCTCTGAGCTGTGACCCCTGTCCATTCACTGTCTCTCTGAGCTGTGACCCCTGTACATTCACTGTCTCTCTGAGCTGTGACCCCTGTACATTCACTGTCTCTCTGAGCTGTGACCCCTGTACATTCACTGTCTCACTGAGCTGTGACCCCTGTACATACAATGTCCCTCCCTCCACCTCTCAGCTGTGACCCCTGCACATTCACTGTGTCTTTCTCTCTCTTTCTCTCTCTCTGAGCGGTGACCCTTGCACATTCATTGTCAGTCTCTCTCTGAGCTGTGGTGACTGTACATTCACTGTCTCTTTCTCACAGCTGTGATCCCTTTACATTCATTATCTCTCCCTCTCTGAGCTGAGACCCCTGTACATTCAGTCTCTCTCTCGGAGTAGTGACCCGTGTACATTCACTTTCTCTCACTCGGAGCTGTGACCACTGTACGTTCACTGCATCCCTGAGCTGTGATCCCTGTACATTCATTGTCTCTCTCTCTCTCTCTCTGAGTTGTGACCCATGCACATTCACTGTGTGACTCTCGCTCTGAGCTGTGACGCCAGCATATTCACTGCCTCTCTCTCTCTCTGAACTGTGACCCGTGTACATTCACTGTCACTCTCTCTCTCAGCTGTGTCCCCTGTACATTCCTGGTCTCTCTCTCTCTCTCTCTGAGCTGTGACCCCTGTACATTCCCTGTCTCTCACTCTCTCTCTCTGAGCTGTGACCACTCTACATTCCCTGTCTCTCTCTCTCTCCCTGAGCTGTGATCCCTGTATATTCACTGTCTCTCTCTCTCTTTGAGCTGTGGGCCCTGTACATTCACTGCCTCTCTCCATGAGCTGTGATTCCTGTACATTCACTGTCTCACTCTCTGAGCTGTGACCACTGGATATTCACTGTCTCTTTCTGAGCTGTGACCACTGTAAATTCACTGTCTCTCTCTGAGCTGTGACCACTGAACATTCACTGTGATGAGCTGTGACCACTGTACATTCACTGTCTCTCTCTGAGCTGTGACCCCCTTACATTCACTGTCTCTCTCTCTCTCTGAGCTGTGACCCCTGTACATACAATGTCCCTCCCTCTCTCTCTCAGCTCTGACCCCTGTACATTCACTGTGTCTTTCTCTCTCTCTCTCTGAGCTGTGACCCTTGCACATTCACTGTTTCTCTCCGAGCTGTGACTCCTGTACATTCAGTCGGTCTCTCTGAATAGACTCCGGTACATTCACAGCCTCTCTCTGAGCTGTGAATGCTGTACATTCACTATCTCTGAGCAGAGACTCCTGTACAATCACTGTCTCTCTCTGAGCTGTGACCCCTCAACATTCACTGTCTCTCTCTCTATGAGCTGTGAACCCTGTGCATTCACTGTCTCTTTCTCTGAGCTGTCACCCCTGTACATTCACTGTCTCCCTCTCTGAACTGTGACCCGTGTACACTCACAGTCTCTCTCTCTCTCTGCGCTGTGACCATTGTACATTCAATATCTCTCTCTCTCTCTGAGCTGTGAGTCCTGTACATTCACTGTCTCTCTCTCTCTCTCTCTGAGCTGCGACCCCTGGATATTCCGTCTCTCTCTCAGCAGTGACCCCAGTAGATTCACTGTCTCTCTCTCTGAATGTGACGCCTGTACATTCATGTGTCTCTCTAGGAGCTGTGACCCCTGTAAAATCACTGTTTCTATCTGTGCTGTGACCCCTATACAATCACTGTCCCTCCCTCTGAGCTGTGGCCCCTCTACATTCACTGTCTCTCTGAGCTGTGAATCCTGATCATTCACTGTCTCTCTCACTGAGCTGGGAACCCTGAACATCCACTGTCTCCATCTCTTTCAGCTGTGACCTCTGCAAATCCACTGTCTCCATCTCTTTCAGCTGTGACCCTTGTACATTCACTGTCTCTCTCTGAGTTGTGACCTTTGTACATTCGGGGTCTCGCTCTCTCTGAACTGTCAGCCCTGTACATTCACTGTCTCTCTCTCGGAACTGTGACCCTTGGACATTCATTGTCTCTTTCTCTGAGCTGTGACATCTGTACATTCACTGTCTCTCTCTCTGAGCTGTGACCATTGTACATTCAATGACTCTCTCTCGCTCTCTGAGCTGTGACCCCTGTACAATCACTGACTCCCTCTCTCAACTGTGACCCCTGTACATTCACTGTCTCTCTCTCTCTGAGCTGTGACCCCTGTACATACAATGTCCCTCCCTTTCTCTCTCAGCTGTGACCCCTGTACATTCAGTGTGTCTTTCTCTCTCACTCTGAGCTATGACCCTTGCACATTCACTATCTCTCTCTGAGCTGTGACCATTGTACATTCAATGTCTCTCTCTCTCTGAGCTGTGACCCCTGGATATTCCCTGTCTCTCTCTCAGCAATGACCCCAGTAGATTTACTGTCTCTCTCTCTGAATGTGACGCCTGTACATTCATGTGTCTCTCTATGAGCTGTGACCCCTGTACAATCACTGTTTCTATCTGGGCTGTGACCCCTGTACACTCACTGTCCCTCCCTCTGACCTGTGGCCCCTCTACATTCACTGTCTCTCTCTCTCCCTCAGCAGTGACCCCCTTACAATCACTGTCTCTCTGAGCTGTGAATCCTGAACATTCGCTGTCTCTCTCACTGAGCTGTGAACCCTGAACATCAACTGTCTCCGCACTTTCAGCGGTGACCCCTGCAAATCCACTGTCTCCATCTCTTTCAGCTGTGACCCTTGTCCATTCACTGTCTCTCTCTCTGAACTGTGACCTTTGGACATTCACTGTCTCTTTCTCTGAGCTGTGACATCTGTACATTCACTGCCTCTCTGAGCTGTGACCCTTGTACATGCACTGTCTCTCTCTCTCTGAGCTTTGACCCCTGTGAATGCACTGTCTCTCTCTCGCTCTCTGAGCTGTGACCCCTGTACATTCACTGTCTCTCTCTCTGAGCTGAGACCCCTGTACATACAATGTCCCTCCCTCTCTCTCTCAGCTGTGAACCCTGTACATTCAGTATGTCTTTCCCTCTCTCTCTCTCTCTGAGCTATGACCCTTGCACATTCACTGTTTCTCTCCGAGCTGTGACTCCTGTACATTCACTGTCGGTCTCTCTGAATAGACACTCCCGTACATTCACAGCCTCTCTCTGAGCTGTGAATGCTGTACATTCACTATCTCTGAGCAGAGACTCCTGTACAATCACTGTCTCTCTCTGAGCTGTGATCCCTGAACATTCACTGTCTCTCTCTCTCTATGAGCTGTGAACCCTGTGCATTCACCGTCTCTCTCTCTCTCTCTCTGAGCTGTAACGCCAGTATATTCACTGTCTCTCTCTCTCTCTCTCTCTCTGAACTGTGACCCGTGTACATTCACTGTCACACTCTCTCTCAGCTGTGACCCCTGTACAATAACTGACTCCCTCTCTCAACTGTGACCCCTGTACATTCAATGTCAGTCTTTCTCTGAGCTGTGGCGACTGTACATTCCCTGTCTCACTGTCTCTGAGCTGTGACCCCTGCACATTCAGTCTCTCTCTCGGAGTAGTGACACCTGTACATTCACTGTTTCACTGTCCCTAAGCTGTGACCCCTGCACATTCAGTCTCTCTCTCGGAGTAGTGAACCCTGCACATTCACTTTCTCTTTCTGAGCTGTGATCCCTGTACATTCGCTGTCTCTCTCTCTCTCTCTCTCTGAGTTGTGACCCATGCACATTCACTGTGTGTCTCTCGCTCTGAGCTGTGACGCCAGTATATTCACTGCCTCTCTCTCTGAATGTGATGACTGTACATTCATGTGTCTCTCTATGAGCTGTGACCCCTGTAAAATCACTGTTTCTATCTGTGCTGTGACCCCTGTACAATCACTGTCCCTCCCTCTGAGCTGTGGCCCCTCTACATTCACTGTCTCTCTCTCTCTCCCTCAGCAGTGGCCCCCTTACATTCACTGTCTCTCTGAGCTGTGAATCCTGAACATTCACTGTCTCTCTCACTGAGCTGGGAACCCTGAACATCCACTGTCTCCATCTCTTTCAGCTGTGACCCCTGCAAATCCACTGTCTCCATCTCTTTCAGCTGTGATCCTTGTACATTCACTGTCTCTCTCTGAGTTGTGACCTCTGTACATTCGGTCTCTCTGTCTCTCTGAACTGTCATCCCTGTACATTCACTGTCTCTCTCTCTCTGAACTGTGATCCTTGGACATTCACTGTCTCTTTCTCTGAGCTGTGACATCTGTACATTCACTGCCTCTCTCTGAGTTGTGACCCTTGTACATTCACTGTCTCTCTCTCTTTGAGCTTTGACCCCTGTGAATGCACTGTCTCTCTCTCGCTCTCTGAGCTATGACCCCTGGACATACAGTGTCTTTCACTGAGCTGTGACCCATGCACATTCACTGTCTCTCTCTCTCTAAGCTGTGACCCCTGTACATTCACTGTCTCTCTCTCTGAGCTGTGACCCCTGTACATTCACTGTCCCCCTCTCTGAGCTGTGACCCCTGTACATACAATGTCCCTCCCTCTCTCTCTCAGCTGTGACCCCTGTACATTCACTGTGTCTTTCTCTCTCTCTCTCTGAGCTATGACCCTTGCACATTCACTGTTTCTCTCCAAGCTGTGACTCCTGTACATTCACTGTCGGTCTCTCTGAATAGACACTCCCGTACATTCACAGCCTCTCTCTGAGCTCTGAATGCTGTACATTCACTACCTCTGAGCAGAGACTCCTGTACAATCACTGTCTCTCTCTGAGCTGTGACACCTGTATATTCACTGTCTCTTTCTCTCTCTTTGAGCTGCGACCCCTGTACATTCACTGTCAGTCTCTCTCTGAGCTGTGACCCCAGTACATTCACTGTCTCTCTGAGCTGTGACGCCTGTACATACAATGTCCCTCCCTCTCTCTCTCAGCTGTGACCCCTGTACACTCACTGTGTCTTTCTCTCTCTCTCTCTCTGAGCTGTGACTCTTGCACATTCACTGTCAGTCTCTCTCTGAGCTGTGGTGACTGTACATTCACTGTCTCTTTCTCGGAGCTGTGATCCCTTTACATTCATTATCTCTCTATCTCTGAGCTGTGACCCCTGTACATACAATGACCCTCCCTCTCTCTCTCAGCTGTGGACCCTGTACATTCACTGTCTCACTCTCGCTGAACTGTGACCCCTGAACATTCAGTCTCTCACTCTCTCGGAATAGTGAACTCTGTACATTCACGGTCTCTCTGAGCTGTGATCCCTGTACATTCGCTGTCTCTCGCTCTGAGCTGTGACCCCTGTACGTTCACTGCATCTCTGAGCTGTAAATCCTGTATGTTCACTGTCTCTCTCTCTCTGAGCGGTGACCCATGTACATTCCCTGGCTCTCTCTCTCTCTCTGAGCTGTAACCCCTGTAAATTCACTGTCTCTCTGAGCTGTGACCCCTGCACATACAATGTCCCTCCCTCTCTCTCTCAGCTGTGATCCCTATACATTCACTGTGTCTTTCTCTCTCTCTCTCTGAGCTGTGTCCCTTGCACATTCACTGTTTCTCTCTGAGCTGTGACCCCTGTACATTCACTGTCTCTGTCTCTCTGAGTTGTGACCCCTGTACATTCACAGTCTCTCTCTCTCTGAGCAGTGACCCCTGTACATATAATGTCCCTCCCTCTCTCTCTCAGCTGTGAACCCTGTACATTCAGTATGTCTTTCTCTCTCTCCCTCTCTCTCTCTCTGAGCTATGAACCTTGCACATTCACTGTTTCTCTCCAAGCTGTGACTCCTGTACATTCACTGTCGGTCTCTCTGAATAGACACTCCCGTACATTCACAGCCTCTCTCTGAGCTGTGAATGCTGTACATTCACTATCTCTGAGCAGAGACTCCTGTACAATCACTGTCTCTCTCTGAGCTGTGACCCCTCAACATTCACTGTCTCTCTCTCTATGAGCTGTGACCTCTGTGCATTCACTGTCTCTCTCTCTCTCTCTCTCTCTCTGAGCTGTGACGCCAGTATATTCACTGCTTATCTCTCTCTGTCTCTGAACTGTGACCCGTGTACATTCACTGTCACTCTCTCTCTCAGCTGTGACCCCTGTACAATCACTGACTCCCTCTCTCAACTGTGACCCCTGTACATTCACTGTCAGTCTTTCTCTGAGCTGTGGCGACTGTACATTCACTGTCTCTTTCTCGGAGCTGTGATCCCTTTACATTCATTATCTCTCTCTCTCTGAGCTGTGACCCCTGTACATTCACTGTCTCACTGTCTCTAAGCTGTGACCCCTGCACATTCAGTGTCTCTCTCGGAGTAGTGAACCCTGCACATTCACTTTCTCTTTCTGAGCGGTGATCCCTGTACATTCGCTGTCTCTCACTCTCTCTGAGTTGTGACCCATGCACATTCACTGCGTGTCTCTCGCTTTGAGCTGTGACGCCAGTATATTCACTGCCTCTCTCTCTGAATGTGACGCCTGTACATTCATGTGTCTCTCTATGAGCTGTGACCCCTGCAAAATCACTGTTTCTATCTGTGCTGTGACCCCTGTACAATCACTGTCCCTCCCTCTGAGCTGTGGCCCCTCTACATTCACTGTCTCTCTCTCTCTCCCTCAGCAGTGACCCCCTTACATTCAATGTCTCTCTGAGCTGTGAATCCTGAACATTCACTGTCTCTCTCACTGAGCTGGGAACCCTGAACATCCACTGTCTCCATCTCTTTCAGCTGTGACCCCTGCAAATCCACTGTCGCCATCTCTTTCAGCTGTGACCCTTGTACATTCACTGTCTCTCTCTCTGAACTGTGACCTTTGGACATTCAGTCTCTCTCTCGGAGTAGTGACCCCTGTACATTCACTGTCTCACCGTCTCTGAGCTGTGACCCCTGCACATTCAGTCTCTCTCTCTCGGAGTAGTGACCCCTGTACATTCACTGTCTCACTGTCTCTGAGCTGTGACCCCTGCACATTCAGTCTCTCTCTCGGAGTAGTGAACCCTGCACATTCACTTTCTCTCTCTGAGCTGTGATCCCTGTACATTCGCTGTCTCTCACTCTGAGCTGTGACCGCTGTACATTCACTGCATCTCTCTCTCTGAGCTGTGACCTATGCACATTCACTGTGTGTCTCTCGCTCTGAGCTGTGATGCCAGTATATTCACTGCCTCTCTCTCTCAGCTGTGACCCCTGTACATTCCCTGTCTCGCTCTCTTTGAGCTGTGACCCCGGTACATTCACTGTCTCGCTCTCTGAGCTGTGACCCCTGTACATACAATGTCCCTCCCTCTCTCTCTCAGCTGTGACCCCTGTACATTCACTGTGTCTTGCTCTCTCTCTCTGAGCTGTGACCCTTGCACATTCACTGTTTCTCTCCGAGCTGTGACTCCTGTACATTCACTGTCTCTCTCTGAGCAGTGACCCCTGAACAATCAATATCTCTCTCTCTATGAGCCGTGACCCCTGTGCATTCACTGTCACACTCTCTCACTCTCTGAGCTGTGACCCCTGTACAATCACTGACTCCCTCTCTCAACTGTGACCCCTGTACATTCATTGTCAGTCTTTCTCTGAGCTGTGGCGACTGTACATTCACTGTCTCTTTCTCGGAGCTGTGATCCCTTTACCTTCATTATCTCTCTCTCTCTGAGCTGTGACCCCTGTACATTCACTGTCTCTCTCTCTGAGCTGTGACCCCTGTACATTCACTGTCTCTCTCTCTCTGAGCTGTGACCCCTGTACATACAATGTCCCTCCCTCTCTCTCTCAGCTGTGACCCCTGTACATTCAGTCTCTCTATCGGAGTAGTGAACCCTGCACATTCACTTTCTCTCTCTGAGCTGTGATCCCTGTACATTCACTGTCTCTCACTCTCTCTGAGTTGTGATCCATGCACATTCACTGTCTCTTGCTCTGAGCTGTGACGCCAGTATATTCACTGCTTCTCTCTCTGAATGTGACGCCTGTACATTCATGTGTCTCTCTATGAGCTGTGACCCCTGTAAAATCACTGTTTCTATCTGTGCTGTGACCCCTGTACAATCACTGTCCCTCCCTCTGAGCTGTGGCCCCTCTACATTCACTGTCTCTCTCTCTCTCTCCCTCAGCAGTGGCCCCCTTACATTCACTGTCTCTCTGAGCTGTGAATCCTGAACATTCACTGTCTCTTTCACTGAGCTGGGAACCCTGAACATCCACTGTCTCCATCTCTTTCAGCTGTGACCCCTGCAAATCCACTGAGTCCATCTCTTTCAGCTGTGACCCTTGTACATTCACTGTCTCTCTCTCTGAACTGTGACCTTTGGACATTCAGTCCCTCTCTCTCGGAGTAGTGACGCCTGTACGTTCACTGTTTCACTGTCTCTAAGCTGTGACCCCTGCACATTCAGTCTCTCTCTCGGAGTAGTGACCCCTGTACATTCACTGTCTCACTGTCTCTGTGCTATGACCCCTGCACATTCAGTCTCTCTCTCGGAGTAGTGAACCCTGTACATTCACTTTCTCTCTCTGAGCTGTGATCCCTGTACATTCGCTGTCTCTCACTCTGAGCTGTGACCGCTGTACGTTCACTGCATCTCTCTCTCTGAGCTATGACCCATGCACATTCACTGTGTGTCTCTCGCTCTAAGCTGTGATGCCAGTATATTCACTGCCTCTCTCTCTCTCTGAACTGTGACCCGTGTACATTCCCTGGCTCTCTCTCTCTCTCTGAGCTGTGACCCCGGTACATTCACTGTCTCGCTCTCTGAGCTGTGACCCCTGTACATACAATGTCCCTCCCTCTCTCTCTCAGCTGTGACCCCTGTACATTCACTGTGTCTTGCTCTCTCTCTCTCTGAGCTGTGACCCTTGCACATTCACTGTTTCTCTCCGAGCTGTGACTCCTGTACATTCACTGTCTCTCTCTGAGCTGTGACCCCTGTACAATCACTGACTCCCTCTCTCAACTGTGACCCCTGTACATTCACTGTCAGTCTTTCTCTGAGCTGTGGCGACTGTACATTCCCTGTCTCTTTCTCGGAGCTGTGATCCCTTTACCTTCATTATCTCTCTCCCTCTGAGCTGTGACCACTCTACATTCACTGTCTCACTGTCTCTAAGCTGTGACCCCTGCACATTCAGTCTCTCTCTCGGAGTAGTGAACCCTGCACATTCACTTTCTCTCTCTGAGCTGTGATCCCTGTGCATTCGCTGTCTCTCACTCTGAGCTGTGACCGCTGTACGTTCACTGCATCTCTGAGCTGTGATCCCTTTACATTCACTGTCTCTCTCTCTCTCTTTCTCTCTGAGCTGTGACCCCGGTACATTCACTGTCTCTCTGAGCTGTGACGCCTGTACATACAATGTCCCTCCCTCTCTCTCTCTCTCAGCTCTGACCCCTGTACATTCACTGCGTCTTTCTCTCTCTCTCTCTCTCTCTCTCTGAGCTGTGACCCTTGCACATTCACTGTTTCTCTCCGAGCTGTGACTCCTGTACATTCAGTCGGTCTCTCTGAATAGACTCCGGTACATTCACAGCCTCTCTCTGAGCTGTGAATGCTGTACATTCACTATCTCTGAGCAGAGACTCCTGTACAATCACTGTCTCTCTCTGAGCTGTGACCCCTCAACATTCACTGTCTCTCTCTCTATGAGCTGTGAACCCTGTGCATTCACTGTCTCTTTCTCTGAGCTGTCACCCCTGTACATTCACTGTCTCCCTCTCTGAACTGTGAACCGTGTACATTCACTGTCTCTCTCTCTCTCTCTGAGCTGTGACCATTGTACATTCAATGTCTCTCTCTCTCTCTCTCTGAGCTGTGACTCCTGTACATTCACTCTCTCTCTCTCTCTGAGCTGTGACCTCTGTACATTCAGTCTCTCTCTCTCTCTGAGCTGTGACCCCTGTATATTCATGACTCTCTCCGAGCTGTGACCCCTGTACGTTCAGTCTCTCTCTCTCTCTCTGAGCTGTGGCATCTGTACATTCACAGTCCCTCTCTCTCTCTCTCTGAGCTGTGACCCATGGACATTCACTGTCTGTCTCTCTCTCTCTCTCTGAGCTGTGACCGCTGTACATTCACAGGCTCTCTCTCTCTGAGCACTGACCCCTGTACATTCACTGCCTCTCTCTCTCTCTGAGCAGTGACCCCTGTACATTCACTGTCTCTCTCTCTCTGAGCACTGACCCCTGTACATTCACTGTCTCTCTCTCTCTGAGCTGTGACACGTGGCACATTCACTGTCAGTCTCTCTGTCTCTCTCTGAGCTGTGGCCCCTGTAATTCACTGTCTCTCTGAGCTGTGACTCCTGTCCATTCACTGTCTCTCTGAGCTGTGACCCCCGTCCATTCACTGTCTCTCTGAGCTGTGACCCCCGTCCATTCACTGTCTCTCTGAGCTGTGACCCCTGTCCATTCACTGTCTCTCTGAGCTGTGACCCCTGTACATTCACTGTCTCTCTGAGCTGTGACCCCTGTACATTCATTGTCTCTCTCTCTGACCTGTGACCCCTGCACATTCACTGTGTCTCCCTCTGAGCTGTGTCCCCTGTACATTCACATCCTCTCTCGGAGCTGTGACCCCTAGACATTCACTGTCCCTCTCGGAGCAGTGACCCCCCTGGACATTCACTGTCTTTCTCGGAGCTGTGACCCCTGGACATTCACTGTCTCTTTCTCTGAGCTGTCACCCCTGTACATTCACTGCCTATCTCTCTGAACTGTGACCCTTGTACATTCACTGTCTCTTTCTCTGAGCTGTGACCCCTATACATTCACTGTCTCTCTCTCTGAACTGTGACCCCTGTACATTCACTGTCTCTCTCTCTCTGAGCAGTGACCCCTTTACATTCACTGCCTCTCTCTGAGCTTTGAATCCTGTATATTCACTGTCTCTCCCTCTCTCTGAGCTGTGATCCCTGTACGTCCATTGCCTCTCTCTCTGAGCTGTGATCCCTGTACATTCACTGCCTCTCTCCTGCAGCTGTGATCCCTGTACATTCACTGTCTCATTCTCTGAGCTGTGAACCCTACACATTCAATCTCTCTCTCTGAACTGTGACCACTGGACATGCACTGTCTCTCTGAGCTGTGACCACTGTAAATTCACTGTCTCTCTCTGAGCTGTGATCCCTGTACATTCACTGTATCACTTTGAGCTGTGATCCCTACACATTCACTGTCGCTCTCTGAGCAGTGACCCCTGTACATTCACTGACTCACTCTGAGCTGTGACCCCTGAACATTCACTGCCTCTCTCTCTCTTCCTGAGCTATGACCCCTGTACATTAACTGGGTCTCTCACTCTGAGCTCTAAGCCATGCCATTCACTGTCTCTCTATCTCTGAGCTATGACCCTGTACATAACCTGTCTCTCCCTCTCTCTGAGCTGTGACCCATGTACATTCACTGTCTCTCTCTCTCTCTCTCTCTCTGAGCTGTTACACCTGGACATTCACTGTCTCTCTCTGAGCTGTGACCCCTGAACATTCAGTCTCTCTCTCTCTCTATCTCTGAGCTGTGACCCCTGTACACTCACTGTCTCTCTCTGAGCAGTGACCCCTGTACGTTCACTGTCTCCCTCGGAGCTGCGACCCCTGGACATACACTGTCTCACTCACTCTAAGCTGTGACCCCTGCACATTCTGTCTCTCTCTCAGAGTAGTGAACCCTGTAAATTCACTGTCTCTCTCTGAGCTGTGATTCCTGTAGGTTCACTGCCTCTCTGAGCTGCAAATCCTGTATATTCACTGGCTCTCTCTCTCTCTCTGAGCTGTGACCCATGTACATTCACTGTGTGTGTCTCTAACTGAGCTGTGACGCCTGCATATTCACTGTCTCTCTCTCTCTCTCAACTGTGACCCATGTACAATCCCTGTCTCTCTCTCTCTCTGAGCTGTGACCCCTGTACATTCCCTGTCTCTCTCTCTCTCTGAGCTGTGACACCTGTACATTCACTTTCTCTCTCTCTCTCTCTTTGAGCTGTGGCCCCTGTACATTCAGTCTCACTCTCTGAGCTGTGAACCCTACACATTCAGTCTCTCTCTCAGTGCGTGTCCAGTGGTCACAGCTCAGTCTCTCTCTGAGCAGTGACCACTGTAAATTCACTGTCTCTCTCTCAGCTGTAATCCCTGTACATTCACTGTATCACTCTCTGAGCTGTGATCCCTGCACACTCACTGTCGCTCTCTGAGCTGTGACCCCTGCACATTCACTGTCTCTCTCTCCCTGAGGTTTGACCACTGAACATTCACTGTCTCCCTCTCTGGATTGTGACCCGTGCACGTTCACTGTCTCTCTCCCTTAGCGGTGATCCCTGTACATTCACTGTCTCTCTCTCTCGGAGCTGTGACCCCTGTACAATCACTGTCTCTCTCTCTGAGGTGTGATCCCTGTCCCTTCATTGCCTCTCTATCTCTCTCTCTTTGAGCAGTGGCCCCTGTACATTCACTGCCTCTCTCCTGGAGCTGTGATCCCTGTACATTCACTGTCTCATTCTCTGAGCTGTGAACCCTACACATTCAGTCTCTCTCTCTGAGCTGTGACCACTGGACATGCACTGTCTCTCTCTGAGCTGTGACCACTGTAAATTCTCTGTCTCTCTCTGAGCTGTGAACCCTGTACATTCACTGAATCACTCTCTGAGCTGTGATCCCTGCACATTCACTGTCGCTCTCTGAGCAGTGACCCCTGTACATTCACTGACTCACTCTGAGCTGTGACCCCTGACATTCACTGTCTCTCTCTCTCTTCCTGCGCTATGACCCCTGTACATTAACTGGGTCTCTCATTCTGAGCTCTAAGCCATGCCATTCACTGTCTCTCTCTCTCTGAGCTATGACCCTGTACATAACCTGTCTCTCCCTCTCTCTGAGCTGTGACCCATGTACATTCACTGTCTCTCTCTCTCTGAGCTGTTACGCCTGGACATTCACTGTCTCTCTCTGGGCTGTGATCCCTGTAGGTTCACTGCCTCTCTGAGCTGCAAATCCTGTATATTCACTGTCTTTCTCTCTCTCTCTCTCTCTGAGCTGTGACCCCTGTACATTCCCTGTCTCTCTCTCTGAGCTGTGACACCTGTACATTCACTTTCTCTCTCTCTTTGAGCTGTGGCCCCTGTACATTCAGTCTCACTCTCTGAGCTGTGACCCCTGAACATTCAGTCTCTCTCTCTCTCTATCTCTGAGCTGTGACCCCTGTACGCTCACTGTCTCTCTCTGAGCAGAGACCCCTGTACATTCACTGTCTCCCTCCGAGCTGCGACCCCTGGACATACACTGTCTCACTCACTCTAAGCTGTGACCCCTGCACATTCTGTCTCTCTCTGAGTGGTGAACCCTGTAAATTCACTGTCTCTCTCTGAGCTGTGATCCCTGTAGGTTCACTGGCTCTCTGAGCTGCAAATCCTGTATATTCACTGTCTCTCTCTCTCTCTGAGCTGTGACCCATGTACATTCACTGTGTGTGTCTCTCACTGAGCTGTGACACCTGCATATTCACTCTCTCTCTCTCTCTCTCAACTGTGACCCATGTACAATCCCTGTCTCTCTTTCTCTCTCTCTGAGCTGTGATCCCTGTACATTCCCTGTCTCTCTCTCTCTCTGAGCTGAGACACCTGTACATTCACTTTCTCTCTCTCTCTTTGAGCTGTGGCCCCTGTACATTCAGTCTCACTCTCTGAGCTGTGAACCCTACACATTCAGTCTCTCTCTCTGAGCTGTGACCCCTGAATATTCAGTCTCTCTCTCTCTCTCTCTCTCTATCTCTATCTCTGAGCTGTGATCCTTGTAGGTTCACTGCCTCTGAGCTGCAAAACCTGTATATTCACTGTCTCTCTCTCTCGGAGCTGTGACCCATGTAAATTCACTGTGTGTGTCTCTCTCTGAGCTGTGACGCCTGCATATTCACTGTCTCTCTCTCTCTCAACTTTGACCCGTGTACATTCCCTGTCTCTCTCTGAGTTGTGACCACTGTACATTCACTGTCTCTCTCTGAGCTGTCACCACTGTACATTCACTGTCTCTCTCTCTCTCTCCCAGCTGTGACCACTGTACATTCACTGTCTCTCTCTGAGCTTTGACCACTGTACATTCACTGTTATGAGCTGTGACCGCTGTACATTCACTATGAGCTGTGACCACTGTACATTCACTATGAGCTGTGACCACTGTACATTCACTATGAGCTGTGACCACTGTACATTCACTATGAGCTGTGACCACTGTACATTCACTATGAGCTGTGACCACTGTACATTCACTATGAGCTGTGACCACTGTACATTCACTATGAGCTGTGACCACTGTACATTCACTATGAGCTGTGACCACTGTACATTCACTATGAGCTGTGACCACTGTACATTCACTGTCTCTCTCTGAGCTGAGACCCCTGTACATTCACTGTCTCTCTCTCTCTGAGCACTGACCCCTTTACATTCACTGTCTCTCTCTCTCTGAGCACTGACCCCTTTACATTCACTGCCTCTCTCTGTGCTTTGAATCCTGTATATTCACTGTCTCCCCCTCTCTCTGAGCTGTCACCAATGTACCTTCACTGTGTCTCACTCTCTCTGAACTGTGACTCTGGTACATTCACTGTCTCTCTGTCTCTGAGCTGTGACCCCTGGACATTCCCTGTCTCTCTCTCTCTCAGCAGTGACCCCAGTATATTCACTGTTTCTCTCTCTGAATGTAACCCCTGTACATTCGTGTGTCTCTCTATGAGCTGTGATCCCTGTACAATCACTGTTTCTCTCTCTGAGCTGTGACCCCTGTA
The DNA here is from genome assembly GCF_017639515.1 of Carcharodon carcharias. Classification (NCBI taxonomy): domain Eukaryota; kingdom Metazoa; phylum Chordata; class Chondrichthyes; order Lamniformes; family Lamnidae; genus Carcharodon; species Carcharodon carcharias. The sequence goes on along the minus strand of NC_054476.1, from coordinate 97,100,406 downwards.
CAATCATTGTCTCTCCCTCTGAGCTGTGGCTCCTTGACATTCACTGTCTCTCTCTCTCTCACTCAGCTGTGACCACTGTACATTCTCTCTCTCTCTGAGCTGTGACCCTTGTACTTTCAATGTCTCTCTCTCTCTGAGCTGTGACTCCTGTACATTCACTGTCTCTCTCTCTCTGAGCTGTGACCCCTGTACATTCCCTGTCTCTCTCTCTCTCTGAGCAGTGACCCCTGTACATTCCCTGTCTCTCTCTCTTTGAGCTGTGGCCCCTGTACATTCACTGTCTCTCTGAGCTGTGACCCCTGTACATACAATGTCCCTCCCTCTCTCTCTCAATTGTGACACCTGTACATTCACTGTGTGTCTCTCTCTCTGAGCTGTGACCCTTGCACATTCACTGTTTCTCTCCGAGCAGTGACTCCTGTACATTCACTGTCTCTCTCAGCAGTGACCCCTGTACATTCACTGTCTCTGAGCTGTGACCCCTGAACATTCACTGTCTCTCTCTCTGAGCTATGACCCCTGAACATTCACTGTCTCTCTCTCTGAGCTGTGACCCCTGAACATTCACTGTCTCTCTCTCTGAGCTGTGACCCCTGAACATTCACTGTCTCTCTCTCTGAGCTGTGACCCCTGAACATTCACTGTCTCTCTCTCTGAGCTGTGACCCCTGAACATTCACTGTCTCTCTCTCTGAGCTGTGACCCCTGAACATTCACTGTCTCTTTCTCTGAGCTGTGACCCCTGAACATTCACTGTCTCTCTCTCTGAGCTGTGACCCCTGAACATTCACTGTCTCTCTCTCTGAGCTGTGACCCCTGAACATTCACTGTCTCTCTCTCTGAGCTGTGACCCCTGAACATTCACTGTCTCTCTCTCTGAGCTGTGACCCCTGAACATTCACTGTCTCTCTCTCTGAGCTGTGACCCCTGAACATTCACTGTCTCTCTCTCTGAGCTGTGACCCCTGAACATTCACTGTCTCTCTCTCTGAGCTGTGACCCCTGAACATTCACTGTCTCTTTCTCTGAGCTGTGACCCCTGAACATTCACTGTCTCTTTCTCTGAGCTGTGACCCCTGAACATTCACTGTCTCTTTCTCTGAGCTGTGACCCCTGAACATTCACTGTCTCTCTCTCTGAGCTGTGACCCCTGAACATTCACTGTCTCTCTCTCTCTCTCTGTCTCTGAGCTGTGACCTTTGTACATTCACTATCTTTCTCTCTTTGAGCTGTGACCCCTGTATATTCACTGTCTCTCTCTGTGCTTTGAATCCTGTACATTCACTGTCCCTCCCTCACTCTCAGCTGTAACCCCTGTACAATCACTGTTTCTCTCTGAGCAGAGACCCCTGAACAATCACTGTCTCTCTGGGTTGGTTTCTGTCTTCATTGAGAGCCAGCGGACAAATCTCCCCGTCTCTCTCCCCCTGACTCTCACCTGGATTAGCACCTTCACATACATGAGCGGGTGTGAGAGGACCGTCAGCCCCGCTCCCAGATATAGCTGGCTCCAGGTATCCGCCATTGTGATCCCAGAATACAATGCGGGCGCAGCGGAAATGCTGACCTGGAAACTGAATTCGGGAGGGCGGAAACGAGAGGTGGGAGGGGAGGTAGGTGGGAGGGAGGGGGAATGATGGGGGAAAGTGGGGGAGGGGGAATGAGGGGGGAAAGTGGGGGAAGGGGAATGAGGGGGGAAAGGGGGGGGAAGGGGAATGAGGGGGGAGGGGGGCAATGGGAGGGGGGGCGGGGGAATGGGGGAGGGGGGGAATGGGGGAGGGGGGGAATGAGAGGGGAGGAAAGGGGAGGGGGGAATTCGAGGGGAGGGAATGGGAGGGGGAGGGGGGGGAGGGGGGGGAGGGGAGGGAATGGGAGGGGGAGGGGGGGGGGAGGGGAGGGAATGGGAGGGGGAGGGGGGGGAGGGGAGGGAATGGGAGGGGGAGGGGGGGAGGGGAGGGAATGGGAGGGGGAGGGGGGGAGGGGAGGGAATGGGAGGGGGAGGGGGGGAGGGGAGGGAATGGGAGGGGGAGGGAGGGAATGGGAGGGGGAGGGAGGGAATGGGAGGGGAGGGAATGGGAGGGGAGGAGGGAATGGGAGGGGGAGGAGGGAATGGGAGGGGAGGGAATGGGAGGGGAGGGAATGGGAGGGGAGGAAAGGGGAGGGGGGAATTCGAGGGGGGGAAGGGGAGGGGGAGGGGGGAAGGGGAAGGGGAGGGGGGAAGGGGAGGGGAGGGGGAAGGGAAGGGGAGGGGGGGGAGGGGGAGGGGGAGGGGGAATGGGAGGGGGGGGAGGGAGGGGGGAATGGGAGGGGGGGGAGGGGGGAATGGGAGGGGGGGAGGGAGGGGGGGGGAGGGGGGGGAGGGAGGGAGGGGGGAATGGGAGGGGGGAATGGGAGGGGGGGAGGGAGGGAGGGGGTAATGGGAGGGGGGAGGGAGCGAGGGGGGGAATGGGGGGGAGGGGGGGGAATGGGGGGGAGGGGGGGGAATGGGGGGGAGGGGGGGGAATGGGGGGGGAGGGAGCGAGGGGGGGAATGGGGGGGGAGGGAGCGAGGGGGGGGGATGGGGGGGAGGGGGGAATGGGGGGGGGAATGGGAGGGGGGAATGGGGGGGGGAATGGGAGGGGGGAATGGGGGGGGGGAATGAGAGGGGGGAGGGGGGAATGAGAGGGGATGAGGGGGAGAGGGGGAGGGGTAGGGGAGGGGGAGAGGGGGAGGGGTAGGGGAGGGGGTGAATGGGTATGAGAGGGGGGGAATGAGTGGGGGAGGGGGAAATGGGAGGGGAGGGGGAAGGGGAGGGGGCGGGGGGAATGAGAGGGGGAGGGAGGACTGGGGGAGGGGGGAAGGAGAGGGGGAGGGGGGAAAGGAGAGGGGGAAACAGAGGGGGGAACTAGAGGGGGAGGGGGAAGGAGAGGGGGAGGGGGGAAGGAGTGGGGAGGGGGAGGGGGGAGAAGGGAAGGAGAGGGGGAGGGGGGTGGGGGGAAGGAGAGGGGGTGGGCTAGGAGAGGGGGAGGGGGGAATGGGAGGGGGAGGGGGGAGGAGAGGGGGGTTGAGGGGGAGGGGAGGGGGGATGAGGGGGGAGGGGAGGCGGATGGAGGGTGAGGGGAGGGAAGATGGGAGGGGTGTGGGGGGATGGGAGGGAAGGGGTGGGGGGGATGGGAGGGTGAGGGGAGGAAGGATGGGAGGGGAGGTGGGTGGGTGGGGGGATGGGGGGGCTGGGGGTGGTGGGTGGGAGGGAGGGGGGTTGGGGGGAGGGGAGTGTGGGGGGGGAATGGGAGGGAGGGAGGGGAGTGTCGGGGGGGTGGGATGGGTGTGGGGGTCTGGAGTGGGGAGGCAGGGATGGGGGGGATTGGAGGGAGGGCGGGTGGGGGAATAGGGGGGTGAGGGGATGGGAGGGGAGGGAGGATGGGAGGGGAGGGAGGATGGGAGGGGAGGGAGGGAGGATGGGAGGGGTGAGGGGATGGGTGGGGGGCATTGGGAGAGCACGGGATGGGGGATGGGAGGGAGGGGGTGTGGGGGGGATGGGATGGGTGTGGGGGTCTGGAGGGGGGATGCGAGGGGGGGTGGGGGTGATGGGAGGGAGGGGGTGGGGGGATGGGATGTGTGGGGGGGGTGGGAAGGGTGTGGGGGTCTGGAGGGGGGGGATGGGGGGGATGTGAGGGTGGTGGTGGGGGGATGGAAAGGAGGGTTGTGAGGGGGGATGGGAGGGGGAGGGGAGGGGGGTTGGGAGGGCTGAGGGGGGGAGGGAGGAGGGGAGGGGTGTGGGAGGGCTGAGGGGAGGGGGGTGGGAGGGCTGAGGGGAGGGAGGAAGGGGGAGGGAGGAGGGGAGGGGGTGTGGGAGGGCTGAGGGGAGGGGGAGGGGGGGGTGGGTGGGGGGGATGGGACGCGGGTTGGGGGGGATGGGAGGGAGGGGGGTTGGGGGATGGGAGGGTGGGGGGAGGGAGGATAGGTGGGGGAGGGAGGATGGGAGGGGGAGGGTGAGGGGGGGTGAGAGGGGGGACGGGGGATGAGAGGTAGAGGGGAATGGGAGGGGGAGGGGAGGAGAATGAGAGGCGGAAGGGAGGGGGTGAGAGGGGGAGGGGAAGGGGGATTGAGGAGGGGGAGGGGGGATGAGGAGGGGGGAGTGGGAGGGGGTATGAGGAGTAGGAGGGGGTATGAGGAGGGGGAGGGGGTATGAGGAGGGGGTGGGGGATATGAGGAGGGGGAGGGGGGATGAGGTGGAGCAGGAGTGGAGGGGGATGAGGATGCGAGGGTGATGGGGGCAGGGGGATGAGGAGGAAGGTGGAAGCTGATGAGGGGGATGGGAGGGGAGGGGTGATGGGGAGGGAGGGGGATGGGGAGGGGGATGATTGTGGAGAAAGGGGATGGGGATGAGGAGGGGAGGGGGTTGAAGAGGTGTGGGAGGGTGATGAGGCGGGAGGGTGATGAGGGGGATGTGGGGAGGGGGATGGGGAGGAGGGGGGAAGGGGATGGGGAGGGGCGGATGGTGGGGGGGTGGAGGAGCGGAGGGGGAGGAGGATGGGGAGGGGGGAGCGGGATGAGGTGAGGGGGTGGGGGATGGGGATGGAGGAGGATGGGATGGGGAGAAGGATGAGGAGGGGGAGGGGGTGCGGGATGAGGTGGGAGAGAGGAGGGGGAGCGGCGAGGGGGATGAGGAGGGGTGGGGGATGTGGAGGGGGAGGGGGATGAGGAGGGGGAGGAGGATGAGGTGGAGCAGGAGTGGAGGGGGATGAGGGTGAAGGTGGCAGGGGGATGAGGAGGTGGGTGGAAGCTGATGAGGGAGATGGGAGGGGAGGGGTGATGGGGAGGGGGATGAGGAGGGCGAAAGGGGATGGGGGATGAGGAGGGGAGGGGGTTGAGGTGTGGGAGGGTGATGAGGCGGGTGGGTGATGAGGGGGATGTGGGGAGGGGGATGGGGAGGACGGGGGAAGGGGATGGGGGGGGAGGGTGCTGGGGGGTGGAGGAGCGGAGGGGGAGGAGGATGGGGATGGGGAGGGGGATGAGGAGGGGCATGGGGAGGGTGTTGAGGGATGGATGGAGAGGGGGTGAGGAGGAGGATGGGGAGGGGGATGAGGAGGGGGATGGGGAGGGGGGAGGCGGACGGGGAGGGGGAGTGGGATGGGGAGGGTGGTGGGGTTGGAGGAGGGGAGGGGGGAGAGGGATGGGGGGAGGGGGATGAGGAGGGGAATGGGGAGAGGGGTGGGAGGGGGATGAGGAGGGGGTTGAGGAGTGGGAGGCGGGGGATGGGGAATGAGGAGGGCGAGGGGGTGAGGAATGGGAGGGGGGATGGGGAGGGGAAGGGGAATGAGGGGGAGGAGTGGAGGGGGATGAGGAGGGTGAGGGCGGAGGTGGATGAGGAGGGGGAGGGGGATGAGGATGAGGAGCGGGATAGGAATAAGTATGAGGAGGGTGATGAGGTGAGGGGGATGGGGTGAGGGGATGAGGTGAGGGAGGGGGATGGGGTGAGGGAATGAGGAGTGGGATGAGGAGGGAAGGGGAATGAGGAGTGGGAGGGGGATGAGGAAGGGGAGGGGATGAGGAAGGGGAGGGGGATGAGTAGGGGGAGGGAGATGGCGAGGGGGGAAGGGGAGGATGGGAGGGGGCTGAGGAGAGGGGATGGGGGGAGGGGGGTGGGGGGGGATGAGGAGGGGGAGGGGGATGAGGAGCGGGGGGAGGGGGGCAGGGGAATGAGGAGGGGGAGAGGCGAGGGGAATGAGAAGGGATGGGGGATGAGGAGGGGGAGGGGTTGAGGAGGGGGAGGAGGATGAGGTGGGGGATGTGGAGTGGAGGGGATGAGGACGGGAGGGTGATGGGAGCAGGGGGATGAGGGGGAGGGGGGAAGGTGATGGGGAGGGGGATGAGGAGGGGTTAAGGGGGTGGGGGATGAGGGTGAGTTGAGGTGTGAGAGGGTGATGAGGAGGAGAGGGAGCGGGTGGGGAGGGGGGTAGGGGGATAGGGATGGGGGGAGGGGGATGGGGAGTGGAGGGTGGTGGGGGAGGGGGATGGGGAGTGGAGGGTGGTAGGGGTGGAGGAGGGGAAGGGGAGTGGGCTGGGGGGTGGGGGATGAGGAGGGGGAGGGGGATGGGGAGGGAAATGGGGGGGAGCGGATAAGGAGGGGGAGAGGAATGAGGAGGGGGATGGGGAGAGCGATGAGGAGGTTCAGTGGGTGGGGTGGGGATGAGAAGGGAGAGGGGGATGAGTAGGGGGAGGGGGATGGTGGGGGTAGATGGGGGGAAGGGGAGCGTGGGAGGAGGAGGAGTTGGGATTGGGATGGAGGGGAGTGGGATGGGGAGGGGGATGGAAAGGTGGGAGGGGCGAGAGGGATGGGTAGGGGGATGAGGAGGGTGATGGGGAGGGGGATGAGGAGAGGGAGGAGGATGAGGTTGGGGATGAGGAGTGGAGGCGGATGAGGGGGAGGGGGAAGGTGATGAGGGGGATGGGGAGGGAGGGGGATGAGGAGGTGGAAAGGGGGTTGGGGATGAGGAAGGGAGGGGCTTGAGGAGGTGTGGGAGGGTGATGAGGAGGGGATGAGGCGGGAGGGTGATGGGGGGGGGGGATGGGGAGGAGGTTGGAAGGTGATGGAGAGGGGAGGGTGGTGGGGGTGGAGGAGGGGAGAGGGAGTGGGAGGGGGAGAGGGATGGGGGGAGGGGGATGAGGAGGGTGATGGGGAGGGGGATAAGGAGCGGCATGGGGAGGGGGTTGAGGGGTGGATGGAGATGGGGTGAGGAGGGGGAGGGGGATGAGGAGTAGGAAGGGGATGAGGAGGGGTGGAGGGGGATGGGGAGGGGGGAGGCGGATGGCGAGGTGGGAGGGGGATGAGGAGGGGGAAGGGGGCTGAGGAGTAGGAGGACCAGGGTGATGAGGAGGGGAAGGGGGAGGGGGATGTGGAGGGTGAGGGGGATGAGGAGGGGGAGGGGGATGAGGAAGAGGAGGGTGGAGGGGAATGGGGAAGAGATGAGGAGGGGGAGGGGTATGAGGAGAGTGAAAGGGGGGAGAGTATGAGGGGGAGCAGGGGAGAGGATGGGGAGGGGGATGAGGAGTGGAGGGGGATGAGGAGGGGGATGGGGGATGGAGATGGTGGGGGGAAATTGGAGAGGGGGATGGGGAGGGGGGAAGGGCAGGGTCAGAGGGGGAAGGGAGCGGGAGGAGGGAGGGGAATGAGGAGGGGGAGGCGGGAGGGGAATGGGGAGGGGATGAGGAGGGGGAGGGGTATGAGGAGGGGCAGGAGGCAGAGGGGTAGAGGGTGGAGGAGTGGGAGGGGGTACAGGGGGAGAGGGATGAGGGAGGGGGATGAGGAGGGGATGAGGACGGGGATGTGGAGGGGGATGAGGAGGTGGCAAGGGGGATGAGGAGGGGGAGGGGGATAAAGAGGGGGAGGGGGATGAGGATCACGAGGGGGTGAGGAGGGGATGGGGGATGAGGAGTGGGAGGGGGAGTGCGATGAAGAGGGTGAGGGGGAATGATGAGGGGGAGGGTGGAGAAGGTGGGAGGCGGGAGGGGGCGGAGGGGGGAGGGTGGGGTTGGGGGGAGGGGGGTGAAGTGGAGGGGGATGGGGTAGGGAGGGCGAGGGGGTTGTGGATGGGAATGGGGAGGGGGATGAGGAGGGGGAGTGGAGAGGTGGATGAGGAGGGGGAGTGGGGAGGGGGATGAGGAGGGGGAGGTGGATGAGGGGGGTGCGGAGGGGAATGAGGAGCGGGAGAGGGGGATGGGGAGGAGGGGAGGGCGGGGGAGAAGGGGGTTGATGTGGGGAGGGGGAGGGGTAGAGGGGGGATGGGGAGGGGGATGAGGAGGTGGAAAGGGGGTTGGGGATGAGGAGGGGAGGGGCTTGAGGAGGTGTGGGAGGGTGATGAGGAGGGGATGAGGCGGGAGGGTGATGAGGGGGAGAGGGGATGGGGAGGAGGTTGGAAGGGGATGGAGAGGGGAGGGTGGTGGGGGTGGAGGAGGGGAGGGGGAGTGGGATGGGGAGGGGGAGAGGGATGGGGGGAGGGGGATGAGGAGGGTGATGGGGAGGGGGATGAGGAGGGGCATGGGGAGGGGGTTGAGGGATGGATGGAGAGCGGGTGAGGAGGAGGAGGGGAGGGGGATGAGGAGTGGGAAGGGGATGAGGAGGGTAGGAGGGGGATGGGGAGGGGGATGAGGAGGGCGAGGGGATGAGGAGGGGGAAGGGGGCTGAGGAGTGGGAGGGCCAGGGTGATGAGGAGGGGAAGGGGGAGGAGGAGGGTGGAGGGGAATGGGGAAGAGATGAGGAGGGGGAGGGGTATGAGGAGCGTGAAAGGGGGGAGAGTGGGAGGGGGATGAGGGGGGAGCAGGGGAGAGGATGGGGAGGGAGATGGAGAGGGGGATGAGGAGCGGGATGGGGAGGGTGGAGGGGGATGAGGAGGGGGATGGGGATGGTGGGGGGAAATGGGAGAGGGGGAATGGGGAGGGGGGAAGGGCAGGGTCGGAGGGGGAAGGGAGCGGGAGGAGGGAGGGGAATGAGGAGGGGGAGGGGGATGAGGAGGGGGAGGGGGATGAGGAGGGGGAGAGGGATGAGGAGGTGGAGGGGAATGGGGAGGGGATGAGGAGGGGGAGGGGTATGAGGAGGGGCAGGAGGCAGAGGGGGAGGGGGAGAGGGTGGAGGAGTGGGAGGGGGTGCAGGGGGGAGAGGGATGAGGGAGGGGGATGAGGACGGCGATTGGGAGGTGATTAGGAGGGGGTTGAGGAGGGGATGAGGACAGGGATGTGGAGGGGGATTAGGAGGGGGCTGGAGAGGGGGTTGAGGAGGGTGAGGGGATGAGGAGGTGGAGAGGGGGAGGAGGATGAGGATGGCAAGGGGGATGAGGATCGCGAGGGGGTGAGGAGGGGTAGGAGGGGGGAGTGTGATGAGGGTGAGGTGAGAGGGGGAAGGGGATAAGGAGGGGGAGGGGGGAGGTGGATGAGGGGGGTGCGGAGGGGATGAGGGGGTTGAAGGGGAGAGGGTGATGAGGGGGAGTGGGATGAGGAGCGGGAGAGGGGGATGGGGAGAAGGGGAGGGCGGGGGAGAAAGGGGATGATGTGGGAAGGGGGAGGGGTAGAGGGGGGATGGGGATGAGGAGGAGCAAGGGAGGTGGATGGGAATGAAGAGGGGAATGAGGAGGGGGAGGGGTGGGGAATGGGGAGGGGTGTGGGGAGCGGGATGAGGGGTGGGGGAGGGGGATGAAGAGTTGGAGGGGGAGCGGGAGGGGAGGGGGAGAGGGTGAGGGGGATGGGGAGGGTGGAGGGGGAGCAGGGGGAGGGGGATGAGGATCACAAGGGGGTGAGGAGGGGATGGGGGATGAGGAGTGGGAGGGGGAGTGCGATGAAGAGGGTGAGGGGGAATGATGAGGGGGAGGGTGGAGAAGGTGGGAGGCGGGAGGGGGCGGAGGGGGGAGGGTGGGGTTGGGGGGAGGGGGGTGAGGTGGAGAGGGGGATGATGGGGGAGGGTGATGGAGAGGGGGATGAGGAGGAGGGGGATGGGGTAGGGAGGGCGAGGGGGTTGCAGATGGAGGTGGATGGGAATGAGGAGGGGGAGTGGGGAGGTGGATGAGGAGGGGGAGTGGGGAGGGGGATGAGGAGGAGGGGGAGGAGGATGAGGAGGGGAGGGGGCAAGGGGGATGAGGAGTGGGTTGGGGTGGGGGTGGGGAATGAGGAGGGGGATGGGGAAAGGGATGAGGAGGTGGAGGGGGATGGTTAGGGGATGAGGAGGAGTAGGGGAATGAGGGGGATGAGGAGGGGAGGGGGATAAGGAGGGTGAGGGGGATGAGGAGGGGGAGGGGTGGAGCAGGGAAAGGGGGAGGGCAGGGGGGGTGAGGAGGGGGAGGGGGGTCAGGAGCGGATGAGGGGGAGTGGGAGAGGGGGGACTGGGGAGGAGGGGGTGGGGGATGATGGGGGTTGGGGAGGGGGTAGGGTGATGGGGAGGGGGAAGGGGATGAGGAGTGTGAGGGGGATGGGAGGGAGGGGGTGGGGGGATGGGGATGGAGGGGGGATGGGAATGGGGAGGGGGATGAGGGGGAGGGCGATGAGGGGCAATGGGGAGGGCGATGATGAGGGGGAGGATGACGAGGGGGAGGGGGAATGAGGAGGGGGAGGGGATGAGGAGTTGGAGGGGGATGGGTAGGGAGATGAGGTGGAGGGGATGCGGTGAGGGGAGGGAGAGTGGAATGAGGAGGAGGAGGGGGAGGGGATGAGGAGGGGGATGTGGGGAGGGGGATGAGGAGGGGTAGGGGAATGAGGAGCTGAGGGGGCAGGGGGATGGGGAGGAGGATGAGGAGGGGGAGGGGTGGTGGGGGATGAGGAGGCGGAGTGGGGGAGGGGGACAAGGAGGAAGATGGGGATGAGGAGCAGAGGGGATGGGGGAGGGGGATGGGAGGGTGGGAGGCGAGGGGGAAAGCGATGAGAAGGGGGAGGGGGAGGGTGATTAGGATGGGGAGGGGGAGGGGGATGAGGAGGGAGAGGGAGAGGGAGAGGGTGAGGGGGAGGGGGATGAGGAGGGGAGGGATGGAGGGGATGAGGAGGAGGGGGAGGGGGATAATGAGGGGAAGGGGGAGGGGTGGATGGAGGGGGATGAGGAGGGGGATAGGGAGTGGAATGGGGGAGGGGCTAAGGAGGGGGAGGGGGATGAGGAGTTGGAGGGGGAGGGTGGAGGAGGATGGGGAGGGGATGAGGGGGATGGGTAGGGAGATGAGGTGGAGGGGATGCGGTGAGGGGAGGGGGGAGGGCGAGGGGGAATGGGATGAGCAGGAGGATGGGAAGGGGGAAGGGGGAGTGGGATGAGGAGGCGGGTGGGAATGAGGAGGGGGAGGGGAATGAGGAGCGGAGTGGGTGAGGGGGGAGGGGGATGGGGAGGGGGGTGAGGAGGGGGAGGGGTGGTGGGGGATGAGGAGGTGGAGTGGGGGAGGGGGATGATGGGGGATGGGGAGGGTGGGGGCGAGGGGGAAGGGGATGAGAAGGGCGATGGGGAGGGGGAGGGTGATGAGGATGAGGAGGGAGAGGGCGTTGGGGATGAGGATGGGGAGGGGGGTGAGGGGGCGGGGGATGAGGAGGGGAGGAGTGGAGTGGATAAGGAGGGGGAGGGTGGGATGGGGAGGATGGAGGGGGATGGGGAGTGGAATGGGGGAGGGGATGAGGAGGGGGAGGGGGATGAAGAGGGGAATGAGGATGGGGTGAGGAGGGGGATGGGGAGGGAATAAGGAGGGGGATGGGGGAGGAGATGGGGAGGGGAGGAGGGAGGGGGATGGCAGGGATGGGGAGGGGATAAGGGGAGGGTGGAAGTGGGGGGAGGGGGATGAGGAAGGGGATGGGAATGGCGGGAGGGGGATGGGGAGGGGATTAGGAGTGGGATGGGAAGGGGGATCAGGAGTGGGAGGGGGATGAGGGGGTGGGGGATGATGGGGCAATGAGTAGAAGGGACGGGAACGGTGGTGGGGGGTGGAGGGTGGGAGGGAATGGGGAGGGGAGGGGGAGTGGGAAGGGGAGGGGGATGAGGAGCGGGAGAGGGGGATGAGGGGATGAGGAGGGGGAGGGGGTAGGTGGATAAGGGGGGATGCGGAGGGGGTTGAGGAGCGGGAGGGCGGGAAGGGGAGAGGGGGAGGGGAGGGGGGCGGGGGAGGAGGGGGTGAGGGAGGGAGGGGTGATGGGGATGGAGGGATGGGAATGGGGAGGGGGATGAGGAGGGGGAGGGGGAGCGGGGTGAGGAGGGGGAGGGGGATGAGGAGTTGGAGGGGGAGGGTGGAGGAGAATGAGGAGGGGGAGTGGGGGGAGGGGAATGAGGAGGGGGTGGCGGGAGGGGGATGAGGGGGAGAGGATAAGGAGGGGGATGAGGTGGGGCAGGGGAGGGGGAGGGGGATGAGGATGGGGAGGGAGATAAGGAAGGGGAGGGGGATGAGGAGGGGGAAGCGGGGAGGGGGATGAGGAGGGGGAGTGGGAGGGAGATGTGGAGAGGGAGTGGGGAGGAGGATGAGGAGGGGGATGGGGAGGGGGCAGGGGAAAGCGGGAGGGGGGAGGTGGGGAGGGGGCGGGGAGAGCGGGAGGGGGCGGGGATAGCGGGGGGGAAGATGGAGAAGGGAGAGAGGGAGGGGCGAGCGGGGGAGGTGCTAGAGAGTGGGAGGGGACGGGCTAGTGGATGGGACGGGTTAGGGAGGGCGAGGGGGCCTGGAGAAGGGGAAGGGGGGATAGAGTCGGGGAAGGGGGTCTAGAGTGGGGGAGGGGTGCTAGAGTGCAGAAGAGGGGGAGGGGGGCTAGAGTGCGGGAGAGGGGGAAGAGGGCTAGAGTGCGGGAGAGGGAGGGGGGCTAGAGTGCAGGAGAGGGAGGGGTGGGGAGGATTAGAGAGGGGGAGGGGGCTAGGGAGGGCTGGGGGGGACTAGAGAGGGGGAGGGGGGGCTAGAGAGGGAGATGGGGCTATGGAGGAGGATGGGGAGGGGGCTAGAGGGGGAGGTGAGGGGTAGCTAGAGAGGGGAGGTGGAGAGGAGGCGAGGGTTGGAGGGGAGGGGTAGGTGAGGGGAGGGGAATGGGGCCAGAGAGGGGGAGGGTAGGGGGGCTAGAGAGGGGGAGGGGAGGGGGCTAGAGAGGGGGAGGGGAGGGGGGCTAGAGGCAGGGAGGGGGCTAGAGAGGGGGAGGGGAGGGGGTGCTACAGTGGGATGGGGAGGGGGGGCTAGAGAGAGGGAGGGGGGTCTAGAGAGGGGGAGGGGTGTTAGTGGGAACGGGGCTAGCGAGGGGGTGGGGGTGCTAGAGAGGGGAGTCGTGGCTAGAGACGGGGGGATGGCTAGAGAGGGGGAGGGGAGGCTAGAGAGAGGCAGATGATGCTAGAGAGGGGGAGGGTGGGGGAGGGCGGCTGGAGAGGGGGAGGGGGCGCTAGAGAAGGGGAGGGTGGGGCTAGAGAGGGGGGAGGGCTAGAGAGGGGGAGGGGGGTCTAGAGGTGGACTGGGAGGCTAGGGAGGGGGAGGGGTCTAGAGAGGGGCAGGAGGTCTAGAGAGGGGGAGGATTGGTAGGGGGGGCTAGAGAGGGGGAGGTGGCTAGAGAGGGGGAGGGGGAGGAGGGGGGCTAGAAAGGTGGAGTGGGTAGCTAGAGAGGGGGAGGGGGAGGAGGGGAGCTAGAGAGGGGGGGCTAGAAAGGTGGAGTGGGTAGCTAGAGAGGGGGAGGGGGCTAGAGATGGGGCAGGGGGGCTAGAGAGGGGAGGGGGGCTAGAGAGCGGCAGGTGGGGCCAGAGAGTGGAAGGTAGGGCCAGAGAGGGGGAGTGGGGAACTAGAGAGGGGGAAGGGGGGGGCTAGAGAAGGGGAGGGGGGTTAGAGAGTGGGATGGGGTGGCTAGAGAGGAAGAGGGGGGCTAGAGAGGGGTGGGGGGGCTAGAGACAGGGAGGGAGGGCTAGAGATGGTGGGGGGGTGGCTAGAGAGGGGGTGGCTAAAGAGGGGGAGAGGGGGCTAGAGAGGGAGAGGGGTAGGGGATGTTAGAGAGGGAGAGGGGGAAGGGGGGCTAAAGGGGGAGGGTTGCTGCTAGAGGGGGAGCGGCTAGAGGGGAGGGGCTGGAGGGGGAGAGGCTGGAGGGGGAGGGGCTGGAGGGAGAGAGGGGGTGAACAGAGGCAGAGTGAGAAAAGGAGGGAGGGGGAAAACGCGGGATGGAGAGAGAAGAAAGGGAGGCTAAGTGAAAGAAAGGAGAGGAAGAGAGAAGAAATAGAGTGTGGAAAAGGAGGGAGAAAGAGAACAAGCCATGTGAGAAACAAGAGGGAGAATGTGAGGAAAGTAAGAGTGGAGAGAGAAAAACGAGTGGGAGAGAGAGAATGAAGGGAGATTAAGGAAAAAGAACGAGAGAGAAGGAGAATGTGGAAAATGAGGGGTGAGGGAGAAAAACGATGGGGAGAGAGATAAGTAATGGAAAGTATGGAAAAGGGAGAGAGGGATATAAGAGATCGAGCAACATAATGAATCGGAGCAGGAATAGGCCATTCTAGGTGGAGGGAAAAGAGGGAGAGGGTGGGCATCAAAGAGGAAGAGGGTGGGGGAAAAAGAGGGAGAGGGTGAGGAAAAAGAGAGAGTGGGCTAAAAAGAGAAAGTGGGGAAAAGGAGGGGGATAGTCGGGAAAAAGAGAGAGAGTGGGGAAAAGAGAGGAAGAATGGAAAAGAGGGAGAGGGAGAGGGTGGGGAAAAAGGGGGGAGAGTAGGAAAAGTGGGGGAGGGTGGGGAAAAAGAGCTAGAGAGTGGGGGAGAAAGGAGAGGGAGAGTGAGGGAAAAGAGGGAGAGTGGGGGAAAAGAGGGAGAGAGTGGGGGAAAAGAGGGAGAGAGTGGGGGAAAAGAGGGAGAGAGTAGGGGAAAAGAGGGAGAGTGGGGAAAAGGAGTGAGAGTGGGAGAAAAGAGTGGGCAAAAAAGAGGGTGAGAGTGGGGAAAAAGGAGGGTGAAAGTGGGGAAAAAGAGGGAGAGAGTGGGAGAAAATAGAGAGGTGAAAAGGAGCAAGAGTGGGAAAAAGAGGGAGAGTGGGTAAAAAAAGAGGGAGAGAGTGGGGAAAAAGGAGGGTGAAAGTGGGGAAAAGGAGGGGGAGAGTGGGGGAAAGGAGGGGGAGAGGTGAAAGGGAGTGAGAGAGTGGGAAAAAGAGGGAGAGAGGGAAAACCGAGAGTGGATAAAAAAGAGGGAGAGAGTGGGAGAAAATAGAGAGGTGAAAAGGAGCAAGAGTGGGAAAAAGAGGGAGAGTGGGTAAAAAAAGAGGGAGAGAGTGGGGAAAAAGGAGGGTGAAAGTGGGGAAAAGGAGGGGGAGAGTGGGGGAAAGGAGGGGGAGAGGTGAAAGGGAGTGAGAGAGTGGGAAAAAGAGGGAGAGAGGGAAAACCGAGAGTGGATAAAAAAGAGGGAGAGAGTGGGGGGAAAAGGAGAGTGGGGAAAAGGGGGTGTGGGCTAAAAAGAGTGAGAGCGGAAAAGCAGGTGGAGAGTGGGGAAAAAGAGGGAGAGAGAGAGAAGGGAAAAGAGGGAGAGAGTGGGGAAAAGGAGGAAGGGAGTGGGTAAAAGAGGGAGAGAGAGAAGGGAAAAGAGGGAGAGAGTAGGGGAAAAAGAGGGAGAGCGTGGGGAAAAGAGATGGAGAGAGTGGAGAAAAAAGACAGTGGGTAAAAAAGAGGAAGAGAGAGAGGGGGTAAAGAGGGAGAGAGTGGGGGAAAAGTGTGAGAGAGTGGGAAAAAAGAGGGAGGGAGCGAGAGGGGGAAAAAGAGAGAGTGGGGGGAAAGGAGGGTGAGAGTGGGGAAAAAAGTAGGAGAGAGTGGGGAAAAAGAGGGAGAGAGTGGGAAAAAGGGAGAGAGTCGGATAAAGAGAGAGAGTGGGGAAAAGGTGTGGGAGAGAGTAGGTAAAAGAGGGAGAGTGTGGGGAAAAGAGAGTGGGGAAAAGCAGGTGGAGAGTGGGGAAAAAGAGGGAGAGAGTGGGGAAAAAGAGGGAGAGAGTGGGGAAAAGGAAGCAGAGAGTGGGTAAAAGAGGGAGAGAGAGAAGGGAAAAGAGGGAGAGAGTGGGGAAAAAGAGTGGAAAAAAGGGAGAGAGTGATGAAAAGGAGGGGAGAGTGGGAAAAAGAGGTAGAGGGTGGGGAAAAAGGGAGTGAGCGGGGGAGAAAGGAGGGGAAAAGTGGGGGGGAAGAGGGAGAGAGTTAGAAAAAGAGAGAGTGGGGAAATAGAATGGAAAAGACGGAGAGAGTGAGGAAAAAGGAGGGTGAAAGTGGGGAAAAAGAGGGGAGAGTGGGAGAAGAGAGAGGGAGGTGAAAAGGAGCAACAGAGTGGGAAAAAGAGGGAGAGTGGGTAAAAAAGGAGGAAAAGAGTGGGGAAAAAGGAGGGTGAAAGTGGGGAAAAGGAGGGGGAGAGTGGGGGAAAAGAGGGAGAGAGGGAAAACCGAGAGTGGATAAAAAAGAGGGAGAGAGTGGGGAGAAGGGAGGGTGAAAGTGGGGAAGAAGGAGGTTGAAATTGGGGGAGAGTGGGGGAAATAGAAGTAGAGAGAGGGGAAAAAGGAGGATGAAAGTGGGGAAAAGGAGGGGGAGAGTGGGGCAAAAGATGGAGAGGGAGGGGAATGAGAGATAGAGTATGGAAAAGGAGGTAGAGAGTGGGGAAAAAGGGAGAGTGGTGGAAAAACAGGGAGAGAGTGGGGGAAAAGAGGGAGAGTGGAGAAAAGGGTGTGTGGGAGAGAGTAGGTAAAAGAGGGAGAGTGTGGGGAACAGGGAGGAGAGGGTGGGGGAAAAAGAGAGAGTAGGGAGAAAGGAGGGTGAGAGTGGGGAAAAAAGTAGGAGAGAGAGTGGAAAAAGGAGGGAGAGAGTGGGAAAAAGAGAGAGAGAGGGGAAAAAGAAGAAGAGAGGGGAAAAGAGGGAGAGAGTGGGGGGAAAGGAGGGAGAGAGTGGGAGAAAAGAGGGTGAGTTGGAGAAAAGAGAAAGAGAGTGGGGAAAAAGAGAGAGAGGGAAAGGAGGGAGAGAGTGGGGAAAAAGAAGAAGAGAGGGGAAAAGAGGGAGAGAGAGGGGGAAAGGAGGGAGAGAGTGGGGAAAAGGAGAGTGAGGGGAGAGAGAGAGAAGGAAAAAGAGAGTGGGGAAAAAGAGAGTGGGAAAAGAGGGAGAGAGTGGGGAAAAAGAGAAAGAGTGGAAAAGAGGGAGAGAGTCACAAAAAAGAAGGGGAGAGTGGGAAAAAAGTAGAGGGTGGAAAAAAAGGGAGAGAATGGGGAGAAAGGAGGGGGAGAGTGGGGGAAAAAGAGGGAGAGAGTGGGGGGAAGGAGGGGGTGAGTGGGAAAAAGCAGGAGAGGGTGGGGAAAAGAGGGAGAGTGGGGAAAAAAGAGGGAGAGAGTGGGGAAAAAAGAGGGAGAGAGTGGGGAAAAAAGAGGGAGAGAGTGGGGAAAAAAGAGGGAGAGAGTGGGGAAAAAAGAGGGAGAGAGTGGGGAAAAAAGAGAGAGAGTGGGGAAAAAAGAGGGAGAGAGTGGGGAAAAAAGAGGGAGAGAGTGGGGAAAAAAGAGGGAGAGTGGGGAAAAAAGAGGGAGAGAGTGGGGAAAAAAGAGGGAGAGAGTGGGGAAAAAAGAGGGAGAGAGTGGGGAAAAAAGAGGGAGAGAGTGGGGAAAAAAGAGGGAGAGAGTGGGGAAAAAAGAGGGAGAGAGTGGGGAAAAAAGAGGGAGAGAGTGGGGAAAAAAGAGGGAGAGAGTGGGGAAAAAAGAGGGAGAGAGTGGGGAAAAAAGAGGGAGAGAGTGGGGAAAAAAGAGGGAGAGAGTGGGGAAAAAAGAGGGAGAGAGTGGGGAAAAAAGAGGGAGAGAGTGGGGAAAAAAGAGGGAGAGAGTGGGGAAAAAAGAGGGAGAGAGTGGGGAAAAAAGAGGGAGAGAGTGGGGAAAAAAGAGGGAGAGAGTGGGGAAAAAAGAGGGAGAGAGTGGGGAAAAAAGAGGGAGAGAGTGGGGAAAAAAGAGGGAGAGAGTGGGGAAAAAAGAGGGAGAGAGTGGGGAAAAAAGAGGGAGAGAGTGGGGAAAAAGGAGGGTGAAAGTGGGGAAGAAGGAGGTTGAAATTGGGGGAGAGTGGGGGAAATATAAGTAGAGAGTGGGGAAAAAGGAGGATGAAAGTGGGGAAAAGGAGGGGGAGAGTGGAGGAAAATATGGAGAGGGAGGGGAATGCGAGAGAGAGTGTGGAAAAGGAGGCAGAGAGAGGAAAAGGGAGAGAGTGGTGGAAAAAGAGGGAGAGTGGGGAAAAGGGGGTGTGGGCTAAAAAGAGTGAGTGCGGAAAAGCAGGTGGAGAATGGGGAAAAAGAGAGAGAGAGAAGGGAAAAGAGGGAGAGAGTGGGGGAAAAGAGGGAGAGAGTGGGGAAAAGGAAGCAGAGAGTGGGTAAAAGAGGGAGAGAGAGAAGGGAAAAGAGGGAGAGAGTGGGGAAAAAGAGAGAGAAGGGAAAAAGAGGGAGAGAGTGGGGGGAGGGAGGGGGTGAATGGGAAAAAGCGGGAGAGGGTGGGGGAAAAGAGGGAGAGTGTGTGGGAAAAGAGAGAGAGTGGGTAAAAAAGAGCGAGAGAGTGGGGAAAATAGAGGTAGAGAGTGGGTAAAAGGAGGGTGAAAGTGGGGAAAAGGAGGTGGAGAGTGGGGGAAAATAGAGAGAGAGGTGAAAGGGAGAGTGGGAAAAAGAGGGAGAGAGGGAAAATGAGATTGGGTAAAAAAGAGGGAGAGAATGGGGAAAAAGGAGGGTGAAAGTGGGGAAAAAGGGTGAAAGTGGGGGAGAGTGGGGGAAATAGAAGTAGAGAGTGGGGGAAAAGGATGAATGTGGGGAAAAGGAGGGGGAGAGTGAGGGAAAGGGGGAGAGAGAGGGGAATGAGAGAGACAGCGTTGAAAAGGATGTAGAGAGTGGGGAATGAGGGAGAGTGTGGGGGAAAAGAGGGAGAGAGTGGGGGGGAAGAGGGAGAGTGGGGTAAAGGGGGTGTGGGAGAGAGTAGGTAAAAGAGGGAGAGTGTGGGGAAAAAGGAGAAAGTGGGGGGAAAAGAGAATGGGCTAAAAAGAGGGAGTGGAGAAAAGCAGGGGAAGAGTGGGAAAAAGAGGGAGAGAGTGAGGAAAAGGAAAGAGAGAGTGGGAAAAAGAGGGAGAGAGAGATAGAAGGGAAAAGAGGGAGAGAGTGGGGGAAAAGGAGGGAGAGAGTGGTGAAAAAGAGTGAGTTAGAGAAAAGAGGAAGAGAGTGGGGAAAAAAGTGGGAGAGATTGGGAAAAGGAGAGAGAGTGGGAAAAGAGAGAATGGAGAAAAAAGAGATTGGGTAAAAAAGAGGAAGAGAGTGGGAAAAAGAGTGGGTAGAAAAAGATGGAGAGAGTGGGGAAAAAGAGGAAGAGATTGGGGGAAAAGATTGAGAGTGGAGAAAAAAGAGAGAAAGCGTGGAAAGAGGGAGAGAGTGGGGAAAGGAGAGTGAGTGGGGAAAGGAGAGTGAGTGGGGAAAGGAGAGTGAGTGGGGAAAGGAGAGTGAGTGGGGAAAGGAGAGTGAGTGGGGAAAGGAGAGTGAGTGGGGAAAACGGGAGAGTGGGGACAAAGGTTGAGAAATGGGGAAAAGATTGAGAGATGTGTAAAAAAGATTGAGAGAGTGGGGGTGGAAGAGGGAGGGAATAGGGAACAAAGTGGGAGAGTGTGGGGAAAAAGAGGGAGAGAGAGTAGGGAATAAGAGGGAAAGAGACAGTGGAGAAAAAGTAGATAGAGGGAAAAAGGGGAGGGGGGAGAAAGGGGAAGATATGGGGAGAAAAAGGGAGAGAGTGGAGAGAGTGAGGAAAAGGTGGGAGAGAGTAAGGAAAGGGAGGGAGAGAGTGAGGAAAAGATTGAGAGAGTGGGGAAAAGAGAGAGTGTAAAAGAGGGAGAGCGTGGAAAGAGGGAGAGAGTGGGGAAAAGAGGGAAGAGTGGGGAAAAAGATTGAGAGTTGGGGAAAAGATTGAGAGAGTGGGGAAAAGGATTGAGAGAGTGGGGGTGGAAGAGGGAGGGAATAGGGAACAAAGAGGTAGAGTGTGGGGGAAAAGAGGGAGAAAGTGGGGAGAAACAGGGAGAGTGTGGGGAATAAGAGGGAGAGAGAGTGGGGGAAAAGAGGGAGAGAGTGGGGGGAAAGGGATAGAATGGGGAAAAGGAGGGAGAGAGTGGGGGTAAAAATTGAGAGAGTGGAGAAAAAGAGAGCGTGGAAAGAGGGAGAGTGTGGGGAATAAGAGGGAGAGAGAGCGGGGGAAAAGAGGGAGAGAGTGGGGGAAAAGGGATAGAATGGGGAAAAGGAGGGAGAGAGTGGGGTAAAAGATTGAGAGAGTGGAGAAAAAGAGAGAGCGTGGAAAGAGGGAGAGAGTGGGGAAAAGAGAGGGAGAGAGAGTAGGGAAAATGAGAGAGAGTGGGGAAAAGAGGGAAGAGTGGGGAAAAGAGGGAAGAGTGGGGAAAAGAGGGAAGAGTGGGGAAAAGAGGGAAGAGTGGGGGAAAGAGGGAAGAGTGGGATAAAGATTGAGTGAGTGAGAAAAAGATTGAGAGTGTGTGGAAAAGGATTGAGAGAGTGGTTAAAAAGAGGGAAAGATGCGTAAAAAAGATTGCGATATTCAGGATACGATGAGAAGGAAAAGAGAGGCTTTTAGCAGGTGCAAAGGAAGCAAATTAGCGGAGGCATTAGTGGAGTACAGAAAGTGCAGGGTGGAGCTTAAGAAAGCAATTAGGAGAGCAAAGAGGGGATATGAGAAAACTCTGGCTGGTAAAAGTAGGGAAAATCCCAAGATATTCTATAACCAGGGAAAGAGTAGGGCCCATAAGGGACCAAGGAGGAAATCTATGGGTGAAGCCAGAGGACATTGGTAGAGTGTTGAACAAATAGTTCACATCCGTCTTCACCCAAGAGAATGAGGATGAAGGTATTGAACTCGGGGAGAGAGACTGCGAGGTTCTTGAGCAAATTGATAAAGGGAGTGATAATGTATTGGAGGTGTTGGCAGGCTTAAAAGTGGACAAATCTCCAGGTCCAGATGATTTGTGTCCCAGACTGCTGGGGGAGGAGATTGCAGGGGCTCCGACCCAAATTTCTAATTCCTATCTGGCTACGGGGGAGGTGCCAGAGGACTGGAAAACAGCTAATGTGGTTCTGCTATTTAAGAAGGGTTGTAGAGATAAGCCAGGGAACTACAGGCCAGTGAGTCTCACGTCAGTGATAGGGAAACAAATGGAGAAAATTCTGAAGGAGAGAATCTTTCTCCACTTGGAGAGGCAAGGTTTGATCAGGGATAGTCAGCATGGCTTTGTCAGAGGGAGGTCATGCCTAACAAATTTGATTGAATTTTTTGAGGAGGTGACCAGGTGTGTAGGTGAGGGTAGTGCAGTTGATGTAGTTTATATGGATTTCAGCAAAGCCTTTGACAAGGTCCCACATGGGAGACTTATAAGGAAGACAAATGCACATGGGATACAGGGTAATTTGATAAAGTGGATTCAAAATTGGCTTAGTTGTAGGAGACAGAGGGTGATGACAGGAGGATGCTTTAGTGACTGGAAGCCAGTGTCCAGTGGCATACCACAGGGATCTGTGCTGGGTCCCCTATTATTTGTCATTTATATAAACAACATAGATGACTATGTGGGGGGTAGGATTAGTAAGTTTGCGGATGACACAAAGATTGGCCGGATGGTTAACAGTGAGATTGAGTGTCTTGGGCTACAGGAAGATATAGACAGGATGGTCAAATGGGCAGATAAGTGGCAGATGGAATTTAACCCTGAAAAGTGGGAGGTGATACTCTTCGGAAGGAGTAATTTGACAAGGAAGTATTCAATGAACAGCAAGAAGTTCAGAGGAACAAAGGGACCTTGGCCTGTGTGTCCATAGATCTCTGAAGGCGGAGGGGCATGTTAGTGGGGTGGTGAAAAAGGCATATGGGACACTTGCCTTTACATCAATCGAGGCATAGATTACAAAAGTAGGGAGGTCATATTGGAGTTGTATAGAACCTTGGTGAGGCCACAGCTGGAGTACTGTGTGTTGTTCTGGTTGTCACATTATAGGAAGGATGTAATTGCACTGGAGGGGGTGCAGAGGAGATTCACCAGGATGTTGCCTGGGATGAAACATTTAAGTTATGAAGACAGGTTGGATGGACTTGGGTTGTTTTCGTTGGAGTAGAGAAGACTGAGGGGCGACCTGATCAAGGTGTACAAGATTATGAGGGGCATGGACAGGATGAATAGGGAGCAGTTGTTCCCCTTAGTTGAAGGGTCAGTCACAAGGGGACACAAGTTCAAGGTGAGGGGCAGGAGGTTTAGGGGCGATGTGAGGAAAAACTTTTTTACCCAGAGGGTGGTGATGGTCTGGAATGCGCTGCCTGGGAGGGTGGTGGAGGCGGGTTGCCTCACATCCTTTAAAAAGTACCTGGATGAGCATTTGGCACGTCATAACATTCAAGGCTAAGGGCCAAGTGCTGGAAAATGGGAATAGGTTGGTAGGTCAGGTGTTTCTCACATGTCGGTGCAGACCCGATGGGCCGAAGAGCCTCTTCTGCACTGTGTGATTCTGTGTGTGGGAGGGAGAGAACGGGAGAGAGGGAGATTGTGCCGGTGGGGAGGGAGAGAACGGGAGAGAGGGAGATTGTGCCGGTGGGGAGGGAGAGAACGGGAGAGAGGGAGATTGTGCCGGGGAGAGGGAGAGAACGGGAGAGAGGGAGATTGTGCCGGGGAGAGGGAGAGAACGGGAGAGAGGGAGAGGGAGTGCTCAGAGGAAGAGTGTAGAAGAGCTGAGAGCACATGTACAGCAGGAGAGAGAGAGAGACAGAGTGTACAGGGGGAAGGAGAGAGAGAGTTTTCAGGGGTAATGAGAGAGGGGGTGTATGGTGGAAAGAGAGAAAGAGGTTGTATGGGGAGAGAGAAAGAGGGTATACGGGGGAAAGATGATGAACGGGGGAAAGAGGGAGGGTGTACAGGGAAACAGTGCACAGGGGCTAGAGGCAGCGTGTAGAGTGAAAGATAAGAGAGTGCAGAGCAGCAAGTGAGAGGGAGTGCCTCAGGGAAGAGAGGGGAGAGAGTACAGGGACAAGAGGCAGTGTGTAGTGTGAGAGATAAGAGAGTGTAGAGTGGCAAGCGGGAGTGAGTGCACAGGGAAATAGAGTGTAGAGAGGGAGAGAGAGTGTATACAGGCGGCGAGAAAGGGTGTACAGCGGGAGAGAGTGGGTGTACAGGAGGAGAGAGAGATGGAGTGTACAGGAGCAGAGAGAGATAGAGTGTACAGGAGGAGAGATAGATAGACTGCACACGAGACTGTTTAGATGGAGTCAATTGTTTCAACCATTCAATGTAAAGATTGTTCACATTGCTGGCAAAGATAATATGATTGCAGATGCATTATTCAGGGTGTAAAATATTAAAATAAGTTAAAGGGATAAGAAATGCTGAAGATTATATAAGGGGGAGGAAGGATGAATGGAAGTAAGTAGTGTGTTTTGTAGTGTGTCACATACCTTGCGATGAAATGCATTTTTGAAATGGTGTTTCATCTCTTTTAAGGGTGGAGGCATGTAAGGAACCTATCATTTTATTTCTGTTGGACTGTTGTAAAGAACATATCTTTTTGTTTTCTGTTGGACTATGGATTGGAATTGCAATGGCTGTAGTTTGAAAGACGTCCACTGGAACAGGATGAGAGATATATACAATGTTCCAGTCCTGGAACAGAGTGTGCCATGAAAGACAGGATGGTGCTGGAAAGGAGTCCTGGACCAAGGGAGCTGCCTGACAACAGCATTTTAATTGGCTCTTGACCAGGATTTGTGTGAGAGCAGCAGAAAGCTCCTAGCCTGAAAGGAACAAAACCTCTTTCTCCTGTGTGTGGAAGATTCCAGTAATTCCACAATAATAGCTAGCTGTTTTTTTTTCTCCTCATATCTCTATAACCATCTCTCTGAAAACTCCTGTCAAGAGGCAAAGGGAAAAATCACTGTTCAAGACATTGAACGGCAAGTGCTCAACCAGTGGACTAAATACTGAAAGTGCTGGAAAATCAGCTCATGTCATCAAAGGAATTTGGAAAACATCGATCAAAATCAACCCATCGAATCCTGTACGTCGGATATTGAACTGTTTTAGCCCACCCTTCAAATCCATGTTTTTGTGTGTTTTATGTGTCTTGTATGTGTGTGTGTAGGGATTTAAGAATGGGTAGAGTTTAAGTTATAGTGTTAGAAATTAGCAGTTCATATTTCTTTCTTTTGCCACTGGTTAACAATAGTTTGTTCAATAAACAGTTATTTACTTATTAAGTTCACAAACCTGGGGCTCGAATTCTGTTAACGTAAATTAAACAGGTAGAATTGGGGCAATCTGGTGGTTTGGTCAAACTTTTTCACAGTTGTTGCGGCTCAGGGAACAGTGGGGATTAATATTATAGCACACAATCCCCAGTGAGTTGTGACAAGAAGGACGAGAAAAAGTGAGTGTATGGGGCGAGATGCAGTGTGTAGAGTGGGAGATAAAAGAGTGTACACGGGTAAGCAAGAGGGAACGTACAGGGGTGAAGAGAGTGTACAGGGCCAAGAGAGCGTGTACACAGGGAAAGAGAAAGGCTGTGCAGGGGGAGAGAGAGACAGAATGTGCAGGGTGTGGATAGTGGGGGATTTAGTGATGGTAATGTCATTGAACATCAAGGGGCGATGTTGGATTCTCTCTTGTTGGAGGTGGTCATTGCCTGTCACTTGTGTGGTGCAAATGTTGCTTACCACTTATCAGCCCAAGTCTGGATGTTGTCCAGGTCTTGCTGCATTTGGACATTGACTTCTTCAGTATCTGAGGAGTCACGAATGGTGCTGAACATCTGCAAGCTGCCTCACTTCTGACCTGATGATGGAAGAAAGGTCATTGATAAAGCAGCTGAAGATGGTTGGGCTGAGAACACTGCCCTGAGGAACTCCTGCAATGATGTCTTGGAGCTGAGGTGATTGACCTCCAACAACCACAACCATCTTCCTTTGTGCTAGGTATGACTTGAACCAGCAGAGAGTTTTCCCCCTGATTCCCATTGACTCCAGTTTTGCTAGGGCTCCTTGATACCACACTTGGTCAAATGCTGCCTTGATGTCAAGTGCAGTCACTCTCACCTCACCTCAGAGTTCAGCTCTTTTGTCCATGTTTGAACTAAGGCTGTAATGAGATCAGGAGCTGAGTGGCCCTGGCGGAACCCAAACTGGGCATCAGTGAGCAGGTTATTGCTGAGCAAGTGCTGCTTGGTAGCACTGTTAATGACTCCTTCCATTAGATTACTGATGATGGAGAGTAGACTGATGGGGCGGTAATTGGCTGGGTTGGATTTGTCCTGCTTTTTGTGTACAGGACATACCTGGGCAATTTTCCACATAGCCGGGTAGATGCCAGTGTTGTAGCTGTACTGGAACAGCTTGGCTTAGGGCGCGGCAAGTTCTGGAGCACAAGTCTTCAGCACTATTGCCGGAATATTGTCAGGGCCTTTGCTCCATCCAGTGCCTTCAGCTATTTGGAGTGAATCGAATAGGCTGTGATCTGTGATGCTGGGGACCTCCGGAGGAGGCTGAGATGGATCATCCACTCAGCAATTCTGGCTGAAGAGTGCAGCAAATACTATGTTTTGCTGGGGTCCTTCATCATTGAGAATGGGGATATTTGTGGAACCTGCTCCTCCAGTGAGTTGTTTAATTGTCCATCACCATTCATGACTGGATGTGGCAGGACTGTGGCAGGAGTTTAGATCCTGTTGGTTGTGGGATCTATTAGCTTTTTAAAATTCATTCATGGGATGTGGGTGCCACTGGCTAGGCCAGCATTTATTGCCCATCCCTAATTGCCCTTGTTCAGAGGGCATTTGAGAGTCAACTGCATTGCTGTGGGTCTGGAGTCACTTGTAGGCCAGACCAGGTGAGTCAACTGCATTGCTGTGGGTCTGGAGTCACTTGTAGGCCAGACCAGGTAAGGTCAGCAGATTTCCTTCCCTAAAGGACATCAGTGAACCAGATGGGTTTTTACAACAATTGACAATGGTTTTAATGGTCATCATCAGACTTTTAATTCCAGATTTTTATTAAATTCAAATTTCACCATCTGGCTTGGTGGGATTAGAACCCATGCCCTCAGAGTATTGTGCTAGGTTTCTGGAATACCAGTCCAGTGACAATACCACTATGCCACTGCCTCCCCAATATCTCTGTCTAACCCTTGTTGCTTATGCTTTTTGGCATGCAAGTAGTCCTGTGTTATAGCTTCACCAGGTTGACACCTGATTTTTAAGTATGCCTGGTGCTGCTCCTGGCATGCCCTCCTGCACTCTTCATTGAATCAGGGTTGGTCCCCTGGCTTTATGGTAATGGTAGAGTGGGGGATATGCCGGGCCATGAGATTACAGATTGTGTTCGAGTACAATTCTGCTGCTGCTGATGACCCACAGCACCTCATGGATGCCCAGTCTTGAGTTGCTAGATCTGTTCAAAATCTATCCCATTTAGCACAATGGTATGTGCTACACAACACGATGGAGGGTATCTCAATGTGACGGCGGGACTTTGTCTCCACAATGAGTGTGCGGTGGTCACTCCCACCGATACTGTCATGGAAAGATGTATCTGCAGCAGGCAGGTTGGTGACGATGAGGTCACGTATGTTTTTTCCTCTTGTTGGTTCCCTCACCATTTGCCACAGACCCAGTCTAGCAGCTATGTCCTTTAGGACTCGGCCAGCTCGGTCAGTAGTGGTACTACCGAGCCACTCTAGGTCTTCCTGTGTTGGTCAGGCTGCACTGCTGCATCTATTCACAGGCGCCATTGCAATACTGAACAGTACGGAGCCTTTGACCTGCTCTGTGTCCGACTTGGGCCAGTTCACCCGTCTTTAACACACCTGGCGATCGCCAGTTCCCTGAGGAGCACCATGTGGACACTGATCTTAGTGCGGACAACCAATTGGCACAGACAACAACAGCCCAGAACTCCTGAATTCAAGCAATCAGCCAATCACAGCTTCCCAGCAGCGGGATTACAGGTGCACTCCACAGCACCCGGCACAGATGCATCTGCAGCAGGCAGGTTGGTGATGATGAGGTCAAGTACGTTTTTCCCTCTTGTTGGTTCCTTCACCACCTGTCGCAGACCCAGTCCAGCAGCTATGTCCTTTAGCACTCGGCCAGCTTGGTCTGTGGTGGTACTACCGAACCAATCTTGGTGATGGTCATTGAAGTCCCTGCCCAGTGTACATGCTACACCCTTGCCACCCTCAGTGCTTCCTCCAAGTGGTGTTCAACATGGGGGAGCACTGATTCATCAGCTGAGGGAGGGCGGTACGTGGTAATCAGCAGGAGGTTTCCTTGCCCATGTTTGGCCTGATGCCATGAGACTTCAAGGGATCCAGAGTCAATGTTGAGGATTCTCAGGGCAACTCCCTCCTGACTGTATACCACTGTGCCGCCACCTCTGCTGGGTCTGTCCTGCCGGTGGGACAGGACATACCCAGGGATGATGAAGGTGGTGTCTGGGATATTATCTGTAAGGTATGATTCCATAAGGATGACTATGTCAGGCTGTTGCAAGACTAGTCTGTGAGACAGCTCTCCCAATTTTGGCATCATCCCCCAGATGTTAGCAAGGAGGACTTTGCAGGGTTGACAGGGCTGTGATTGCTGTTGTCCTTTCCGGATCCTCAGTTGATGCCAGGTGGTCCGTCCGATTTCATTCCTTTTTTGTGACTTGTTAGCGGTTTGTTACAGCTGAGTGGCTGGATAGGCTATTTCAGAGGGCATTTAAGAGTCAACAACATTGCTCTGGGGTCTGGAGTCACATGTAGGCCAGACCAGGTAAGTGAACCAGATGGGTTTTTACAACAATCGACATGGTCATCATTAGAATTTTAATTCCAGATTTTTTAGTGAATTCAAATTCCAGCACCTGCTGTGGTGGGATTCGAACCAGGGTCCCCAGAGTATTACCCTGGATCTCTGGATTACTAATCCAGCAACAATATCAATGCACCATATAGAGAATAAAGATACATAGTAAAGCTCCCTCTACACTGTACCCATTAGACACTCCCAGGACAGGTACAGCACGGGGTTAGATACAGAGTAAAGCTCCCTCTGCACTGCCCCCATCAAACACTCCCAGGACAGGTACAGCACGGGGTTAGATCCAGAGTAAACTCCCGCCTCACTTGGTTCAGTGGTAAGCAGATAGCCTTTGAGTGTAGTACTAAGGGAGTGCTGTCTTGTCTGCCAGGCTATCTTTCAGATAGCATGTTTAAACCAAGGTCAAATCTGCCCTGTTAGCTGGATGTAAGTAATGCCCTTGCAGCCATGGAAAAGAGCAGGGCCATTCCTCCCTGTGTTCTGGCCAATATTTATCCTTCACTCAACACCACTAGAATACATGATCGGGTCGTTATCACATTGTGGCAGTTTGCCCGTGTGCAAATTTACAGCTGTCTTCTCTACATTCAAATAGAGATTACACCTCATTTGCTGTTAAGGCAGTATAGAAATGCAAGTCCTTTCTTTCCAAAAAGTTAGTATGTATTTAATTTGGTTTAGCTTTAAAACAGAGAAGAACAAAGCAAAGAATTTATTTAAACAAATGAGAAACTTCTAATTGTACCTTTGTGACAGCTTGTTGCAGTGAACAGCCTCTGACTGACCAAGCAGAACAGTCCCGAGGCAGCAGGATACTCCAGGACTGCTACCCTCTTCCTGTGGTAGGAACTTTTTGGAAAACAACTGGAGAGCTTCATTGTGCTTTCAGCCCTGTTTTCTGCCAATGAGCTTGTTTAATGATGAAGCTGCCAGTTTTGTGTTGAATCTTCAGCAGTGAATTGAAGGATAGAATGGGACACTGCTTTGTCACTGCTCTGGCAGGGAGCCGCTTCCTGCAGCATTGTATGTACAACTGGTTAGCCACTGACATGGGCAGCACTGAGGTCGATTCGCTGGGAGCACGTCAATGATAAGAATTCAGCGATTCTGTACTCATACAAAGGGTTCGGTGTGGGATACTGTCCTGGGAGAGGGATTTGGTGTGAGATACTGGCCTGGGACAGGTATTTGGTGTGGGATACTGTACTGGGAGAGGGAGAATGTGGGGGTTACTGTCCTGGGAGAGGGATTCAGTGTGGGATACTGTCCTGGAAGAAGGATTCAGTGTGGGATATTGTCCTGGGACAGGGATTCGGTGTGGGATACTGTCCTGCGAGAGAAATTGAGTGTGAGATTATGTCCTGGGAGAGGGACTATGCGTGGGATACTGTCCTGGGACAGGGAGTCAGTGTGGGATACTGTCCTGGGACAGTGAGTTAGTGTGGGATACTGTCCTGGGACAGGGACTATCTGTGGGATACTGTCCTGGGACAGGGATTCAGTGTGGAATACTGTCCTGGGACAGAGATTCAGTGCGGAATACTGTCCTGGGACAGAGATTCAGTGTGGAATACTGTCCTGGGACAGGGATTTGATGATGGATACTGTCCTGGAAGAAGGATTCAGTGTGGGATATTGTCCTGGGACAGGGATTCGGTGTGGGATACTGTTCTGGGACAGGGATTCGTTGTGTGATACTGTCCTGGGAGAGGGAATCAGAGTGGGATACTCCCCTGGGACAGCAACTCAGTGTGGGATACTATCCTGGGAGAGGGACTATCTGTGGGAAACTGTCCTGCGAGAGGGATTCAGTGTGGGATACTGTCCTGGGACAGGGATTCGGTATAAGATACTGTCCTGGGATAGGGATTCAGTGTGGGATACTGTCCTGGGACAGGGATTCGGTATAAGATACTGTCCTGGGATAGGGATTCAGTGTGGAATACTGTCCTGGGACAGGGATTCAGTGTGGAATACTGTCCTTGGACAGGGATTCGGTGTGGGATATTGTCCTGGAAGAAGGATTCAGTGTGGGATATTGTCCTGGGACAGGGATTCGGTGCGGGATACTGACCTGGGAGAGGGATTTGGTGTGGGATACTGTCATCGGAAAGGGATTATGTGTGGAATGCTGTCCTGCGACAGGGATTCGGTGTGGAATACTGTCCTGGGACAGGGATTCAGGGTAGGATACTCTCCTGGGACAGGGATTCAGTGTGGGATACTGTCCTGCGACAAGGATGCGTTGTGGGATACCGTCCTGGGAGAGGGAATCAGTGTGGGATACTCTCCTGGGACAGGGATTCGGTGTGGGTTACTGTCCTGGGACAAAGATTTGGTGTGGGATACTGTCCTGGGAGAGGGAATATGTGTGGGCTACTGTCCTGGGAGAGGGATTTGGTGTGGGATACTATCCTGGGAGAGGGATTCAGTGTGGGATACTGTCCTGGGAGAGGGATTTGGTGTGAGACACTGTCCTGGGAGAGGGACTATGTGTGGGATAATGTCCTTGGACAGGGATTTGGTGTGGGATACAGTCCTGGGAGAAGGATTAGTTGGAGGATACTGTCCTAGGAGAGGGATTCAGAGTTGGTTACTGTCCTGGGACAGGTATTCAGTGTGGAATACTGTCCTGGGACAGTGATTCAGTTTGGAATACTGTCCTGGGACAGGGAGTCAGTGTGGAATACTGTCCTGGGAGAAGGATTCAGTGCAGGATACTGACCTGGAGAAGGATTCAGTGTGGGATATTGTCCTGGGACAAGGATTCAGTGCGGGATACTGTCCTGCTAGAGGGATTGAGTGTGAGATTATGCCCTGGGAGAGGGACTATGCGTGGGAAACTGTCCTGGGACAGGGACTATCTGTGGGATACTGTCCTGGGACAGAGATTCAGTGTGGAATACTGTCCTGGGACAGGGATTTGGTGTGGGTTACTGTCCTGGGACAAAGATTTGGTGTGGGATACTGTACTGGGAGAGGGAGAATGTGGGGGTTACTGTCCTGGGAGAGGGATTCAGTGTGGGATACTGTCCTGGAAGAAGGATTCAGTGTGGGATATTGTCCTGGGACAGGGATTCGGTGTGGGATACTGTCCTGCGAGAGAAATTGAGTGTGAGATTATGTCCTGGGAGAGGGACTATGCGTGGGATACTGTCCTGGGACAGGGAGTCGGTGTGGGATACTGTCCTGGGACAGTGAGTTAGTGTGGGATACTGTCCTGGGACAGGGACTATCTGTGGGATACTGTCCTGGGACAGGGATTCAGTGTGGAATACTGTCCTGGGACAGAGATTCAGTGTGGAATACTGTCCTGGGACAGGGATTTGATGATGGATACTGTCCTGGAAGAAGGATTCAGTGTGGGATATTGTCCTGGGACAGGGATTCGGTGTGGGATACTGTTCTGGGACAGGGATTCGTTGTGTGATACTGTCCTGGGAGAGGGAATCAGTGTGGGATACTCCCCTGGGACAGCAACTCAGTGTGGGATACTATCCTGGGAGAGGGACTATCTGTGGGAAACTGTCCTGCGAGAGGGATTCAGTGTGGGATACTGTCCTGGGAGAGGGAATCAGTGTGGGATACTGTCCTGGGAGAGGGATTCATTGTGGGATACTATCCTGGGAGAGGGATTCAGTGTGGGATACTATCCTGGTACAGGGATTCGGTGTGAGATACTGTCCTGGGACAGGGAGTCAGTGTGGAATACTGTCCTTGGACAGGGATTCGGTGTGGGATGCTGACATGGGAGATTGATTCGTTTTGTGATACTGTCACGGGAGAGGGATTCGGTGTGGTATACTGTCCTGGGAGAGGGACTATGTGTGGGATACTGTCCTGGGACAGGGATTTGGTGTGGCATACTGTCCTGGGAGAGGGATTCAGTGTGGAATACTGTCCTGGGACAGGGATTCAGTGTGGGATACTGTCCTGGGAGAGGGAATGAGAGTGGGATACAGTCCTGGGACAGGAATTCGATCAGGGTTGCTGTCCTGGGACCAGGACTTGGTGTGGGATACTGTCCTGGGAGAGGGAATATGTGTGGGCTACTGTCCTGGGAGAGGGATTTGGTGTGGGATACTATCCTGGGAGAGGGATTCAGTGTGGGATACTGTCCTGGGAGAGGGATTTGGTGTGAGACACTGTTCTGGGAGAGGGACTATGTGTGGGATAATGTCCTTGGACAGGGATTTGGTGTGGGATACAGTCCTGGGAGAAGGATTAGGTGGAGGATACTGTCCTAGGAGAGGGATTCAGAGTTGGTTACTGTCCTGGGACAGGTATTCAGTGTGGAATACTGTCCTGGGACAGTGATTCAGTTTGGAATACTGTCCTGGGACAGGGAGTCAGTGTGGAATACTGTCCTGGGAGAAGGATTCAGTGCAGGATACTGACCTGGAGAAGGATTCAGTGTGGGATATTGTCCTGGGACAAGGATTCAGTGCGGGATACTGTCCTGCTAGAGGGATTGAGTGTGAGATTATGCCCTGGGAGAGGGACTATGCGTGGGATACTGTCCTGGGACAGGGACTATCTGTGGGATACTGTCCTGGGACAGAGATTCAGTGTGGAATACTGTCCTGGGACAGGGATTTGATGATGGATACTGTCCTGGAAGAAGGATTCAGTGTGGGATCTTGTCCTGGGACAGGGATTCGGTGTGGGATACTGTTCTGGGACAGGGATTCGTTGTGTGATACTGTCCTGGAAGAGGGAATCAGTGTGGGATACTGTCCTGGGACAGGGATTCAGTGTGGGATACTGTCCTGGGACAAGTATATGGTGTGGGATATTGTCCTGGGAGAGAGAATCAGTGTGGGATACTTTCCTGGGAGTAGGCTTCAGTGAGGGCTACTGTCCTGGGAGAGGGAATCAGTGTGGGATACTGTCCTGGGAGAGGGATTCATTGTGGGATACTATCCTGGGAGAGGGATTCAGTGTGGGATACTATCCTGGTACAGGGATTCGGTGTGAGATACTGTCCTGGGACAGGGAGTCAGTGTGGAATACTGTCCTTGGACAGGGATTCGGTGTGGGATGCTGACATGGGAGATTGATTCGTTTTGTGATACTGTCACGGGAGAGGGATTCGGTGTGGTATACTGTCCTGGGAGAGGGACTATGTGTGGGATACTGTCCTGGGACAGGGATTTGGTGTGGCATACTGTCCTGGGAGAGGGATTCAGTGTGGAATACTGTCCTGGGACAGGGATTCAGTGTGGGATACTGTCCTGGGAGAGGGAATGAGAGTGGGATACAGTCCTGGGACAGGAATTCGCTCAGGGTTGCTGTCCTGGGACAAGGATTTGGTGTGGGATACTGTCCTGGGAGAGGGATTATGTGTGCGACAGTGTCCTGGGAGAGGGAATCAATGTGGGATACTGTCCTGGGAGAGGGAATCAGTGTGGGATACTGTCCTGGGAGAGGGAGTCATTGTGTGATACTGTCCTGGGAGAGGGTTTCGGTGTGGGATACTGTCCTGGGAGAGGGATTCGGTGTGGGGTATTGTCCCGGGAGAGGGATTCGGTGTGGGATACTGTCCCGGGAGAGGGATTCATTGTGGTATACTGTCCCGGGAGAGGGATTCGGTGTGGGATAATATCCTGGGAGAGGGAATCACTGTAGGATACTGTCCTGGGAGAGGGATTCGGTGTGGGATACTGTCCTGGGAGAGGGACTATGCGTGGGATACAGTCCTGGGACAGGGATTCAGTGTGGAATACGGTCCTTGGAGAGGGATTCGGTGTGGGATACTGTCCTGGGAGAGGGAATCAGTGTGGGATACTGTCCCTGGAGAGGGATTCGGTGTGGGATACTGTCCCGGGAAAGGGATTCGGTGTGGGATACTGTCCCGGGAGAGGGATTCATTGTGGTATACTGTCCCGGGAGAGGGATTCGGTGTGGGATAATATCCTGGGAGAGGGATTCGGTGTGGGATAATATCCTGGGAGAGGGAATCACTGTAGGATACTGTCCTGGGAGAGGGATTCGGTGTGGGATACTGTCCTGGGAGAGGGACTATGCGTGGGATACAGTCCTGGGACAGGGATTTGGACTGGGATAATGAACTAGCAGAAGGATTCGGAGTGGGATACTGTCCTGGGAGAGGGATTCAGTGTGGGATACTGTCCTGGGAGAAGGAAACAGTGTGGGATACTGTCCTGGGACAGGAATTCGATGAGGGTTACTGTCCTGGGACAAGGATTTGGTATGGGATACTGTCCTGGGAGAGGGACTATGTGTGGGACAGTGTCCTGGGAGAGGGAATCAATGTGGGATACTGTCCTGGGAGAGGGAATCAGTGTGGGATACTGTCCTGGGACAGGAATTCGATGAGGGTTACTGTCCTGGGACAAGGATTTGGTATGGGATACTGTCCTGGGAGAGGGACTATGTGTGGGACAGTGTCCTGGGAGAGGGAATCAATGTGGGATACTGTCCTGGGAGAGGGATTCAGTGTGGGATACTGTCCTGGGACAGTGACTCAGTGTTTGATACTGTCCTGGGAAAGGGAGTCGGTGTAAGATACTGTCCTGGGATAGGGATTCAGTGTGGAATACTGTCCTGGGACAGGGATTCAGTATGGAATACTGTCCTGGGAGAGGGAATCAGTGTGGGATACTGTCCTGGGACAGGAATTCGATGAGGGTTACTGTCCTGGGACAAGGATTTGGTATGGGATACTGTCCTGGGAGAGGGACTATGTGTGGGACAGTGTCCTGGGAGAGGGAATCAATGTGGGATACTGTCCTGGGAGAGGGAATCAGTGTGGGATACTGTCCTGGGAGAGGGAGTCATTGTGTGATACTGTCCTGGGAGAGGGTTTCGGTGTGGGATACTGTCCCGGGAGAGGGATTCGGTGTGGGGTATTGTCCCGGGAGAGGGATTCGGTGTGGGATACCGTCCCGGGAGAGGGATTCATTGTGGTATACTGTCCTGGGAGAGGGATTCGGTGTGGGATAATATCCTGGGAGAGGGAATCACTGTAGGATACTGTCCTGGGAGAGGGATTCGGTGTGGGATACTGTCCTGGGAGAGGGACTATGCGTGGGATACAGTCCTGGGACAGGGATTCAGTGTGGAATACGGTCCTTGGAGAGGGATTTGGTGTGGGATACTGTCCTGGGAGAGGGAATCAGTGTGGGATACTGTCCTGGGAGAGGGAGTTAATGTGTGATACTGTCCTGGGAGAGGGATTCGGTGTGGGATACTGTCCCGGGAGAGGGATTCGGTGTAGGATACTGTCCCGGGAGAGGGATTCGGTGTGGGATACTGTCCCGGGAGAGGGATTCATTATGGTATACTGTCCCGGGAGAGGGATTCAGTGTGGGATAATATCCTGGGAGAGGGAATCACTGTAGGATACTGTCCTGGGAGAGGGATTCGGTGTGGGATACTGTCCTGGGAGAGGGACTATGCGTGGGATACAGTCCTGGGACAGGGATTTGGACTGGGATAATGACCTAGCAGAAGCATTCGGAGTGGGATACTGTCCTGGGAGAGGGATTCAGTGTGGGATACTGTCCTGGGAGAGGGAAACAGTGTGGGATACTGTCCTGGGACAGGAATTCGATGAGGGTTACTGTCCTGGGACAAGGATTTGGTATGGGATACTGTCCTGGGAGAGGGACTATGTGTGGGACAGTGTCCTGGGAGAGGGAATCAATGTGGGATACTGTCCTGGGAGAGGGAATCAGTGTGGGATACTGTCCTGGGACAGGAATTCGATGAGGGTTACTGTCCTGGGACAAGGATTTGGTATGGGATACTGTCCTGGGAGAGGGACTATGTGTGGGACAGTGTCCTGGGAGAGGGAATCAGTGTGGGATACTGTCCTGGGAGAGGGATTCAGTGTGGGATACTGTACTGGGACAGCGACTCAGTGTGGGATACTGTCCTGGGAAAGGGATTCAGTGTGAGATACTGTCCTGCGACAGGGATTCAGTGTGGAATACTGTACTTGGACAAGGAATCGGTGTGGGATGCTGACATGGGAGATTGATTCGGTGTGGGATACTGTCCCGGGAGAGGAATTCGTTGTGGTATACTGTCCTGGGAGAGGGATTCAGTGTGGGATAATATCCTGGGAGAGGGATTCACTGTAGGATCCTGTCCTGGGAGAGGGATTCGGTGTGGGATACTGTCCTGGGAGAGGGACTATGCGTGGGATATAGTCCTGGGACATGGATTTGGACTGGGATACTGTCCTGGGAGAAGTATTCGCTGTGGGATACTGTCCTGGGAGAGGGATTCAGTGTGGGATACTGTACTGGGACAGCGAATCACTGTGGGATACTGTCCTGGAAGTGGGAGTCAGTGTGGGATCCTGACCTGGGACAGGGACTGTCTGTGGGATACTGTCCTGGGAAAGGGATTATGTGTGGAATACTGTCCTGGGACCGGGATTCGGTGTGGAATACTGTCCTGGGACAGGGATTCAGTGTGGGATACTGTCCTTGGAGAGGGAATCAGTGTGGGATACTGTCCTGGGACAGGAATTCGATCAGGGTTACTGTCCTGGGACAAGGATTTGGTGTGGGATACTGTCCTGGGAGAGGGACTATGTGTGGGACAGTGTCCTGGGAGAGGGAATCAATGTGGGATACTGTCCTGGGAGAGGGAGTCATTGTGTGACACTGTCCTGGGAGAGGGATTCGGTGTGGGATTCTGTCCCGGGAGAGGGATTCGGTGTGGGATACTGTCCCGGCAGAGGGATTCACTGTAGGATCCTGTCCTGGGAGAGGGATTCGGTGTGGGATACTGTCCTGGGAGAGGGACTATGCGTGGGATATAGTCCTGGTACATGGATTTGGACTGGGATACTGTCCTGGGAGAAGTATTCGCTGTGGGATACTGTCCTAGGAGAGGGATTCAGTGTGGGATACTGTACTGGGACAGCGAGTCAGTGTGGGATACTGTCCTGGGACAGGGACTATCTGTGGGATACTGTCCTGGGACAGGGGGTCGGTGTGGGATACTGTCCTCAGACAAGGATTCAGTGTGGGATACTGTCCTGGGAGAGGGAATCAGTGTGGGATACTGTCCTGGGAGAGGGAATCAGTGTGGGATACTGTTTGGAAGTGGGAGTCAGTGTGGGATACTGTCCTGGAACAGCGAGTCAGTGTGGGATCCTGTCCTGGGACAGGGACTGTCTGTGGGATACTGTCCTGGGAAAGGGATTATGTGTGGAATACTGTCCTGGGACCGGGATTCGGTGTGGAATACTGTCCTGGGACAGGGATTCAGTGTGGGATACTGTCCTTGGAGAGGGAATCAGTGTGGGATACTGTCCTGGGACAGGAATTCGATCAGGGTTACTGTCCTGGGACAAGGATTTGGTGTGGGATACTGTCCTGGCAGAGGGACTATGTGTGGGACAGTGTCCTGGGAGAGGTAATCAATGTGGGATACTGCCCTGGGAGAGGGAGTCATTGTGTGATACTGTCCTGGGAGAGGGATTCGGTGTGGGATTCTGTCCCGGGAGAGGGATTCGGTGTGGGATACTGTCCTGGGAGAGGGATTCATTGTGGTATACTGTCCCGGGAGAGGGATTTGGTGTGAGATAATATCCTGGGAGAGGGAATCACTGTAGGATACTGTCCTGGGAGAGGGATTCGGTGTGGGATACTGTCCTGGGAGAGGGACTATGCGTGGGATAAAGTCCTGGGACAGGGATTTGGACTGGGATAATGACCTAGGAGAAGGATTCGGAGTGGGATACTGTCCTAGGAGAGGGATTCATTGTGGAATACTGTCCTGGGACAGGGATTCAGTGTGGAATACGGTCCTTGGAGAGGGATTCGGTGTGGGATACTGTCCTGGGAGAGGGATTCAGTGTGGGATACTGTCCTGGGACAGCAACTCAGTGTTTGATACTGTCCTGGGAAAGGGAGTCGGTGTAAGATACTGTCCTGGGATAGGGATTCAGTGTGGGATACTGTCCTGGGAGAGGGAATCAGTGTGGGATGCTGTCCTGGGACAGGAATTCGATGAGGGTTACTGTCCTGGGACAAGGATTTGGTATGGGATACTGTCCTGGGAGAGGGACTATGTGTGGGACAGTGTCCTGGGAGAGGGAATCAATGTGGGATACTGTCCTGGGAGAGGGAATCAGTGTGGGATAATGTCCTGGGAGAGGGATTCAATGTGCGATACTGTCCTGGGAGAGGGATTCAATGTGGGATACTGTCCTGGGAAAGGGATTCGGTGTGAGATACTGTCCTGAGACAGGGATTCAGTGTGGAATACTGTACTTGGA
Organism: Carcharodon carcharias; assembly: GCF_017639515.1. Taxonomy (NCBI): domain Eukaryota; kingdom Metazoa; phylum Chordata; class Chondrichthyes; order Lamniformes; family Lamnidae; genus Carcharodon; species Carcharodon carcharias. Next base: position 97,062,886 of record NC_054476.1, on the reverse strand, counting down.
CAGGGAATCGGTGTGGGATGCTGACATGGGAGATTGATTCGGTGTGGGCTACTGTCCCGGGAGAGGGATTCGGTGTGCTATACTGTCCTGGGAGAGGGATTCGGTGTGGGATAATATCCTGGGAGAGGGATTCACTGTAGGATACTGTCCCGGGAGAGGGATTCAGTGTGGGATAATATCCTGGGAGAGGGAATCACTGTAGGATACTGTCCTGGGAGAGGGATTCGGTGTGGGATACTGTCCTGGGAGAGGGACTATGCGTGGGATACAGTCCTGGGACAGGGATTTGGACTGGGATAATGACCTAGCAGAAGCATTCGGAGTGGGATACTGTCCTGGGAGAGGGATTCAGTGTGGGATACTGTCCTGGGAGAGGGAAACAGTGTGGGATACTGTCCTGGGACAGGAATTCGATGAGGGTTACTGTCCTGGGACAAGGATTTGGTATGGGATACTGTCCTGGGAGAGGGACTATGTGTGGGACAGTGTCCTGGGAGAGGGAATCAATGTGGGATACTGTCCTGGGAGAGGGAATCAGTGTGGGATACTGTCCTGGGACAGGAATTCGATGAGGGTTACTGTCCTGGGACAAGGATTTGGTATGGGATACTGTCCTGGGAGAGGGACTATGTGTGGGACAGTGTCCTGGGAGAGGGAATCAGTGTGGGATACTGTCCTGGGAGAGGGATTCAGTGTGGGATACTGTACTGGGACAGCGACTCAGTGTGGGATACTGTCCTGGGAAAGGGATTCAGTGTGAGATACTGTCCTGCGACAGGGATTCAGTGTGGAATACTGTACTTGGACAAGGAATCGGTGTGGGATGCTGACATGGGAGATTGATTCGGTGTGGGATACTGTCCCGGGAGAGGAATTCGTTGTGGTATACTGTCCTGGGAGAGGGATTCAGTGTGGGATAATATCCTGGGAGAGGGATTCACTGTAGGATCCTGTCCTGGGAGAGGGATTCGGTGTGGGATACTGTCCTGGGAGAGGGACTATGCGTGGGATATAGTCCTGGGACATGGATTTGGACTGGGATACTGTCCTGGGAGAAGTATTCGCTGTGGGATACTGTCCTGGGAGAGGGATTCAGTGTGGGATACTGTACTGGGACAGCGAATCACTGTGGGATACTGTCCTGGAAGTGGGAGTCAGTGTGGGATCCTGACCTGGGACAGGGACTGTCTGTGGGATACTGTCCTGGGAAAGGGATTATGTGTGGAATACTGTCCTGGGACCGGGATTCGGTGTGGAATACTGTCCTGGGACAGGGATTCAGTGTGGGATACTGTCCTTGGAGAGGGAATCAGTGTGGGATACTGTCCTGGGACAGGAATTCGATCAGGGTTACTGTCCTGGGACAAGGATTTGGTGTGGGATACTGTCCTGGGAGAGGGACTATGTGTGGGACAGTGTCCTGGGAGAGGGAATCAATGTGGGATACTGTCCTGGGAGAGGGAGTCATTGTGTGACACTGTCCTGGGAGAGGGATTCGGTGTGGGATTCTGTCCCGGGAGAGGGATTCGGTGTGGGATACTGTCCCGGCAGAGGGATTCACTGTAGGATCCTGTCCTGGGAGAGGGATTCGGTGTGGGATACTGTCCTGGGAGAGGGACTATGCGTGGGATATAGTCCTGGTACATGGATTTGGACTGGGATACTGTCCTGGGAGAAGTATTTGCTGTGGGATACTGTCCTAGGAGAGGGATTCAGTGTGGGATACTGTCCCGGGAGAGGGATTTGGTGTGGGATAATATCCTGGGAGAGGGAATCACTGTAGGATACTGTCCTGGGAGAGGGATTCGGTGTGGGATACTGTCCTGGGAGAGGGACTATGCGTGGGATAAAGTCCTGGGACAGGGATTTGGACTGGGATAATGACCTAGGAGAAGGATTCGGAGTGGGATACTGTCCTAGGAGAGGGATTCATTGTGGAATACTGTCCTGGGACAGGGATTCAGTGTGGAATACGGTCCTTGGAGAGGGATTCGGTGTGGGATACTGTCCTGGGAGAGGGATTCAGTGTGGGATACTGTCCTGGGACAGCAACTCAGTGTTTGATACTGTCCTGGGAAAGGGAGTCGGTGTAAGATACTGTCCTGGGATAGGGATTCAGTGTGGGATACTGTCCTGGGAGAGGGAATCAGTGTGGGATGCTGTCCTGGGACAGGAATTCGATGAGGGTTACTGTCCTGGGACAAGGATTTGGTATGGGATACTGTCCTGGGAGAGGGACTATGTGTGGGACAGTGTCCTGGGAGAGGGAATCAATGTGGGATACTGTCCTGGGAGAGGGAATCAGTGTGGGATAATGTCCTGGGAGAGGGATTCAATGTGCGATACTGTCCTGGGAGAGGGATTCAATGTGGGATACTGTCCTGGGAAAGGGATTCGGTGTGAGATACTGTCCTGAGACAGGGATTCAGTGTGGAATACTGTACTTGGACAGGGAATCGGTGTGGGATGCTGACATGGGAGATTGATTCGGTGTGGGCTACTGTCCCGGGAGAGGGATTCGGTGTGCTATACTGTCCTGGGAGAGGGATTCGGTGTGGGATAATATCCTGGGAGAGGGATTCACTGTAGGATACTGTCCCGGGAGAGGGATTCAGTGTGGGATAATATCCTGGGAGAGGGAATCACTGTAGGATACTGTCCTGGGAGAGGGATTCGGTGTGGGATACTGTCCTGGGAGAGGGACTATGCGTGGGATACAGTCCTGGGACAGGGATTTGGACTGGGATAATGACCTAGCAGAAGCATTCGGAGTGGGATACTGTCCTGGGAGAGGGATTCAGTGTGGGATACTGTCCTGGGAGAGGGAAACAGTGTGGGATACTGTCCTGGGACAGGAATTCGATGAGGGTTACTGTCCTGGGACAAGGATTTGGTATGGGATACTGTCCTGGGAGAGGGACTATGTGTGGGACAGTGTCCTGGGAGAGGGAATCAATGTGGGATACTGTCCTGGGAGAGGGAATCAGTGTGGGATACTGTCCTGGGACAGGAATTCGATGAGGGTTACTGTCCTGGGACAAGGATTTGGTATGGGATACTGTCCTGGGAGAGGGACTATGTGTGGGACAGTGTCCTGGGAGAGGGAATCAGTGTGGGATACTGTCCTGGGAGAGGGATTCAGTGTGGGATACTGTACTGGGACAGCGACTCAGTGTGGGATACTGTCCTGGGAAAGGGATTCAGTGTGAGATACTGTCCTGCGACAGGGATTCAGTGTGGAATACTGTACTTGGACAAGGAATCGGTGTGGGATGCTGACATGGGAGATTGATTCGGTGTGGGATACTGTCCCGGGAGAGGAATTCGTTGTGGTATACTGTCCTGGGAGAGGGATTCAGTGTGGGATAATATCCTGGGAGAGGGATTCACTGTAGGATCCTGTCCTGGGAGAGGGATTCGGTGTGGGATACTGTCCTGGGAGAGGGACTATGCGTGGGATATAGTCCTGGGACATGGATTTGGACTGGGATACTGTCCTGGGAGAAGTATTCGCTGTGGGATACTGTCCTGGGAGAGGGATTCAGTGTGGGATACTGTACTGGGACAGCGAATCACTGTGGGATACTGTCCTGGAAGTGGGAGTCAGTGTGGGATCCTGACCTGGGACAGGGACTGTCTGTGGGATACTGTCCTGGGAAAGGGATTATGTGTGGAATACTGTCCTGGGACCGGGATTCGGTGTGGAATACTGTCCTGGGACAGGGATTCAGTGTGGGATACTGTCCTTGGAGAGGGAATCAGTGTGGGATACTGTCCTGGGACAGGAATTCGATCAGGGTTACTGTCCTGGGACAAGGATTTGGTGTGGGATACTGTCCTGGGAGAGGGACTATGTGTGGGACAGTGTCCTGGGAGAGGGAATCAATGTGGGATACTGTCCTGGGAGAGGGAGTCATTGTGTGACACTGTCCTGGGAGAGGGATTCGGTGTGGGATTCTGTCCCGGGAGAGGGATTCGGTGTGGGATACTGTCCCGGCAGAGGGATTCACTGTAGGATCCTGTCCTGGGAGAGGGATTCGGTGTGGGATACTGTCCTGGGAGAGGGACTATGCGTGGGATATAGTCCTGGTACATGGATTTGGACTGGGATACTGTCCTGGGAGAAGTATTTGCTGTGGGATACTGTCCTAGGAGAGGGATTCAGTGTGGGATACTGTCCCGGGAGAGGGATTTGGTGTGGGATAATATCCTGGGAGAGGGAATCACTGTAGGATACTGTCCTGGGAGAGGGATTCGGTGTGGGATACTGTCCTGGGAGAGGGACTATGCGTGGGATAAAGTCCTGGGACAGGGATTTGGACTGGGATAATGACCTAGGAGAAGGATTCGGAGTGGGATACTGTCCTAGGAGAGGGATTCATTGTGGAATACTGTCCTGGGACAGGGATTCAGTGTGGAATACGGTCCTTGGAGAGGGATTCGGTGTGGGATACTGTCCTGGGAGAGGGATTCAGTGTGGGATACTGTCCTGGGACAGCAACTCAGTGTTTGATACTGTCCTGGGAAAGGGAGTCGGTGTAAGATACTGTCCTGGGATAGGGATTCAGTGTGGGATACTGTCCTGGGAGAGGGAATCAGTGTGGGATGCTGTCCTGGGACAGGAATTCGATGAGGGTTACTGTCCTGGGACAAGGATTTGGTATGGGATACTGTCCTGGGAGAGGGACTATGTGTGGGACAGTGTCCTGGGAGAGGGAATCAATGTGGGATACTGTCCTGGGAGAGGGAATCAGTGTGGGATAATGTCCTGGGAGAGGGATTCAATGTGCGATACTGTCCTGGGAGAGGGATTCAATGTGGGATACTGTCCTGGGAAAGGGATTCGGTGTGAGATACTGTCCTGAGACAGGGATTCAGTGTGGAATACTGTACTTGGACAGGGAATCGGTGTGGGATGCTGACATGGGAGATTGATTCGGTGTGGGCTACTGTCCCGGGAGAGGGATTCGGTGTGCTATACTGTCCTGGGAGAGGGATTCGGTGTGGGATAATATCCTGGGAGAGGGATTCACTGTAGGATACTGTCCTGGGAGAGGGATTCGGTGTGGGATACTGTCCTGGGAGAGGGACTTTGCGTGGGATATAGTCCTGGGACATGGATTTGGACTGGGATACTGTCCTGGGAGAAGTATTCGCTGTGGGATACTGTCCTGGGAGAGGGATTCGGTGTGGGATACAGTCCTGGGAGACAGAGTCAGTGTGGGATACTGTACTGGGACAGCGAGTCACTGTGGGATACTGTCCTGGGACAGGGACTATCTGTGGGATACTGTCCTGGGACAGGGAGTCGGTGTTGGATACTGTCCTCGGACAAGGATTCAGTGTGGGATACTGTCCTGGGAGAGGGAATCAGTGTGGGATACTGTCCTGGAAGTGGGATTCAGTGTGGGATATTGTCCTGGGACAGGGATTCGGTGTGGGATACTGTTCTGGGACAGGGATTCGTTGTGTGATACTGTCCTGGGAGAGGGAATCAGTGTGGGATACTGTCCTGGGACAGGGATTCGGTGTGGGATACTGTTCTGGGACAGCGAGTCAGTGTGGGATCCTGTCCTGGGAAAGGGACTGTCTGTGGGATACTGTCCTGGGAAAGGGATTATGTGTGGAATACTGTCCTGGGAGAGGGAATCAGTGTGGGATACTGTCCTGGGACAGGGATTCAGTGTGGGATACTGTCCTTGGAGAGGGAATCAGTGTGGGATACTGTCCTGGGACAGGAATTCGATCAGGGTTACTGTCCTGGGACAAGGATTTGGTGTGGGATACTGTCCTGGGAGAGGGTCTACGTGTGGGACAGTGTCCTGGGAGAGGGAGTCATTGTATGATACTGTCCTGGGAGAGGGATTCATTGTGGGATACTGTCCTGGGAAAGGGATTCGGTGTGAGATACTGTCCTGAGACAGGGATTCAGTGTGGGATACTGTCCTGGGACAAGTATATGGTGTGGGATATTGTCCTGGGAGAGGGAATCAGTGTGGGATACTTTCCTGGGAGTAGGCTTCAGTGAGGGCTACTGTCCTGGGAGAGGGAATCAGTGTGGGATACTGTCCTGGGAGAGGGATTCATTGTGGGATACTATCCTGGGAGAGGGATTCAGTGTGGGATACTATCCTGGTACAGGGATTCGGTGTGAGATACTGTCCTGGGACAGGGAGTCAGTGTGGAATACTGTCCTTGGACAGGGATTCGGTGTGGGATGCTGACATGGGAGATTGATTCGTTTTGTGATACTGTCACGGGAGAGGGATTCGGTGTGGTATACTGTCCTGGGAGAGGGACTATGTGTGGGATACTGTCCTGGGACAGGGATTTGGTGTGGCATACTGTCCTGGGAGAGGGATTCAGTGTGGAATACTGTCCTGGGACAGGGATTCAGTGTGGGATACTGTCCTGGGAGAAGGAATGAGAGTGGGATTCAGTCCTGGGACAGGAATTCGATCAGGGTTGCTGTCCTGGGACAAGGATTTGGTGTGGGATACTGTCCTGGGAGAGGGATTATGTGTGGGACAGTGTCCTGGGAGAGGGAATCAATGTGGGATACTGTCCTGGGAGAGGGAATCAGTGTGGGATACTGTCCTGGGAGAGGGAGTCATTGTGTGATACTGTCCTGGGAGAGGGTTTCGGTGTGGGATACTGTCCCAGGAGAGGGATTCGGTGTGGGGTATTGTCCCGGGAGAGGGATTCGGTGTGGGATACTGTCCCGGGAGAGGGATTCATTGTGGTATACTGTCCTGGGAGAGGGATTCGGTGTGGGATAATATCCTGGGAGAGGGAATCACTGTAGGATACTGTCCTGGGAGTGGGATTCGGTGTGGGATACTGTCCTGGGAGAGGGACTATGCGTGGGATACAGTCCTGGGACAGGGATTCAGTGTGGAATACGGTCCTTGGAGAGGGATTCGGTGTGGGATACTGTCCTGGGAGAGGGAATCAGTGTGGGATACTGTCCTGGGAGGGGGATTCGGTGTGGGATACTGTCCCGGGAAAGGGATTCGGTGTAGGATACTGTCCCGGGAGAGCGATTCGGTGTGGGATACTGTCCCGGGAGAGGGATTCATTGTGGTATACTGTCCCGGGAGAGGGATTCGGTGTGGGATAATATCCTGGGAGAGGGATTCGGTGTGGGATAATATGCTGGGAGAGGGAATCACTGTAGGATACTGTCCTGGGAGAGGGATTCGGTGTGGGATACTGTCCTGGGAGAGGGACTATGCGTGGGATACAGACCTGGGACAGGGATTTGGACTGGGATAATGAACTAGCAGAAGGATTCGGAGTGGGATACTGTCCTGGGAGAGGGATTCAGTGTGGGATACTGTCCTGGGAGAGGGAAACAGTGTGGGATACTGTCCTGGGAAAGGGATTATGTGTGGAATTCTGTCCTGGGAGAGGGAATCAGTGTGGGATACTGTCCTGGGACAGGGATTCAGTGTGGGATACGGTCCTTGGAGAGGGAATCAGTGTGGGATACTGTCCTGTGCCAGGAATTCGATCAGGGTTACTGTCCTGGGACAAGGATTTGGTGTGGGATACTGTCCTGGGAGAGGGATTCGGTGTGGGATTCTGTCCTGGGAGAGGGACTATGCGTGGGATACAGTCCTGGGACAGGGATTTGGACTGGGATAATGACCTAGGAGAAGGATTCGGAGTGGGATACTGTCCTAGGAGAGGGATTCATTGTGGAATAATGTCCTGGGACAGGGATTCAGTGTGGAATACGGTCCTTGGAGAGGGATTCGGTGTGGGATACTGTCCTGGGAGAGGGATTCAGTGTGGGATACTGTCCTGGGAGAGGGAATCAGTGTGGGATGCTGTCCTGGGAGAGGGAATCAGTGTGGGATACTGTCCTGGGACAGCAGCTCAGTGTTTGATACTGTCCTGGGAAAGGGAGTCGGTGTAAGATACTGTCCTGGGATAGGGATTCAGTGTGGAATACTGTCCTGGTACAGGGATTCAGTGTGGGATACTGTCCTGGGAGAGGGAATCAGTGTGGGATGCTGTCCTGGGACAGGAATTCGATGAGGGTTACTGTCCTGGGACAAGGATTTGGTATGGGATACTGTCCTGGGAGAGGGACTATGTGTGGGACAGTGTCCTGGGAGAGGGAATCAATGTGGGATACTCTCCTGGGTGAGGGAATCAGTGTGGGATAATGTCCTGAGAGAGGGAGTCATTGTGGGATACTCTCCTGGGAGAGGGATTCATTGTGGGATACTGTCCTGGGAAAGGGATTCGGTGTGAGATACTGTCCTGAGAAAGGGATTCAGTGTGGAATACTGTACTTGGACAGGGAATCGGTGTGGGATGCTGACATGGGAGATTGATTCGGTGTGGGAAACTGCCCCGGGAGAGGGATTCGTTGTGCTATACTGTCCTGGGAGAGGGATTCGGTGTGGGATAATATCCTGGGAGAGGGATTCACTGTAGGATACTGTCCTGGGAGAGGGATTCGGTGTGGGATACTGTCCTGGGAGAGGGACTTTGCGTGGGATATAGTCCTGGGACATGGATTTGGACTGGGATACTGTCCTGGGAGAAGTATTCGCTGTGGGATACTGTCCTGGGAGAGGGATTCAGTGTGGGATACTGTACTGGGACAGCGAGTCAGTGTGGGATACTGTCCTGGGACAGGGACTATCTGTGGGATACTGTCCTGGGACAGGGAATCAGTGTGGGATACTGTCCTGGAAGTGGGATTCAGTGTGGGATATTGTCCTGGGACAGGGATTCGGTGTGGGATACTGTTCTGGGACAGGGATTCGTTGTGTGATACTTTCCTGGGAGAGGTAATCAGTGTGGGATACTGTCCTGGGACAGCGATTCGGTGTGGGATACTGTTCTGGGACAGCGAGTCAGTGTGGGATCCTGTCCTGGGACAGGGACTGTCTGTGGGATACTGTCCTGGGAAAGGGATTATGTGTGGAATACTGTCCTGGGAGAGGGAATCAGTGTGGGATACTGTCCTGGGACAGGGATTCAGTGTGGAATACTGTCCTTGGAGAGGGAATCAGTGTGGGATACTGTCCTGGGACAGGAATTCGATCAGGGTTACTGTCCTGGGACAAGGATTTGGTGTGGGATACTGTCCTGGGAGAGGGATTCGGTGTGGGATACTGTCCTGGGAGAGGGACTATGCATGGGATACAGTCCTGGGACAGGGATTTGGACTGGGATAATGACCTAGGAGAAGGATTCGGAGTGGGATACTGTCCTAGGAGAGGGATTCATTGTGGAATAATGTCCTGGGACAGGGATTCAGTGTGGAATACGGTCCTTGGAGAGGGATTCGGTGTGGGATACTGTCCTGGGAGAGGGATTCAGTGTGGGATACTGTCCTGGGAGAGGGAATCAGTGTGGGATGCTGTCCTGGGAGAGGGAATCAGTGTGGGATACTGTCCTGGGACAGCAGCTCAGTGTTTGATACTGTCCTGGGAAAGGGAGTCGGTGTAAGATACTGTCCTGGGATAGGGATTCAGTGTGGAATACTGTCCTAGTACAGGGATTCAGTGTGGGATACTGTCCTGGGAGAGGGAATCAGTGTGGGATGCTGTCCTGGGACAGGAATTCGATGAGGGTTACTGTCCTGGGACAAGGATTTGGTATGGGATACTGTCCTGGGAGAGGGACTATGTGTGGGACAGTGTCCTGGGAGAGGGAATCAATGTGGGATACTGTCCTGGGTGAGGGAATCAGTGTGGGATAATGTCCTGGGAGAGGGAGTCATTGTGGGATACTCTCCTGGGAGAGGGATTCATTGTGGGATACTGTCCTGGGAAAGGGATTCGGTGTGAGATACTGTCCTGAGACAGGGATTCAGTGTGGAATACTGTACTTGGACAGGGAATCGGTGTGGGATGCTGACATGGGAGATTGATTCGGTGTGGGAAACTGTCCCGGGAGAGGGATTCGTTGTGCTATACTGTCCTGGGAGAGGGATTCGGTGTGGGATAATATCCTGGGAGAGGGATTCACTGTAGGATACTGTCCTGGGAGAGGGATTCGGTGTGGGATACTGTCCTGGGAGAGGGACTTTGCGTGGGATATAGTCCTGGGACATGGATTTGGACTGGGATACTGTCCTGGGAGAAGTATTCGCTGTGGGATACTGTCCTGGGAGAGGGATTCAGTGTGGGATACTGTACTGGGACAGCGAGTCAGTGTGGGATACTGTCCTGGGACAGGGACTATCTGTGGGATACTGTCCTGGGACAGGGAATCAGTGTGGGATACTGTCCTGGAAGTGGGATTCAGTGTGGGATATTGTCCTGGGACAGGGATTCGGTGTGGGATACTGTTCTGGGACAGGGATTCGTTGTGTGATACTTTCCTGGGAGAGGGAATCAGTGTGGGATACTGTCCTGGGACAGGGATTCGGTGTGGGATACTGTTCTGGGACAGCGAGTCAGTGTGGGATCCTGTCCTGGGACAGGGACTGTCTGTGGGATACTGTCCTGGGAAAGGGATTATGTGTGGAATACTGTCCTGGGAGAGGGAATCAGTCTGGGATACTGTCCTGGGACTTGGATTCAGTGTGGAATACTGTCCTTGGAGAGGGAATCAGTGTGGGATACTGTCCTGGGACAGGAATTGGATCAGGGTTACTGTCCTGGGACAAGGATTTGGTGTGGGATACTGTCCTGGGAGAGGGATTCGGTGTGGGATACTGTCCTGGGAGAGGGACTATGCGTGGGATACAGTCCTGGGACAGGGATTTGGACTGGGATAATGACCTAGGAGAAGGATTCGGAGAGGGATTCATTGTGGAATAATGTCCTGGGACAGGGATTCAGTGTGGAATACGGTCCTTGGAGAGGGATTCGGTGTGGGATACTGTCCTGGGAGAGGGAATCAGTGTGGGATGCTGTCCTGGGAGAGGGAATCAGTGTGGGATACTGTCCTGGGACAGCAGCTCAGTGTTTGATACTGTCCTGGGAAAGGGAGTCGGTGTAAGATACTGTCCTGGGATAGGGATTCAGTGTGGAATACTGTCCTAGTACAGGGATTCAGTGTGGGATACTGTCCTGGGAGAGGGAATCAGTGTGGGATGCTGTCCTGGGACAGGAATTCGATGAGGGTTACTGTCCTGGGACAAGGATTTGGTATGGGATACTGTCCTGGGAGAGGGACTATGTGTGGGACAGTGTCCTGGGAGAGGGAATCAATGTGGGATACTGTCCTGGGTGAGGGAATCAGTGTGGGATAATGTCCTGGGAGAGGGAGTCATTGTGGGATACTCTCCTGGGAGAAGGATTCATTGTGGGATACTGTCCTGGGAAAGGGATTCGGTGTGAGATACTGTCCTGAGACAGGGATTCAGTGTGGAATACTGTACTTGGACAGGGAATCGGTGTGGGATGCTGACATGGGAGATTGATTCGGTGTGGGAAACTGTCCCGGGAGAGGGATTCGTTGTGCTATACTGTCCTGGGAGAGGGATTCGGTGTGGGATAATATCCTGGGAGAGGGATTCACTGTAGGATACTGTCCTGGGAGAGGGATTCGGTGTGGGATACTGTCCTGGGAGAGGGACTTTGCGTGGGATATAGTCCTGGGACATGGATTTGGACTGGGATACTGTCCTGGGAGAAGTATTCGCTGTGGGATACTGTCCTGGGAGAGGGATTCAGTGTGGGATACTGTACTGGGACAGCGAGTCAGTGTGGGATACTGTCCTGGAAGTGGGAGTCAGTGTGGGATCCTGTCCTGGGACAGGGACTGTCTGTGGGATACTGTCCTGGGAAAGGGATTATGTGTGGAATACTGTCCTGGGACCGGGATTCGGTGTGGAATACTGTCCTGGGACGGGGATTCAGTGTGGGATACTGTCCTTGTAGAGGGAATCAGTGTGGGATACTGTCCTGGGACAGGAATTCGATCAGGGTTACTGTCCTGGGACAAGGATTTGGTTGGTATACTGTCCTGGGAGAGGGACTATGTGTGAGACAGTGTCCTGGGAGAGGGAATCAATGTGGGATACTGTCCTGGGAGAGGGAGTCATTGTGTGATACTGTCCTGGGAGAGGGATTCGGTGTGGGATTCTGTCCCGGGAGAGGGATTCGGTGTGGGATACTGTCCCGGGAGAGGGATTCACTGTAGGATCCTGTCCTGGGAGAGGGATTCGGTGTGGGATACTGTCCTGGGAGAGGGACTATGCGTGGGATATAGTCCTGGTACATGGATTTGGACTGGGATACTGTCCTGGGAGAAGTATTCGCTGTGGGATACTGTCCTGGGAGAGGGGTTCAGTGTGGATTACTGTACTGGGACAGCGAGTCAGTGTGGGATACTGTCCTGGGACAGGGACTATCTGTGGGATACTGTCCTGGGACAGGGAGTCGGTGTGGGATCCTGTCCTCAGACAAGGATTCAGTGTGGGATACTGTCCTGGGAGAGGGAATCGGTGTGGGATACTGTCCTGGAAGTGGGAGTCAGTGTGGGATACTGTCTTGGGACAGCGAGTCAGTGTGGGATCCTGTCCTGGGGTGGTGGTTGCCTGGGTTGGATTTGTCCTGCTTTTAGGTACATGGTATACCTGGGCAATTTTCCACATAGCCGGGTAGATGCCAGTGTTGTAGCTGTGCTGGAACAGCTTGGCTAAGGGCATGGCAGGTTCTGGAGCACAAGTCTTCAGTACTATTATGTGTGGAATACTGTCCTGGGACCGGGATTCGGTGTGGAATACTGTCCTGGGACAGGGATTCAGTGTGGGATACTGTCCTTGGAGAGGGAATCAGTGTGGGATATTGTCCTGGGACAGGAATTCGATCAGGGTTACTGTCCTGGGACAAGGATTTGATGTGGGATACTGTCCTGGGAGAGGGACTATGTGTGGGACAGTGTCCTGGGAGAGGTAATCAATGTGGGATACTGTCCTGGGAGAGGGATTCGGTGTGTGATACTGTCCTGGGAGAGGGATTCTTTGTGTGATACTGTCCTGGGAGAGGGATTCGGTGTGGGATTCTGTCCCGGGAGAGCGATTCGGTGTGGGATACTGTCCCGGGAGAGGGATTCATTGTGGTATACTGTCCCGGGAGAGTGATTCGGTGTGGGATAATATCCTGGGAGAGGAAATCACTGTAGGATACTGTCCTGGGAGAGGGATTCGGTGTGGGATACTGTCCTGGGAGAGGGACTATGCGTGGGATACAGTCCTGGGACAGGGATTTGGACTGGGATAATGACCTAGGAGAAGGATTCGGAGTGGGATACTGTCCTAGGAGAGGGATTCAGTGTGGAATATTGTCCTGGGACAGGGATTCAGTGTGGAATACGGTCCTTGGAGAGGGATTCGGTGTGGGATACTGTCCTGGGACAGCAACTCAGTGTTTGATACTGTCCTGGGAAAGGGAGTCGTTGTAAGATACTATCCTGGGATAGGGATTCAGTGTGGAATACTGTCCTGGGACAGGGATTCAGTGTGGGATACTGTCCTGGGAGAGGGACTATGTGTGGGACTGTGTCCTGGGAGAGGGAATCAATGTGGGATACTGTCCTGGGACAGGGATTCAGTGTGGGATACTGTCCCGGGAGAGGGATTCGGTGTAGGATACTGTCCCGGGAGAGGGATTCGGTGTGGGATACTGTCCCGGGAGAGGGATTCATTGTGGTATACTGTCCCGGGAGAGGGATTCGGTGTGGGATAATATCCTGGGAGAGGGAATCACTGTAGGATACTGTCCTGGGAGAGGGATTCGGTGTGGGATACTGTCCTGGGAGAGGGACTATGCGTGGGATACAGTCCTGGGACAGGGATTTGGACTGGGATAATGACCTAGGAGAAGGATTCGGAGTGGGATACTGTCCTAGGAGAGGGATTCAGTGTGGAATACTGTCCTGGGACAGGGATTCAGTGTGGAATACGGTCCTTGGAGAGGGATTCGGTGTGGAATACTGTCCTGGGAGAGGGATTCAGTGTTGGATACTGTCCTGGGACAGCAACTCAGTGTTGGATACTGTCCTGGGAAAGGGTGTCTTTGTAAGATACTGTCCTGGGATAGGGATTCAGTGTGGAATACTGTCCTGGGACAGGGATTCAGTGTGGGATACTGTCCTGGGAGAGGGAATCAGTATGGGATGCTGTCCTGGGACAGGAATTCAATGAGGGTTATTGTCCTGGGACAAGGATTTGGTATGGGATACTGTCCTGGGAGAGGGACTATGTGTGGGACAGTGTCCTGGGAGAGGGAATCAATGTGGGATACTGTCCTGGGACAGGGATTCGGTGTGGGATACTGTCCCGGGAGAGGGATTCGTTGTAGGATACTGTCCCGGGAGAGGGATTCGGTGTGGGATACTGTCCCGGGAGAGGGATTCATTGTGGTATACTGTCCCGGGAGAGGGATTCGGTGTGGGATAATATCCTGGGATAGGGTATCACTGTAGGATACTGTCCTGGGAGAGGGATTCGGTGTGGGATACTGTCCTGGGAGAGGGACTATGCGTGGGATACAGTCCTGGGACTGGGATTTGGACTGGGATAATGACCTAGGAGAAGGATTTGGAGTGGGATACTGTCCTAGGAGAGGGATTCAGTGTGGAATACTGTCCTGGGACAGGGATTCAGTGTGGAATACGGTCCTTGGAGAGGGATTCGGTGTGGGATACTGTCCTGGGAGAGGGATTCAGTGTTGGATACTGTCCTGGGACAGCAACTCAGTGTTTGATACTGTCCTGGGAAAGGGAGTCTTTGTAAGATACTGTCCTGGGATAGGGATTCAGTGTGGGATACTGTACTGGGACAGCGAGTCAGTGTGGGATCCTGTCCTGGGACAGGGACTATCTGTGGGATAATGTCCTGGGAGAGGGACTATGTGTGGGACAGTGTCCTGGGAGAGGGAATCAGTGTGGGATACTGTCCTGGGAGAGGGATTCAGTGTGGGATACTGTCCTGGGACAGCGACTCAGTGTTTGATACTGTCCTGGGAAAGGGAGTCGGTGTAAGATACTGTCCTAGGATAGGGATTCAGTGTGGAATACTGTCCTGGGGCAGGGATTCAGTATGGAATACTGTCCTGGGAGAGGGAATCAGTGTGGGATACTGTCCTGGGACAGGAATTCGATGAGGGTTACTGTCCTGGGACAAGGATTTGGTATGGGATACTGTCCTGGGAGAGGGACTATGTGTGGGACAGTGTCCTGGGAGAGGGAATCAATGTGGGATACTGTCCTGGGAGAGGGAATCAGTGTGGGATAATGTCCTGGGAGAGGGAGTCATTGTGGGATACTGTCCAGGGAGAGGGATTCAGTGTGGGATACTGTCCTGGGAAAGGGATTCGGTGTGAGATACTGTCCTGCGACCGGGATTCAGTGTGGAATACTGTACTTGGACAAGGAATCGGTGTGGGATGCTGACATGGGAGATTGATTCGGTGTGGGATACTGTCCCGGGAGAGGAATTCGTTGTGGTATACTGTCCTGGGAGAGGGATTCAGTGTGGGATAATATCCTGGGAGAGGGATTCACTGTAGGATCCTGTCCTGGGAGAGGGATTCGGTGTGGGATACTGTCCTGGGAGAGGGACTTTGCGTGGGATATAGTCCTGGGACATGGATTTGGACTGGGATACTGTCCTGGGAGAAGTATTCGCTGTGGGATACTGTCCTGGGAGAGGGATTCAGTGTGGGATACTGTACTGGGACAGCGAGTCAGTGTGGGATACTGTCCTGGAAGTGGGAGTCAGTGTGGGATCCTGTCCTGGGACAGGGACTGTCTGTGGGATACTGTCCTGGGAAAGGGATTATGTGTGGAATACTGTCCTGGGACCGGGATTCGGTGTGGAATACTGTCCTGGGACGGGGATTCAGTGTGGGATACTGTCCTTGTAGAGGGAATCAGTGTGGGATACTGTCCTGGGACAGGAATTCGATCAGGGTTACTGTCCTGGGACAAGGATTTGGTTGGTATACAGTCCTGGGAGAGGGACTATGTGTGAGACAGTGTCCTGGGAGAGGGAATCAATGTGGGATACTGTCCTGGGAGAGGGAGTCATTGTGTGATACTGTCCTGGGAGAGGGATTCGGTGTGGGATTCTGTCCCGGGAGAGGGATTCGGTGTGGGATACTGTCCCGGGAGAGGGATTCACTGTAGGATCCTGTCCTGGGAGAGGGATTCGGTGTGGGATACTGTCCTGGGAGAGGGACTATGCGTGGGATATATTCCTGGTACATGGATTTGGACTGGGATACTGTCCTGGGAGAAGTATTCGCTGTGGGATACTGTCCTGGGAGAGGGATTCAGTGTGGATTACTGTACTGGGACAGCGAGTCAGTGTGGGATACTGTCCTGGGACAGGGACTATCTGTGGGATACAGTCCTGGGACAGGGACTATCTGTGGGATACTGTCCTGGGACAGGGAGTCGGTGTGGGATACTGTCCTCAGACAAGGATTCAGTGTGGGATACTGTCCTGGGAGAGGGAATCAGTGTGGGATACTGTCCTGGAAGTAGGAGTCAGTGTGGGATACTGTCCTTGGAGAGGGAATCAGTGTGGGATACTGTCCTGGGACAGGAATTCGATCAGGGTTACTGTTCTAGGACAAGGATTTGGTGTGGGATACTGTCCTGGGAGAGGGACTATGTGTGGGACAGTGTCCTGGGAGAGGTAATCAATGTGGGATACTGTCCTGGGAGAGGGATTCGGTGTGTGATACTGTCCTGGGAGAGGGATTCGGCGTGGGATTCTGTCCCGGGAGAGGGATTCGGTGTGGGATACTGTCCCGGGAGAGGGATTCATTGTGGTATACTGTCCCGGGAGAGGGATTCGGTGTGGGATAATATCCTGGGAGAGGAAATCACTGTAGGATACTGTCCTGGGAGAGGGATTCGGAGTGGGATACTGTCTTAGGAGAGGGATTCAGTGTGGAATACTGTCCTGGGACAGGGATTCAGTGTGGAATACGGTCCTTGGAGAGGGATTCGGTGTGGGACACTGTCCTGGGAGAGGGATTCAGTGTGGGATACTGTCCTGGGACAGCAACTCAGTGTTTGATACTGTCCTGGGAAAGGGAGTCTTTGTAAGTTACTGTCCTGGGATAGGGATTCAGTGTGGAATACTGTCCTGGGACAGGGATTCAGTGTGGGATACTGTCCTGGGAGAGGGAATCAGTATGGGATGCTGTCCTGGGACAGAAATTCGATGAGTGTTACTGTCCTGGGACAAGGATTTGGTATGGGATACTGTCCTGGGAGAGGGACTATGTGTGGGACAGTGTCCTGGGAGAGGGAATCAATGTGGGATACTGTCCTGGGAGAGGGAATCAGTGTGGGATTATGTCCTGGGAGAGGGAGTCATTGTGGGATACTGTCCTGGGAGAGGGATTCAGTGTGGGATACTGTCCTGGGAAAGGGATTCGCTGTGAGATACTGTTCTGAGACAGGGATTCAGTGTGGAATAGTGTACTTGGACAGGGAATCGGTGTGGGATGCTGACATGGGAGATTGATTCGGTGTGGGATACTGTCCCGGGAGAGGGATCCGTTGTGCTATACTGTCCTGGGAGAGGGATTCGGTGTGGGATAATATCCTGGGGGAGGGATTCACTGTAGGATACTGTCCTGGGAGAGGGATTCGGTGTGGGATACTGTCCTGAGAGAGGGACTTTGCATGGGATATAGTCCTGGGACATGGATTTGGACTGGGATACTGTCCTGGGAGAATTATTCGCTGTGGGATACTGTCCTGGGAGAGGGATTCAGTGTGGGATACTGTACTGGGACAGCGAGTCAGTGTGGGATCCTGTCCTGGGACAGGGACTATCTGTGGGATAATGTCCTGGGAGAGGGACTATGTGTGGGACAGTGTCCTGGGAGAGGGAATCAGTGTGGGATACTGTCCTGGGAGAGGGATTCAGTGTGGGATACTGTCCTGGGACAGCGACTCAGTGTTTGATACTGTCCTGGGAAAGGGAGTCGGTGTAAGATACTGTCCTGGGATAGGGATTCAGTGTGGAATACTGTCCTGGGACAGGGATTCAGTATGGAATACTGTCCTGGGAGAGGGAATCAGTGTGGGATACTGTCCTGGGACAGGAATTCGATGAGGGTTACTGTCCTGGGACAAGGATTTGGTATGGGATACTGTCCTGGGAGAGGGACTATGTGTGGGACAGTGTCCTGGGAGAGGGAATCAATGTGGGATACTGTCCTGGGAGAGGGAATCAGTGTGGGATAATGTCCTGGGAGAGGGAGTCATTGTGGGATACTGTCCTGGGAGAGGGATTCAGTGTGGGATACTGTCCTGGGAAAGGGATTCGGTGTGAGATACTGTCCTGCGACAGGGATTCAGTGTGGAATACTGTACTTGGACAAGGAATCGGTGTGGGATGCTGACATGGGAGATTGATTCGGTGTGGGATACTGTCCCGGGAGAGGAATTCGTTGTGGTATACTGTCCTGGGAGAGGGATTCAGTGTGGGATAATATCCTGGGAGAGGGATTCACTGTAGGATCCTGTCCTGGGAGAGGGATTCGGTGTGGGCTACTGTCCTGGGAGAGGGACTATGCGTGGGATATAGTCCTGGGACATGGATTTGGACTGGGATACTGTCCTGGGAGAAGTATTCGCTGTGGGATACTGTCCTGGGAGAGGGATTCAGTGTGGGATACTGTACTGGGACAGCGAGTCAGTGTGGGATACTGTCCCGGGAGAGGGATTCGGTGTGGGATAATATCCTGGGAGAGGGAATCACTGTAGGATACTGTCCTGGGAGAGGGATTCGGTGTGGGATACTGTCCTGGGAGAGGGACTATGCGTGGGATACAGTCCTGGGACAGGAATCTGGACTGGGATAATGACCTAGGAGAAGGATTCGGAGTGGGATACTGTCCTAGGAGAGGGATTCAGTGTGGAATACTGTCCTGGGACAGGGATTCAGTGTGGAATACGGTCCTTGGAGAGGGATTCGGTGTGGGATACTGTCCTGGGAGAGGGATTCAGTGTTGGATACTGTCCTGGGACAGCAACTCAGTGTTTGATACTGTCCTGGGAAAGGGAGTCTTTGTAAGATACTGTCCTGGGATAGGGATTCAGTGTGGAATACTGTCCTGGGACAGGGATTCAGTGTGGGATACTGTCCTGGGAGAGGGAATCAGTATGGGATACTGTCCTGGGACAGGAATTCGATGAGGGTTACTGTCCTGGGACAAGGATTTGGTATGGGATACTGTCCTGGGAGAGGGACTATGTGTGGGACAGTGTCCTGGGAGAGGGAATCAATGTGGGATACTGTCCTGGGAGAGGGAATCAGTGTGGGATAATGTCCTGGGAGAGGGAGTCATTGTGGGATACTGTCCTGGGAGAGGGATTCAGTGTGGGATACTGTCCTGGGAAAGGGATTCGCTGTGAGATACTGTTCTGAGACAGGGATTCAGTGTGGAATAGTGTACTTGGACAGGGAATCGGTGTGGGATGCTGACATGGGAGATTGATTCGGTGTGGGATACTGTCCCGGGAGAGGGATTCGTTGTGCTATACTGTCCTGGGAGAGGGATTCGGTGTGGGATAATATCCTGGGAGAGGGATTCACTGTAGGATACTGTCCTGGGAGAGGGATTCGGTGTGGGATACTGTCCTGAGAGAGGGACTTTGCGTGGGATATAGTCCTGGGACATGGATTTGGACTGGGATACTGTCCTGGGAGAAGTATTCGCTGTGGGATACTGTCCTGGGAGAGGGATTCAGTGTGGGATACTGTACTGGGACAGCGAGTCAGTGTGGGATCCTGTCCTGGGACAGGGACTATCTGTGGGATAATGTCCTGGGAGAGGGACTATGTGTGGGACAGTGTCCTGGGAGAGGGAATCAGTGTGGGATACTGTCCTGGGAGAGGGATTCAGTGTGGGATACTGTCCTGGGACAGCGACTCAGTGTTTGATACTGTCCTGGGAAAGGGAGTCGGTGTAAGATACTGTCCTAGGATAGGGATTCAGTGTGGAATACTGTCCTGGGGCAGGGATTCAGTATGGAATACTGTCCTGGGAGAGGGAATCAGTGTGGGATACTGTCCTGGGACAGGAATTCGATGAGGGTTACTGTCCTGGGACAAGGATTTGGTATGGGATACTGTCCTGGGAGAGGGACTATGTGTGGGACAGTGTCCTGGGAGAGGGAATCAATGTGGGATACTGTCCTGGGAGAGGGAATCAGTGTGGGATAATGTCCTGGGAGAGGGAGTCATTGTGGGATACTGTCCAGGGAGAGGGATTCAGTGTGGGATACTGTCCTGGGAAAGGGATTCGGTGTGAGATACTGTCCTGCGACCGGGATTCAGTGTGGAATACTGTACTTGGACAAGGAATCGGTGTGGGATGCTGACATGGGAGATTGATTCGGTGTGGGATACTGTCCCGGGAGAGGAATTCGTTGTGGTATACTGTCCTGGGAGAGGGATTCAGTGTGGGATAATATCCTGGGAGAGGGATTCACTGTAGGATCCTGTCCTGGGAGAGGGATTCGGTGTGGGATACTGTCCTGGGAGAGGGACTTTGCGTGGGATATAGTCCTGGGACATGGATTTGGACTGGGATACTGTCCTGGGAGAAGTATTCGCTGTGGGATACTGTCCTGGGAGAGGGATTCAGTGTGGGATACTGTACTGGGACAGCGAGTCAGTGTGGGATACTGTCCTGGAAGTGGGAGTCAGTGTGGGATCCTGTCCTGGGACAGGGACTGTCTGTGGGATACTGTCCTGGGAAAGGGATTATGTGTGGAATACTGTCCTGGGACCGGGATTCGGTGTGGAATACTGTCCTGGGACGGGGATTCAGTGTGGGATACTGTCCTTGTAGAGGGAATCAGTGTGGGATACTGTCCTGGGACAGGAATTCGATCAGGGTTACTGTCCTGGGACAAGGATTTGGTTGGTATACAGTCCTGGGAGAGGGACTATGTGTGAGACAGTGTCCTGGGAGAGGGAATCAATGTGGGATACTGTCCTGGGAGAGGGAGTCATTGTGTGATACTGTCCTGGGAGAGGGATTCGGTGTGGGATTCTGTCCCGGGAGAGGGATTCGGTGTGGGATACTGTCCCGGGAGAGGGATTCACTGTAGGATCCTGTCCTGGGAGAGGGATTCGGTGTGGGATACTGTCCTGGGAGAGGGACTATGCGTGGGATATATTCCTGGTACATGGATTTGGACTGGGATACTGTCCTGGGAGAAGTATTCGCTGTGGGATACTGTCCTGGGAGAGGGATTCAGTGTGGATTACTGTACTGGGACAGCGAGTCAGTGTGGGATACTGTCCTGGGACAGGGACTATCTGTGGGATACAGTCCTGGGACAGGGACTATCTGTGGGATACTGTCCTGGGACAGGGAGTCGGTGTGGGATACTGTCCTCAGACAAGGATTCAGTGTGGGATACTGTCCTGGGAGAGGGAATCAGTGTGGGATACTGTCCTGGAAGTAGGAGTCAGTGTGGGATACTGTCCTTGGAGAGGGAATCAGTGTGGGATACTGTCCTGGGACAGGAATTCGATCAGGGTTACTGTTCTAGGACAAGGATTTGGTGTGGGATACTGTCCTGGGAGAGGGACTATGTGTGGGACAGTGTCCTGGGAGAGGTAATCAATGTGGGATACTGTCCTGGGAGAGGGATTCGGTGTGTGATACTGTCCTGGGAGAGGGATTCGGCGTGGGATTCTGTCCCGGGAGAGGGATTCGGTGTGGGATACTGTCCCGGGAGAGGGATTCATTGTGGTATACTGTCCCGGGAGAGGGATTCGGTGTGGGATAATATCCTGGGAGAGGAAATCACTGTAGGATACTGTCCTGGGAGAGGGATTCGGAGTGGGATACTGTCTTAGGAGAGGGATTCAGTGTGGAATACTGTCCTGGGACAGGGATTCAGTGTGGAATACGGTCCTTGGAGAGGGATTCGGTGTGGGACACTGTCCTGGGAGAGGGATTCAGTGTGGGATACTGTCCTGGGACAGCAACTCAGTGTTTGATACTGTCCTGGGAAAGGGAGTCTTTGTAAGTTACTGTCCTGGGATAGGGATTCAGTGTGGAATACTGTCCTGGGACAGGGATTCAGTGTGGGATACTGTCCTGGGAGAGGGAATCAGTATGGGATGCTGTCCTGGGACAGAAATTCGATGAGTGTTACTGTCCTGGGACAAGGATTTGGTATGGGATACTGTCCTGGGAGAGGGACTATGTGTGGGACAGTGTCCTGGGAGAGGGAATCAATGTGGGATACTGTCCTGGGAGAGGGAATCAGTGTGGGATTATGTCCTGGGAGAGGGAGTCATTGTGGGATACTGTCCTGCGAGAGGGATTCAGTGTGGGATACTGTCCTGGGAAAGGGATTCGCTGTGAGATACTGTTCTGAGACAGGGATTCAGTGTGGAATAGTGTACTTGGACAGGGAATCGGTGTGGGATGCTGACATGGGAGATTGATTCGGTGTGGGATACTGTCCCGGGAGAGGGATCCGTTGTGCTATACTGTCCTGGGAGAGGGATTCGGTGTGGGATAATATCCTGGGGGAGGGATTCACTGTAGGATACTGTCCTGGGAGAGGGATTCGGTGTGGGATACTGTCCTGAGAGAGGGACTTTGCATGGGATATAGTCCTGGGACATGGATTTGGACTGGGATACTGTCCTGGGAGAATTATTCGCTGTGGGATACTGTCCTGGGAGAGGGATTCAGTGTGGGATACTGTACTGGGACAGCGAGTCAGTGTGGGATCCTGTCCTGGGACAGGGACTATCTGTGGGATAATGTCCTGGGAGAGGGACTATGTGTGGGACAGTGTCCTGGGAGAGGGAATCAGTGTGGGATACTGTCCTGGGAGAGGGATTCAGTGTGGGATACTGTCCTGGGACAGCGACTCAGTGTTTGATACTGTCCTGGGAAAGGGAGTCGGTGTAAGATACTGTCCTGGGATAGGGATTCAGTGTGGAATACTGTCCTGGGACAGGGATTCAGTATGGAATACTGTCCTGGGAGAGGGAATCAGTGTGGGATACTGTCCTGGGACAGGAATTCGATGAGGGTTACTGTCCTGGGACAAGGATTTGGTATGGGATACTGTCCTGGGAGAGGGACTATGTGTGGGACAGTGTCCTGGGAGAGGGAATCAATGTGGGATACTGTCCTGGGAGAGGGAATCAGTGTGGGATAATGTCCTGGGAGAGGGAGTCATTGTGGGATACTGTCCTGGGAGAGGGATTCAGTGTGGGATACTGTCCTGGGAAAGGGATTCGGTGTGAGATACTGTCCTGCGACAGGGATTCAGTGTGGAATACTGTACTTGGACAAGGAATCGGTGTGGGATGCTGACATGGGAGATTGATTCGGTGTGGGATACTGTCCCGGGAGAGGAATTCGTTGTGGTATACTGTCCTGGGAGAGGGATTCAGTGTGGGATAATATCCTGGGAGAGGGATTCACTGTAGGATCCTGTCCTGGGAGAGGGATTCGGTGTGGGCTACTGTCCTGGGAGAGGGACTATGCGTGGGATATAGTCCTGGGACATGGATTTGGACTGGGATACTGTCCTGGGAGAAGTATTCGCTGTGGGATACTGTCCTGGGAGAGGGATTCAGTGTGGGATACTGTACTGGGACAGCGAGTCAGTGTGGGATACTGTCCCGGGAGAGGGATTCGGTGTGGGATAATATCCTGGGAGAGGGAATCACTGTAGGATACTGTCCTGGGAGAGGGATTCGGTGTGGGATACTGTCCTGGGAGAGGGACTATGCGTGGGATACAGTCCTGGGACAGGAATCTGGACTGGGATAATGACCTAGGAGAAGGATTCGGAGTGGGATACTGTCCTAGGAGAGGGATTCAGTGTGGAATACTGTCCTGGGACAGGGATTCAGTGTGGAATACGGTCCTTGGAGAGGGATTCGGTGTGGGATACTGTCCTGGGAGAGGGATTCAGTGTTGGATACTGTCCTGGGACAGCAACTCAGTGTTTGATACTGTCCTGGGAAAGGGAGTCTTTGTAAGATACTGTCCTGGGATAGGGATTCAGTGTGGAATACTGTCCTGGGACAGGGATTCAGTGTGGGATACTGTCCTGGGAGAGGGAATCAGTATGGGATACTGTCCTGGGACAGGAATTCGATGAGGGTTACTGTCCTGGGACAAGGATTTGGTATGGGATACTGTCCTGGGAGAGGGACTATGTGTGGGACAGT